>NC_087323.1:10496666-11115000 GCF_037043105.1 Vanessa tameamea
AATGACGTTATCAGTTCGAACTAGTTTTGTAATCACTTCATAGATGGCGCTGTATTATTTAGTCACTGCCCTGCATCGCGCTGGCGAGATTATCTCGCGTAGAATGACGTCCCTCAGTTGTGATAGGGTGGGTATCGCTTCTCGGCCTTTTGGCTAAGATCAAAGTGTAGTATCTGTTCTTTTCAGCTTAATATCTGAAAGTTCCCGCACTGCGGGACCAGTATATTAAACTGATTTTTGTAAATCGACGGGATGTTCGGGGCTCGCTCCACTCCCGTCACGGGTCGGCCCGGCATTGCAGTGCCGCCGGGAACGGCCCATATAATTAATTCAGAGTTCAGACATAACTGTCTTCAAAAAATAAAACATTAATTCACATCGTTAATCATTCATTAATCACACATTTGTGATCTGAATCTCGCTTTCATTAAATGCTTAGAATTATCCATCAAAAAATACCTTTTTTCACTTAAAATTATTCAAAATATATGATTGATTACCCTGCATCATTTTATTGAAGATATGGGAGGCTGAAAGTGATATGTAACAATTTAAAAAATAGTCATTAATGATGATGATATGCCTCGATACTTATTTTGTCCTTTCAAAGTTACGTGAATGTCCTTATTATTTAAACATATTTAAATAAAACAAAAAAGCAAAGTTTTTGTTGATGGTATCCGATGGATTCGGATTTCGATGTGAAAAAAGTTTCGTAATTGGACCTGTCTGGAAGGATTTTAGCAGAAAGCTGTTTATTTCCTTTACATATTTCTTTCATTTACTTGTATTTTTGTGCTTTTAGTGATTACTTGAACCGATGAAATGAATGAGGTCCTGCAATTACATAATAATTACAGAATATGTCAATAAAGTACAATTAAACTTATAACTATATATCTATCCTGCCTAAAACCAACAAACACTAAAACCACGCTTTTTTATTATTAATATATTGTAAGCTTTGTTTAATTTTTTCACCGACACTATTAAATACAATTAGACTATATCTATCACAATACACTGTATTTGTATCTCAAAAACAATCATGAGTTTAAATATTCGCAAAATAAGAATTGAAACATTGACGCTCATTGCTATAAAACTACTTTGTGCCTACACCTTCATCTACTGATGCTTTCGATAATATTTATATCCAATGGCACGGGATGATCACTGTGAGAATTCTAACGATACACTCTGTTCCCCAAACCTGTTTTTCAAAATAAAATAATTTAAAAGTTATGGTGGAATTAAATCACATACATACATGAACCTTAAGAACATTACACACTTTTTTTAGGCAGTTGTCTAAAAGAATTTAATGTCTGTGCTATGCGTTATAGTGTCATGTCAATTATAATTCATTTTTTTTATGATCTGAATAGTGTAAAAAGATTAACATCCCGAGATCGTGAGATTAAACGGGCCAAGCCAATAAAAATATTAACGGGATTATGAAACATGCAATTACTACATTCAATTCAATTAAATAATTTTATCAAATCGTTTAAATGTATGTGTTGTATATCTTTCAGATCTTGGCTGCTCTACCGAAATTGATAAAGTTAAATCCTGTCGTTGTAAAAGAAGTTTTCAACAAGCTGCTCGGATTGCAGAATCCTAACAATGAACAATTGCCAGGTAACCAGTTAGTCAGCCCAGCAGTGAGATATTATATATATGGTTATTCTACTATATATATATATATATTTATAGTAGAATATATATTATAATCTATCATTCACAAAAATATTGAAAAAATATACATAAGTACTCATTAGTTAACAAAGTTATAATTATATTTTAGAAAATGACAAAAACATTAAGGAACTCATTTAACATGCAACCGACTACTCAATTCTCTATCTTAAGTCAACTAAAGATGGCCGCCTCGCCGCCCGCGCGTCATATATTTTCTTATGCCACGTCGTCTGTCCGGTGACGTCACTTCCCAAGCCACGTCACTCAGTTTTCGTTCAACAATAATATAATAATTTTTCCGACATTAAAATCGCAATTTTTTCGCAAATCCATAATAAATATCATATATATGCTTCTTTCTTCTTCTTCTAATTTCTATCTTAATGTTTTAATTTAATTCTATCTTATATTCTCTTATCTTATATTATTAAATCTATCTTAACCTTTTAATTTATTTTTTTGTCATTGAATCGACCCGATGGATTCATCGCGACGATTAAATGTCAGAAATGTTGATTTCGGTCCACTTTTGTGGTTGGAATAGGCTTAATGCATATGTACCTATTTAATTTTAGAAATAAGTCTGAATATCCTAATATTAATTTGGAAAATAATATATTTGAGTATATATTAATAGTTTTTTTTTAAAATAATATGTTATCTTTTTTAGTGTCACCGGAGAACCTCCTGGTAGCTCTACACTTGATCGACCCAAATAAGGCTGATCTCAAGTACATCATTAAGGCGACAGCACTTTGCTTCGCCGAAAAGAACATATTCACACATGACGTAAGTTGTTAATCCTAGCTCTATCATATTTCTGTTTGATATATCTAATAAATGTTTACAATTAATATATGAAATAATTTAGTTATAGACAAATTTACTTGGAATTAGGGCTTTTTCTAGCGCTTTGTGCAAGTATTGTTGTGTTCAGGGTTATGTGCTTTATACATATATAATAAATATAATAAACATACATACACAGATACAACAATACTGAGTACTATTGCTTGACGGTAGAATATATGAGTGGGTAGTACCTACCCAGACGGGCTAGCACTAAGCCCTACCACCGAGAGATATTTTATTTATTTATTCAAGTTGGCTTTTACAAGCACCTTTGAATCGTAATTGTACTGAACTATATTAAAAGTACCACCGGTTCGGAATGTAGATTCTACCGAGAAGAACCGGCAAGAAATTCAATACTTATTCTTTTCCAACATTAGAAATAAAAAGTTATATTGCCTGAAATTAAACAAGTATTATCGATCCTTTTTGTATCTTTTTAATCTTGTGTTGAATAATATGACTTATTTAATATGATATTTATATAATAATAAAAATTATAATATTTCCTACAGTTCTAATGTCTATAAGTTTCCACTTACCATAAGGTACCAAATTTGCTCGACCGAAAATAATATATAATTATATCTAGAAAAAACAAACTTATATACATTTAGAGTCAATCTGTTTCTATTACTAGATACATCTATATATTAATGAATTGTTTCTTAACTCATTTAGTCACATTTAATTAGTATAGATTTGTTCTGTATTCAAATTATGTGACAAAAATTTACAGGTATTATCAGCAGTTCTGCAGCGGCTGGCCGAAGAGACGGAGATACCTGTGCTGATGATGCGGACGGTGCTGCAGGCACTCACACTGTATCCGAATCTAAGTGGTCTTGCGATTAACATTCTGCAATTACTAATAGAGAGAGAGGTGAGACCTTATCGATATATTAAAATAAGAATTAGACATGCCTTTTGATTTCTTGTGTCCTTTTTTTTAATTAAAAGTATATCTCATAATGATTGTGTATATTCAATATCCATAATATATATGTCGGTATATAACAAATGATACGTTCTATAATTTGTTAAGTATACGACTAATCTGTAATTCGCCGCAATCCCTCGACCCGGTGCAGGTGTGGAACAACAAAGTGGCGTGGGAGGGGTGGCTGAAGTGCGCGGAGCGGCTCGGCGCGCGCGCGGCGCCCGCGCTGGCCGCGCTGCCGCCGCGCGCGCTCGCGCTGCTGCCGCCGCACCTCGCCGCGCTCTGCCCGCGGGTAGGCCCTTGGCACGCCTTGGCACGCCTTGGCACGCCTCTTCCTTCTCTCCTCATCGACGGGTCGCAGTAAGGTTAAAGAAAGACAGGACCCGTCGACATCAATTCGATGACATCTGATATTCCGACGACGTCCGATTTTAGATATGTTTCGATATATCGAACGCATGTGTGCCGTGTGTAGCGCACTACTGTGTGTACCTATACTATACGCATGTATAGTATCGGTGTACTTTTATCGACAGTTTATACAAAAAAAATTCAGTATTTTTCTCTTTAACAAGTGTATATCATTTATTACAGGAAACGCCGTACACGCCAAACCCTATCGAGCCATTGCCACCGGGCATGGAATGACAAATGTATAGACACTGAGTCCTACAGTTCTGCCACATTCTACAAATATTACGTTAATATTGTACGAATACATACTTCCTTAATAATACCACTATGTGACTTCCATAGTATATGATTGTCTGGTACCAGATTAAGCCTTAAATATATGAATTGTAATAAAACCGCTCGATGAATATTAATGTGTTAATGTAAAACACAATGTTACAAAAAAATAAAATCTTTTAAAATCGTCACAGAATATATTATTATGTTTTATTTACGTGTATGTTTAAAAGTTCCAACGACTGAATGAAATAAATTATTAATTTATAACCATTGCCATTTGAGATGATGTAACCATAACTACACATCCAAATCTATCCTGGTATTTAAAGATTATGGTGGAATAAATAATACAAACTTAATGAAATCTTAAAACATTTGAAAAAGGTAAATTATGAAGATGTTTATGTCACATAAAGACGATCTGTCGCAAGTCAAGTAACGCCATTTGAAAAAATTTGCAATGTTATACTGTCTTGTGTCAGGAATAAAATTATTTTTAAAATATTGACCTAATATCGCAATTTGATAATGACGTCATTTTAACCGACACTGTTGCAAACTTCGGGCTGCTACTAAGAATCCTTTACCGAAAACCCAATAATATTCTATGAACCCGACCCGCGGTCTCGAATTATGATTTCGATCTATGCAGCCTTGTATTAGCCATTAGACTACATAGTTATCGTATATTATATATTCGTGCATATGCTTATTACTTACTGTTGCTCCATTTTATTCATTTATTAACCTCACCCTAGAGTGAGGCTTCAAAAATATGTTTAGACTCATTTGAGTGTTCCCCTCCACGGAAATCTTTAGTAAAAGGCGAAAGATTTATACGTTTTGAAGGGAAACCAGAGTACTTGAAACTTGGACACAAGAGCTATATAACGTATTGCGTGTAAATCTTGCCAGCGCGATGCAGGTTTCTCTGTTTTATTTAAACGCCACCTAATGGCTCGTTGGACAACTGTTTTGTGTATTTAATACTGAAATCCGCCATCTATTGAGAGATATAGGAACATTTTACACAACATTCATTTAAATAACCACTGGGTCCACAGGACCCTGACTGACAATTTCAATATCTGCTGCATTACCCCATAACAAAATTCCATATGACATAAGACTGTGAAAGTTACTGAAATAAACTAATGTAGCAGTACTTATAGTCAGTGCGTTTTCGAATTGTTTTTATTGCATAAATGGCGCTACTTAGTTTCCCTGCTAGGGCAAATAAATGGGTGCCCCACTGAAGTTTGGAGTCGAGGGTAATCCCTAGAAAGACCGTCTACTCAACAAACTCCAGTGTTTCATTATTCGAATAAACCGCAGAAGAATTTGACTTGACATTTGGCAGGAAAAACAAAATACATTTTGTCTTTTTTGCATTTAGGATCAAATTATTTATGTCAAACCAACCAAGAACCTGTATCAGAGCACTGCTTACAACGTCATAGTTGTTTATTTTCATGTTTAGTTTAAAAACAAGGGATATATTATCTGCAAACAGTACAATGTCGCAAGTTTTATTTACAAAATAAAGTAAATCATTTATATATATTTAAAAAAGCAGAGGTCCTAAAATTTAACCCTGTAGTTCACCCATTTGTGCCAGAGAGAGTTAATAACAACATTCAAAACTCTTTTATTAAGGTAGGAATGAAAATGAAAACGAATGTAGGGGCCTTGATTTTATAATACTATATATATATTTGAGTTTTTCTACAATATCATGGCTAACGGAATCGAAAGCTTTTATATATAATATATATATAAGTCACAAAAAACTCCAATAGCATTTTGTGACTTCTCCCACGCATCATAAATGTGTTCAATAAATGCTACACCCATATCAGTAGTCGAGCGACCTTTAATAAAACCGAACTGTTGAGAATGTAATAGCTTGTTCGAGTTAAAGTTTAATAACAGTTGATTAAGCATGATTTTTCAAATATTTTAGTTAATACTAGCAAAATAGAAATTGGTCTATAGTTGTTTGATTCATTTTATCAGCGGACTTAAGTAATGGGATTACTTTACTTAAATTTAATAGATCAGGAAAAATACCGGATTCTACACATTTCTTAAAGATGACAGCTAAATAAGGAGCCAAGTCGACAATTACGTTGTTAATAATTGTAACTGATAGATCCCATAGATCACTGTTTTTTTAAGATTTAATTTTTTAAATTTGTTTAATACATCGTACGGAGTTATACTCTCAAAAGAAAAGTCTACCTCATTCTGGGCAACCTAACACTTAAGTAAGTCTAAGGCGTCATTGGGTGACACATTGTGGCCTTTAGTAGTATTCATAGGAATATTAGAGAAATATTCTTCGAATTTATTGGCCACATCTAAATCTTCACCTACAATATTATCTTTTATATTAAGGGATAACTGCCCTGCATCAAACTTCGTTCTGCCTGTCTCCGAAATTATAATAACCCAAGTAGTTTTCGTATAATTTATTTCGACTTAAGTATATAGATACCGGCAGTGGCCCAGTCTGAGAAGTGTGTTTGATTGTTTCGATAAAAGGTTTATTGAAAATGTTTTATTGAATTCATTTTCAATTAAATTTAAAAGTGAATATATAGATCAGTTTTGGAAGATTACATTGTAAGGCAATATTGAAATTAACTAACCTTTTACAATAATTGGCCTACAAGTGATTTACCGTTTCTTTTGTTTTCCTTTTGGCCATTTGGCCGTAGTGATCGGATGTTAGATTTGACAGGTTTTTCTTATTAACGACCTCACAATTACAAAACACGTTTTCTATACGGGTTGCGGAAGCTGCTGATAATCTTGTAGGTTCACAAAACATTTTAAATGTATATCTTAAATACATATCAACTATTTTTCAATCAGTAGACCAAAAATAAAGATTCATGTTTCAAACTTAAAAAATAACGGACTTCCATTGCAACCTGTCACCCCTATTTCACTCCCTTAGGAGTAGAATTTCCAAAATCCCTTCCTTAGTGGTTTTCTACTCAATAAAACAATCCTTCTCACCAAATTTTATGGCCCTATCTTTTACGCTAAGTTTGATTTGATGATGAATTTCTCAGTCAGGACATGTTATTTGACATTTTGTTATTATAAGTATAGACTTACACCGAAATGCTGATTGTTAATGTTTTAGTTTTCCAACTATTTTTGGAGCAATAAACTAAAACTAGCTCCTCTACGGTGTCAAGAATTGATCCTTGACATTGTTTTTAACTTTTAAGTCTTAATAATGCAGAGAGTAAATAGCAATGGTTAGCAGTGGAGTCTTCCTGCCTGGCCTAGGTCAGGCGGTACGGTACGGGTCACGAGGTTGTCCTCTATAGCCGAACCTTGAGGAATCCCTCAATGATAGTCTCGGTTACAGACTGTCAATAGTTTTGACAATAGTTTGAGGGTCAGAGCCTAACTGACTCAGAGTAATGCCGTTATTATTTCGAACTAGTTTTATTGTAATTTCATAGATGGCGCTGTATTTTTTAGTCACTGCCCTGCATCGCGCTGGCGAGATTATCTCGCGTAGAATGAACTCCCTCAGTTGTGTTTGTGACGGTATCGCTTCTCGGCCTTTTGGCTAAGATCAAAGTGTAGTATCTGTTCTTTTCAGCTTAATATCTGAAAGTTCCCGCACTGCGGGACCAGTATATTAAACTGATTTTTGTAAATCGACGGGATGTTCGGGGCTCGCTCCACTCCCGTCACGGGTCGGCCCGGCATTGCAGTGCCGCCGGGAACGGCCCACATAATAAACTTGTAATTGAAACAAATGTCTGTCTGACTTTGAGCAGCTCCTATCATGAAAATCTTAGAAAAGCTGGTTAAGGAAGTTCTAATCAATTCCGCCGTCACGTCACGTTAGTCTAAAATTGCTGTAGAATTGTAGATTCATTATTTTTGCTAGGATAATTAATAACAAAATAAGTAAAAACTATAATTAAGCATAACCTACTAGTATGGCAAGAAAACTTAAATCATTCTGTTATTGATCTGATATACACTAACATCTAAGTTTGTTTTTTAGAATAAGACCAAAAGGCCTTAAGAATAGCCTCGTGCAACGCTAGTACTTCTGTCATACCGCCACTATCAGCACAAATGTTCGTACTATATGGCTGTTAAAAAACCGATATATTTTGTATTTTACTGTTCAATTATCTACTTCAACTTTACCGGATTATAGTTTTTATTCATATAAAAACGCAAAATGAGTACATGACACAGTAATTTTGGATACACATAACATTAACAGCTTGTAAATTTCCCATTGCTGGGCTAAGGCCTCCTCGCCTTTGAGGAGAAGGTTTGGAGCATATTCCACCATGCTGCTCCATTGCATGCGGTGGATACATGTGGAAGAATTTCGTTGAAATTAGATACATGCAGGTCTCCTCACGATGTTTTCCTCTGCCGCCGAGCACGAGATGAATTATAAACACAAATTAAAGACATGAAAATTCAGTGGTGCTTGCCTGGGTTTGAACCCGCAATTATCGGTTAAGGTGCATGCGTTCTAACCACTGGGTAATCTCGGCTCCGGCTATTTTACAATACTTAAATATAATTGACAGAAAGTCTCTCTCTTTTGACAAAAATATATTTAAATTTAAAAAAAAACACTTGTAATAAATATTTATGTCGTCAATAAATAACATTTAATTTTGAATAACTATTTTTATTAAATGAACAGTAAAAAAATATAATAGAAAACATCTATAATTTAAAATTATTGTGTATTCAAATTGTTCCATAGATTACATTTTTGCATTAATTAATTCCACGAGAAGACAAGAGTCGAATGTCTATTGTCTATATTCCAATGACATATTAAAGTAGCGGGAAACTTAACGTGCCTAGGTAATTTGTTATGAAGAAACTTAGTTTTTATTTAAGAAAAGTTAATTAAGCATAATTTTCTAACATTGTTTCTTTGTACAAAATACAAATTATTAATTCATATTAGTAGTTGATTTTACGTGTGTTACTTTAATTGTAAACGCTTAAAATGTTTAATAAATATGTTCATATGTATCAGTGTAAAACGTATTTTCTTGTGTGTTTTTAAGAGTTTAATTAATAATATAGTTTATAGATATTCACGCCAGAATATAATTATTTCGTAACAAGGTACGTATTTTATATTGTTTTAGGCTTTTTATATAGCTAATTTCGTATATAATATCCATTGCTTAAGGTATTTATTTTATGTTTAATTAATTGTTAAACATTTTATCGTTGTTATTCCAACAAATTAAACATATTATTATAAAATAATTGCTAATATTTAATCACACAATTCAGGTATAATATTTCATTTATTTCCATATTAATATTATTCAATGAGCCTTCAAGTCTGGTGAGACTAGTAAGGGAGAATAGATATTGTTTGTCTAGGTAAATTAATGTTTGAAATGTAAATATTAGTAAAAAGTATATGTGTATGTTTTTGTTTAATATTATAACTGTTTTTATATATTATGTATGACAGTACATCTTAAAGCTATGTTAGAGTAGTCTATGCCGGATTCTAAGGTAATAATTATTCAAATAAGTATTACAACATTATTCAAAGACAACAGATGTTTATTTAATCATCTCCAGAACCTTTATGGGTAAAACAAGTTGGTAGGTATTTTTTTTTAACATCTTTTTAACAATCTCTTAGAAACAACAAAAAAACAGTAAATACATAAATTGTTGTGCAACTGACACTTACATTATAAAAATATTTATTGCCCATAATATATTTTTAATTCTATATTAATAAGTCTTTCATATATATAGAATAACTTTATAATAAAATATTTATAGCTCTACTGTAACATAAGTAAATAAAAAATAAATAACATATGTATCATAATCTAATAAATATAAAAAGAAATTAATGACAGTATGAATTTTTTTGAAATGTTATTAATTCTTTTTATTTCTCCATGATGCTAAATACAATTATTTATTTAATTTTGTTTATTAATACTTTATTGCAATCTAATTAACAAAATAATTAAACCGGTCCACAATAAATGATATATATTTATATTTTTTTTATTATGTAAACTGCTTCCATAATAGTCATAAAAGCATTAGCTAATAAAAAAACATATTGTTTATGAGATTCTTATTTCCTCTATCTACAAGCATCATTATACTTTATTTATAAGTGAAACGAAAGGCTATAACACCTATTATGTTATATATATTTTTTGTTATTAATCTTTTATATTTTTACAACTCTGTTATATCTTCTAATCTGTTGCTATGGTGACATCCCTCTTTTTTTTTTTTGTTACCCCTGTTGCCACCTGCTATAGTCTCGCTAATGACAGGTATTCAATTCCTCTCACTGTATAAACTGATGTGACATCACTAATAGCACTAACGGTGGTGGTATAGCTTTGGCTTTGGCTTGGCTGGGCTCAGTTCGACTAAGCTTGGCTTAGCATATAGTGTGGGGTTACATAAGAGAATCATTTTGGCATTTAATTTAAAAAATCCTTGTTAATCATCTTCTGCTGAATAAATTATATCCTTTTTCAAATTTATTCTTAAATAGTCAACCCCTATATTATACATCCATTGTTGTCTGTACTTTTTGTAACTCCTGTTAATTTAATACATAGAGTTAGTAATTCTTTTGTGTTTGTGTGACAATGTATATAATTTCCTCTTTACAATAGGAAATTAAAAAAAATAATTAAAGAATGTTTGTGATGAAAGCTTATAACATTAAAGACTTCATAGAATGAAACAATTTATCACTGTAATCACTAATATTTGATATAAAAAAATATCCCACTGAGTTTCTTTTCGCCGGTACTTCTCAGGTCTGGGGTGTGTCTTTCCGAACCAGTGGTTGAATTTTGACAATAAACAACATGAAAGTATTATACTATTACACAATTGAATAAAGCTCACTTACGCTTAATCACTCTTCAAACCGGAACAAAACACGAATTAAGTATAGACATTTGATGGTAAAATAAGTTGTGCCGTCGATTCTATAATAAGATTCTATAGTTATTTTTAACTTTGCCTATTCATATATTTAAAGATCAAATAAAAAAAAATTGTAAACTCAATACCAGATTATATTAAAGACAAAAAAGCGTGGACTTAGTATTTATTGATTTATAGGCAGGATATGTAAAACTTTAATTGTACTTAATGTGAAATAAAAGTGGTAGAAAATAGTAACTACTGAGGTTCTTGCTGCTTCTTTTCGGTAGAATCTACTTTGCAAACCTGTGATAGCTTTACATTTAATTGTAATTATATCATGGTTATTATGTGGGCCGTTCCCGGCGGCACTGCAATGCCGGGCCGACCCGTGACGGGAGTGGAGCTAGCCCCGAACATCCCGTCGATTTACAAAAATCAGTTTAATATACTGGTCCCGCAATGCGGGAACTTTCAGATATTAAGCTGAAAAGAACAGATACTACACTTTGATCTTAGCCAAAAGGCCGAGAAGCGATACCCACCCTATCACAACTGAGGGACGTCATTCTACGCGCGATAATCTCGCCAGCGCGATGCAGGATAGTGACGAAATGATAAAGCGCCACCTATGAAACCAAAACTAGACTACGAAAAACTTCATTCAAGACAGACACAAAGCTATTGCACAATGCTAAATATATATAAACATTCCAGCTTTAATATCCACATGAAGTAAAATAAAAATAAAGAACATTGCATTCATAAAAATATACATCTATAATAGTTTTTTCTTACTATAGAATAGTGTTGCATATCGACAGTCCACTATCGATAGACAATCGATAATCTATCGGTAGTATTGTCACGTGTCAATACTATCGATAGTATCGATAGCTCTTTATGAGCATGAGCTATTGATACTATCAATAGTATTGCAAAAACCACTATCGATAGTTCAATACTATCGATAGTATCAATAGTATCCAGGGCCGGACTGTAAGTTTAGGGGGCCCTGGGCTAACACTACTTAGGGTCTCACCTAAGACATATCTGAACGTAGACTTGAATTATATTAATTGAATGGGAGTGATTATTTGTAGGACTCGCAGGGCTGCAAACCATACGATCTATTTAATTTAATAGAGTTATGGATTATTTCGCATTATCGTCTATTTTTGACTTTTACTTGACTTAGCTGGGGGACCTTGAATCCACGGGGCGCTGGGCTGAAGCGCAAAAAGCCATATATATATCTATCTGATAGTATCGCTGTTACCAATAGCATTGCTCACGGAGAGCTATCGATGCTATCGACAGTATTGATCAAAACGATTTCGAGCTATATGATTCAATTAAAATTTGTATAAAAAGTTTCAATACTTGGTTAAAATGTTTATTCAAACGTATCTTGAACATTGACGCAGTTTATGAGTCTGTCAGTGTATAATAATATATTTGAGCAAAATAGAAAATTATATTTCATAGATTAAACAAATAGATGACTTTAGTTGCATGATTGTTACTGATCCCCTTTAGATGATTCATTTATTTGGTAAACTAATCTGGCAAATCAGTTATGAAGCTATACAAGTAAAATCCGTCATTTCTGATAACTAAATTAACCTCACCCTAGAGTGAGGCTACAAAAATAAATTTAGACTCATTTGAGTGTTCCCCTCCACGGAAATCTTTAGTAAAAGGCGAAAGATTTATACGTTTTGAAGGGAAACCAGAGTAAGGTACCTTATACTACGGAAACTTTATGGGGTGCTGTGTGTAAATATTGCCAGCGCGATACACATATATCAGTTTTTATACGAACGCCATCTAGAGAGGGATATTGGCACAGTTGACACTAGATATATTTAAAATTAACATCCAATGTTATCTACAATATTAAAAATGATTTAAAGTATAAGGCAATGTCTTTTTTAACAATTACAACATGACAAATTTATAAAGCATGTGACAGAACTGTTATTGTAAAATATTTTTATGGTTAATTTACTACTTTTGGAGAAATAAATGATAACTGGGTACTCGAGAATCGAGATCAATATTCGATGTTTGACAGTGTCTTTCAGACTAAAATAATAATACATAATTATGTCATTAATTCAAAATAATTTAGTAATGTAATGTAATTTCATAGATGGCGCTTTATCATTTCGTCACTATGCTGCATCGCGCTGGCTAGATTATCTCGCGTAGAATGACGTCCCTCAGTTGTGATAGGGTGGGTATCGCTTCTCGGCCTTTTGGCTAAGATCAAAGTGTAGTATCTGTTCTTTTCAGCTTAATATCTGAAAGTTCCCGCACTGCGGGACCAGTATATTAAACTGATTTTTGTAAATCGACGGGATGTTCGGGGCTCGCTCCACTCCCGTCACGGGTCGGCCCGGCATTGCAGTGCCGCCGGGAACGGCCCACATAATAACCATGATATACTTCCTACATCAACTGTAATACAGGCTTGAATCTACCGCTAACATCGTATACAAAGTTATACGATAACGGGTTGCAAGGCTATGTGCAAGCCAGTCTGTGTAAGCATTTATTAGATATTCTATCAAAAACTAAATTGTCTTTATTCAAGTAGGCTCATAAGGGCACTTTTGAAAAGACATGTTAGTATTGAATAAATGTAATGCTACTACCGGTTGGGAAAGTAGTTAACTAAACAACCAAGAAAAACCGGCAAGAAACCCAGTAGTTACTTATTTTACATAATTTTAATTATAGATTATGCCAGGAAAGTACAATTTAAGTTCTTTATCCTGCCTAGAAACCGAAATTTGCCAAGTCCACGCTTTTTTAAACTTTAATATGATCTTTTATTGGATATTTATCAATATATTTTTTTTACATAAGCCTTAATTTTTTTAATAACCCATGTTATAAATAACTCTAGAATCGAAAACATTACTTATTATACCGTCAAACAGCAATACATAATTCATGTTATGCTTCGGTTAGAAGCGTGAGTAAGCCAGTGTAACTACAGGCACTCGGGACAACATCTTAGTTCCCAGGGTTGGTACTACATTCGCGATTTTTTTATAAAAATCCAGGCGGCGTCTGCCATTAGGACTCACGGTACTTGAATTCCACGCCGTGTGTTTCGCGTTAAAGTCTCCAGCTATAACCGTGGGCAGCGGCGAGGCCAGTAGAGTGCGGACGTCAGCTGCTGCGAGTCGGTTATTCGGAGGTTTGTAGAAAGCGAACACGCGAAAGGGCTGGCGATCGATGCAGATCTCCACGCCCAGGGCTTACGATGACTGCAGTTGTGGTACTGGCAACAGTTGATGGATGATCTTTCGACGGACCAAGACGGCTAAACCCCGATAAGCAGTCCCGGTCGGCGAAGTCTGGTCGTCCCGGTAGACATGATATCCGGAAACCTTCAACTTGTCTACTGGTCTAAGGTGAGTCTCGCTGATCAGACCGATGTCCACTCGACGCTGGGCAAGCAGAATCTTAAATAGCAGGACTTTTTGTGACGAAAGTCCGTCGGCATTCCAGAATTAAATACGGAGCTCACCCAGTACAGAGCTCCGTTATGCATTTCAGGATCAGCGGGATTGGGTCACGCTGCTCCGGGATGGCCACCAGAACTCTGCTGTTCTTCGCTTCCTTGTGGTAAATTGGGCAAGAGGAGTTATTTGCTGTGTACGCGCCGCCACAGTTGGTGCATGTCGGGGTTTCCTCTAAGGGGCGCTGGCATTCCCTGGCCGCATGATTCTCCCCACAGCGCACACAGGCAATAGGCCTATGGCAGTTGATCGAAGAATACCGGAACTGCTGACAGCAGTGGCATTGCGCGGGCCCCTTACGGCCGCGCCATGCTTCGATGGTGATCCCGGGCATGCATAGAAGCTCATTCACTTCGTATATGCCTGGGATGAGGTCTGGTGTCCGTTGCAGCTGAGCAAACAGAAGGCAGCCTGGTCTGCCAGGTCGCGCGGGGATCGTCCACACGTATTCCGGGACATAGCCAACGTCGCGGAGTTCTGCCTCGACCAGCGCTGGCTCGGTGTTAGCCGGGAGGCCGCGTACTGCTACCTTGAGGCTCCTCTCTGCCGGGAGCGAGTAGCAGAACCAGAAGATTCCGACGGTACTCTCCGAATTCTCACTTTCGTATTTATAGTATTAGTTAAGATTCCTAACGAATATTCAAAGTTTATGTTTTTCTATGACCCCTTATAGCTTAAATACATATAACTAACATAAATCTTGGTATTGGTAAAGATATTGTTATCAAAAAGAAACACCTCAGAAAGAAACTCAGCGGTCAAAATATATTTTATTGTGTCAAATATTCGTAATTACATCGATAAATTATTCGTTTTTTAAAATGCCTGGAAACCATTGTTTGTTTGAATGAAGTCATGCACAAATATTCTTTAACAGTTTTTTTAAGTTTACAATAGGAAAGCATATACATTGTCCCACAAACAAAAAAATATTACTAACCCTGTTCCGGGTCCCGTCTTGGGTTACAAAGAACACAGACAACAATGGATATATTTTACAGGGGTTGATTTAAATATAAAACAGGAAATATTTTATTCAGCAGAAGTAAATTAACAAAGATTTTTTGAGTTAATCTGACTAGTCTGAAATTGTAATGCTAAAATTATTCTTTTATTAAAGAGTTATAATTAATGATGCTTGCAGATATAGTAAGTAAGAATTTCATAAACAAAATGGTTTCAAGTAGCAAACAGTTGAAAGAAACAATTATATTTGAATGATGACTACCATGAAAGCAGTTTACATAATAAAAAATATAAATGTATATCATTTGTTAATTGCCTTGGAATAAAGTATGAATAAATAAAATTAAATAAATAATTGTATTTAACATCCTGGAGAAAATAAAAATTTTGAATTATATTTTTTAAAAATCCTACAGTCATTAATTTCTTGTTATATCTATTAGATTGTAATATGTTATTATTTTTTTATTTACTTAGGTTACATCAAAGCTTTAAATATTTTGTTATAAAGTTATTCTGCATATATGAAAGATATATTAATCAATTATATAAAAGCTCAGTACCAGTCACTGATTAATCACGAAATCTTAGAAACTATAACACCTTGAAATTTGGCAGCTAAGAATTTTACGAAACATTAGTGGTGATTTATATAAAGCTAAACCTAGACATTTAATTCAGAATAGGAAAGGATTCCTACTGAATATTAGTAGGAAACGAATACTGTAAATGTGAAAGTGACTACTGAGCTTTTGCCTGTTTTTATTTTTATAAATATTTAGATACAAATATTTTTACTAATTTTACTATAGTTTTTACTATAAATATCAATGGGTTAATACTAACACAGATCGGCTTACACAAAGCCATACTCTCAACCCGTTATCGTGAAACTGTACACAGGGTTATTGGTAATTCGACGTATTCCCATTAGGAGGTAAAAGGGATGACTATTTGCTATAATTTTAACCCCCATATGCATGATGCAAAAGTGAACTATTTTTGAGTAATCAGGTTTTTTAGCTTTTTTCAAAAATGCCTTTAAAACAAATTATAACGTTATGAAACTTGTTTTGCAGATTATTTTAAAAACATAACCGTATTCTTAGCTCTCAAAAATGTAAATCAACTTGGAACTTATTTCAAAGCAGCCGAAAAAAAAATGACCATAAAGTAAGCTGGTGGAAATTCGTATTCGAACAAAACTTAATTTGTTCTATAAATATCTCGCAAATAGGCTTAATGCATACCTAACGAATGCAAGATTATTCGCGTTGGTTTCCTAATCGCCGCCTACCCCATACATCAGGTTTTAATGGAGTGTATAGGCAAATCTAGGAAACTGGTAGTGTTCAGAGATGATAAATTCATGTGGCGATAAATTATCGATGACCCCTATGTAACACAATGGGGGTTAATATTATAGCAATTAGTCATCCCTACCACCTTCTAACGGGAATATGTCGAATTACCAATCACCTTGTATACGGTGTCAGCGGTACAGATAAAGACTTTCAAGATATTTGGATGTTGACTGACTAGATTGTATTACAGTCCATACTATCGATAGTATCGATAGTATTGCTCACGGAGAGCTATCGATACTATCGATATCCTGAATGTTTTTCGAGGTCAACTATCGATAGTCACACTATCGATAGTTCTGCAACGCTGGTAGGAAGGATATAATGGTTATTATGTGGGCCGTTCCCGGCGGCACTGCAATGCCGGGCCAACCCGTGACGGGAGTGGAGCGAGCCCCGAACATCCCGTCGATTTACAAAAATCAGTTTAATATACTGGTCCCGCAGTGCGGGAACTTTCAGATATTAAGCTGAAAAGAACAGATACTACACTTTGATCTTAGCCAAAAGGCCGAGAAGCGATACCCACCCTATCACAACTGAGGGACATCATTCTACGCGAGATAATCTCGCCAGCGCGATGCAGGATAGTGACGAAATGATAAAGTGCCATCTATGAAATTACATTACTAAATTATTTTGAATTAATGACATCATTATGTATTATTATTTTAGTCTGAAAGACACTGTCAAACATCGAATATTGATCTCGATTCTCGAGTACCTAGTTATCATTTATTTCTCTAAAAGTAGTAAATTAACCATAAAAATATTTTACAATAACAGTTCTGTCACATGTTTTATAAATTTGTCATGTTGTAATTGTTAAAAAAGACATTGCCTTATACTTTAAATCATTTTTAATATTTTAGATAACATTGGATGTTAATTAAATATATCTAGTGCCAACTGTGCCAATATCCCTTACTAGATGGCGTTCGTATAAAAACTGATATATGTGTATCGCGCTGGCAATATTTACACACAGCACCCTATAAAGTTTCCGTAGTAGAAGGTACCTTACTCTGGTTTCCCTTCAAAACGTATAAATCTTTCGCCTTTTACTAAAGATTTCCGTGGAGGGGAACACTCAAATGAGTCTAAATTTATTTTTGAAGCCTCACTCTAGGGTGAGGTTAATAAATGATTATAACAGCGTTGCAGAACTCTCGATAGTTTGACTATCGACAGTTGACCTCGAAAACTATTCAGGATATCGATAGTATTGATCGATAGTAGGTGAGCTTAATTTAGTAATCAGAAATGACGGATTTTACTTGTAAACTTGTATAGCTTCATAATTGATTTGCCAGATTAGTTTACCAAATAAATGAATCATCTAAAGGGGATCAGTAATAATCATGCAACTAAAGTCATCTATTTGTTTAATCTATGAACTATAATTTTCTATTTTGCTCAAATATATTATTATACACTGACGGACTCATAAACTGCGTCAATGTTCAAGATACGTTTGCATAAACATTTTAACCAAGTATTGAAACTTTTTATACAAATTTAAATTGAATCCTATAGCTGTGTTCAAGCTATCGATAGTTGACCTCGAAAACTATTTAGGATATCGATAGTACTTTCGATAGTATTGACACGTGACAATACTATCGAAAGATATTATTGCTAACACCTTAACTACCGATAGACTATCGATTGCCTATCGATATTGGACTATCGATATGCAACACTATCCTATAGTTTGATTGGTTTCCTAAGTTTATGTTTGTTTACTGGAATTCCATAACGTTAAATTTTTTGAACAAAAACGATAAATGTAGCAAAATTGGTTTTGGTTGGTTTATTGAAAAAAACCTATTGCCTCCACGTTCCTTTATTACAGATACTAATCGTTACCGCATAGATCTGATTAAGGTTATTAAACGGTCTGGCATATTGTTCCATTCTTGTGAAGTCGCTGTTCTTAGTTCTAGGCACAGGCATTTTCATTCATTACAGTAAAATTTTCGACTATTAATCCTATGTAAAGTACACGTGAGCTTCTAAAACCTGTGCAATATAACCATGTCGATGAACATAAGTTCCGTTCGTCCAATTAAAATCATACGCGAATCGCCTCCAAAAGGAACAAGCTCCCCAATGAAACTATGAGCATATCTCTCCTCGCACAATTGTCTCTTCTGCGACCGTCTGCACCATTTAAACATGTCCTTCACTCATCAATAAAAAAAAAGTTTTTTATTTGTTTATTTCAAGAAAACAAGCAAACAGGCAACACACAGTTTTGATAGATAACATGTAAAAGTAATAACAAAACAATGAATTAAAAATAACAAAAACTAAATAATTAACAAAAAAAAAAAGAATTAATACAAATTAGGTGACACTGACTATGTTGTTAGTGTGGGTGTTGGTGTTGTTTGTGGTAGTGCAGTTACACTATTATTTTGTGCGTGTGTAAGTGATTGTATGTGAGTATGTGTTTAGATGTATGCAAATTTTGTGTTAATTTGAATGGCTAAATTGAATTTTGAGCCGTAAGAATGTCTTTTTATATGAATTAATCGGTCGATGAAATATGTCGATGTGCGAATATTTTTTATTTTATTATATAGTGAGAAAACGCGCGACAATGTAGTGTTTGCAGCGTAACGAGAATTGGATAAAGGGACGAGAAACAGATTAGAATATGCAGTACGGGTTCGCATGTTAGGTACATTAAGAATAACCCACGAGCGCAACTCGGGCGAGTCAATCTTACTAGAGACAATCATGTAGGAATATCATATATGATCTTTTATGTCGACCTGTCAAGCTGGATATGCGAAAAAGATGACAAGCATCCATGTAGTTTGTTACTGTAAGTTTTAAAGTTAAGATGTTTTATAAACTTCTTTTGTATAGCCTCAATTCTTTCAATACATTTATCGTATTATGGGTTCCAAACACAATTAGCATACTCTAATATACTTCTAACATAAGAGAAATAGGCAGTTTTTTGACAATTAATATCGCGAAAAGGGTTGCAAGTTCTAATTATAAAGCCTAGTAGTTTATAAGCCTTATTAGTTATATGTATAATCAATGTGATGATTGAGTAATAGTTTCGAGTCTAGTAGACCACCTAGATCACGAATCAGGTTAATTTTCTTTAAAGGAAGGCCCATTGTGTAATTAAAAGTATATGTCTTAATTTTTCGGGTAAAAGAAATTTGCGAACATTTATTTACATTACCGGAAATCCTGTTCATTGTATAATAATAATTATATAATCTATCGATGTCACTCTGAAGTAATATACAATCTTCTATACTGTTAATTTTTCTATATATTTTTTTATCATCGGCGAACATTAAAAGTTTGTGAATTTAAAGCAAACACCAATATCAAACAGATAGGTATTATAGAGCAGAAGTCCTATATGTGAGCCCTAGGTACACCAGAAGTAATATCAACATAGTCAAAACTAGAGCCACAAATTCTTACAGCTTGCCTTCTATTGGATATATAAAATTTCAACCAACGAAAGAAATTACCACGAATTTCTAATCCGTGTAATTTGTGAAAAAAGCAAATTATTGAAGACATTTTTGCACTTTTTTTTACAAATTGTCTTAACAAATTTTCTGTAACATCAGTAGTTACGGAGATAATATAGTGAAAAGGCGTTTGCACCCCTTTTTCTAAGTGATCACGAGACGAGGGTTGCAACCCCACAAACGTTACATTTGCAAAATTATACAATTTGCAACTACAACCGTCATAAATAGTATTCTTCTTTTCTTTTTCATTTTTTATTTTACTTCTCGCTGTATCGTGCTATTTTTGCTACAATTTATGTTTATAATGTCTAATTATTATTATTTTTTTCTTTCTATTAATTTAAAACTATTATTTTATTATTTTTGCTGATCGCTTTGCATTTACTTTTAAAACTTGCATTTCTGTATTGCCATTTAATTATAAACGATATCATGAATTATAATACGTAGGTATGTAAAGTATTTATTTATATAATATTCTTATTATTTTACATAACTATAATTCATTTTTATTCATCACTTTGTCACGGCTCGTCACAGTCACAAAGGGTACCATTGAAAATGATCGTTGGGTTTTAACCCAACATAAAAGCTGAATGGTTCACTTTTTCAGGACACATCACGATTGAAGACATCATAAGTTAAGATTTTGTTTGTTTATTTATATAAATTTGTTGCGTTTCTTTTTATTTATTTTTTAGTTCTTTTTTTGTGGTTTTGTTATAGTCATAAGTTAAGCTTCTACTGACACACATCCCTAAAATGAAATGGCCCCTCTGAGAAACACAAGGTAAAGCAAAAATTTAACATTTCAATGGACTAGACAGCAAAAAAATCTAAGACATTATTTGCAACAACTGTTTATTGTTTATTCAGATACAACTTTTTAATGTGGGCCGTTCCCAGCGGCACTGCAATGCCGGGCCGACCCGTGACGGGAGTGGAGCGAGCCCCGAACATCCCGTCGATTTACAAAAATCAGTTTAATATACTGGTCCCGCAGTGCGGGAACTTTCAGATATTAAGCTGAAAAGAACAGATACTACACTTTGATCTTAGCCAAAAGGCCGAGAAGCGATACCCACCCTATCACAACTGAGGGACGTCATTCTACGCGAGATAATCTCGCCAGCGCGATGCAGCATAGTGACGAAATGATAAAGCGCCATCTATGAAATTACAACAAAACTATTTCAAATAAGAGTTAACTATTTATTATTATATTTACATAGTTATGAATTATTTATTCTGTGGAACAATATCAAAGACATATCGTATTAATACAAATCCTAGGTATCGTTTACTACTCCACCAAAAGTTATAAATAATGCTACAAAGATATTGTATTGCCTATTAGTATTTTAATCACATATGTTTTATAAATTTTCGTCTTTTGTCATTGATAAAAATACATTGCTTTGTACATGCAATGGTTTTTAATATTGTAGATGTTAATTTGATTGTTAATGGTTTTTAATATGATAGTTGTATTCACACAAATTTAGTCAAGTGTTTCTACATCTCTCACTAGATGTCAGTCTTAGTTCCCGAATCAATGCTGTCTACCGATTCCATTAGATGGCGTTCACATAAAATCTAAGATTTCTGCATCACGCTGGCAAGATTTACACGCAATGCGTTATATAGTTCTCGTTTCCAAATTTTAAGTACTCTGGTTTCCCTTCAAAACGTATAAATCTTTCGCCTTTTACTAAAGATTTCCGTGGAGGGGAACACTCAAATGAGTCTAAACATATTTTTGAAGCCTCACTTTAGGGTGAGGTTAATAATTGGCAATTTAGAAAATAATATTTCATTCTATTATTATTCTAAAAATTACATTGGTCTCTATGATGACAGCTTCGTCATTGATTCGTAATGCTTTGTTCCCAGTTTATGTACTTGAAGGTTATCGTCGGATTTTGAATTCCTTCGCTGATCTGAATTGTTTTCGGCCAGTCTGCAGATGATCGGGTCATCTGTATTATAATTCACCATTTTAAAGTTCTAGTCAAGAATTTCCTTGGTAATAACCAGTGTACCCACGATTTCTTGAATTATGAGTACCTTTTACGCATGTTTTCATTTCGAGCTTTAAGTCTATAAAAACACAGTTCTTAATCATAGCATCCATACTGAAGGCTATCTAATATTGTTGCATTTGCATAGATTATTTTCAAAATATTTAAAAATGTTTAACATCTAAGTAATATTTTAGTCATATATTTTTATGGTGAAAACGTTAAACATCTAAGTCCAATTAGTAAATACGTACCTAATTACCAAGATATTTAAAAAAATTGCTTAATTTTAATCTTGTTTTAGAAATACGCCTTTTAATTTTGTTTATATTGTTTTCACTGCTGTAGATATTTCGTTTAATAGCAATTGCCAATTGATTACATTTACTCCATGGTCAATTACACTATTATCGATAGATCGTGGACAGGGATGTTATGGAGCTCCTTAACCGTAACCGAAACTATCGGATATCTGAAATAAATATCTCTCAGTAACCGAAACTGATAAAAAAATATATATTACAATTTTGTTTTTGCGTAGTGTTATACTTAAAGAGAGTAGGTAAATGCATTTTAAACTATTTGTTTTTTTTTCTGTGATTATACCTAATACTAGGTATACAGAAGCCTACAAATAAAGTCAAATTAATATCTTGTAATTTTTACTTTAACAATTTCTAAATAATCTAATATCCGTAACTGAAACAATCGGAAACAATCGGATAATCCGATATAATTTCGTATCCGGAACCGTATCTGAAACCGGTAAAATTTTATTCATATATAATACCTGATTGATGACATTTAATATGTAGGTATAATGTTCTAGTTTCTTTAGCTTGTTAAAATTTGACTGAAAAATAAAGACTGATTTGAAAATTGATTACGTGTGGCTTTGTTGTCGTTAAACTAAGAGGCTCCTTCGTTGAACCGATAGACAGAGTCCATTG
Source organism: Vanessa tameamea (assembly GCF_037043105.1). NCBI lineage: Eukaryota > Metazoa > Arthropoda > Insecta > Lepidoptera > Nymphalidae > Vanessa > Vanessa tameamea. The sequence continues at coordinate 10,520,159 of NC_087323.1, forward strand.
AATGCAACCGAGTGGTCCAAACAAAGATGGTTGAATAATGAAACCATCAGCCTTATCTTTCTATAAGCTGTGGTTTGAAATTTACAGCATTTTTTAGTGGTCCAATAGTAGCAATGCCCCTCCATAAATAAATAATTTATTATTTCATGTAATATTACTGATTTGGATAAATTTATCAAACAAAGAAACCATATATTTTAAACATTTTATTTTGTTTAACAAAAATACTTGATTACACATAACGGTTTATAAAATTATCGTCTAAGTATGACAATTGTTCACTCGTTAAAAATATTAGTGATTACATAATAAATATTTTATTATTTTAACTTATAGCTCTTTATATTGGGAGAAATTCCTCTAATAATATTCTCTACGCAGTATGGTGTATCTGAAATTTGGAAACGTTACTTAGTACCTTATAAAATAGAAAGAAAGGCTTAAGAAGAATGATAAATTATGTACTAAATCTGTTCATAATTTTGCTATTTATTTATTTATAATATTTCTTGCTTGAAACTGTATAAAACTTATATTTATACTGGTCCTGTATTTTATTTGAAGCAATTAATTTGACTACTTATTTCAGTCAGAATAAAAATATGACAGTAATTATAAAAATGGCTAAGAACCATCCGTCAAACAAATGATTAATTTGTGCTAGTACATTACTAAATTGGAAATTAACTTACCAACATGTACCCACTCTGTATCTTTATAACCATATTCCTTCCGAGCCTCAACGATAGCCTCGTGTAACGCGTGCACCACAACCACCGCCAGAACGAATGCTGGTTCGCCGGTAGCTGTTAAAATAAAAAAAAATATATAAATTAAAACTTTAATGGTAAAGGTGATGTTTTTTTTTTACTAAATTTTACACACCTTCATCCACTCAAGTCGTCATATATATAGATTAATATTTAGTCTTTTTTCATGTTTAGAGTTTACCTATACGTTTACTTTTTTATTGGGTAGATAGTGTATTAAATATTGTTTTACAAATGGCTCCATTTTTTGCATTTGTTTGGAATTCTTGCTAACTGATGATCTTGCTTTATTTTAAAGTATTATAGTAATAAATAATTTTACCTTTTGACCCCAAAACCCCATTATTGTTTATCGAGTTCCTGCTAAATGAAATTCGAAAATCCACTGGAATATCACACGCACCAGGCGGTTTATACGTCCATGTTCGATTGGTCAACAGCTGACCTGAAGCATCATAGATCAGATGTTCTGATGTCCAAAGCCCTAGACCCATTACAAACGCGCCTTCAATCTAAAAAAAATATGTATTATACCTATAATCTGTACATTAATACGTGAAGCATTGTGCCCCTTTTTTCAACAAAATGACGCGGACGGGGGTGTATATAATTTGGCATTATAAAAGTTTACGTGGAGAAGGAGTGCAAAAAGCTAATATTTTTATAAAATATGCATTAGAATTACATTAAAATACTTCAAATTCATAAATTAAAATAGATTCAACGGGGAAATACTGATAGCATTCTTGCCATCATTCTACGCGCTCAAGATTTGTGTAGTAACTATTAATTCTATATAATTAATTCCTATTTGTATATATTTAAGGACTTAATGTTAATCATTTTTATCTACATAATATTTAATATGAAACATTCATAGTTTACGTTTACACTGCCAATGACAAAACATGTCACGTCAAAGATAGAAAAGCAATGTTTTTTTTTTTATTTGAATTTTTAATTGGAGTAGTGACAAGGTATCCAGTTGAGCCTCATTTTTCCTATATACATACCTCTTGAATCAACGCATCTAATTTTATATTAGCAATGAATTGTCTTTTTTAATATACAATAAATAAAACAATTGACCAATGGGCGACCACTAGTTAACATACATACAGATTGTCTTTGAAAGGGTTTTGTTTTTGTCGCATAAGCCCTTCAACTTAAGCAACGCAATTGTTATAAATGTAAACTAACACAAAACAAGATAAATTTAATAGATATATTCTTCACCTTTTTAGGTTAGGAAGTATATATTTAATTTTAACCAAACAATTGATAGGTATGTTTTTACTTACTAGTTAAAGAAATAAGATAGCCATATGTATTGACATAATTAAATAAAATGGATTATATTATGTTACAATTGAATACTTTTTTATTTAATTAATGTATTTTTAATATCTTATTAATGTTAACAGTGTATATTTATTTTCAGAATATTAATTTAAATATGAATATCATGATGATTGTTTTTCTATCGGAATACTAGTTTAGAAAAATCTTAAGTGTATTCGACCTTTTCTTTATGAATATCTTACTTCGTTTTTAAAATGTGTAATTTAATAAATTAACCCTTTTGGCATTATTATAAAAAAAACTGAAATGATAGAGCATATAATACTTACTTTATATTATCAATGACTTAAACATTGAACTGTATAAATAGAAGGCGTTTTTGCTTTATTTTAAGATTGCTTTTTTATAGTTTTTTACGATAGGAAGTTAATAAATTTATAGCAATTTTAAAAAGACTAACGTATAGTGACGGCGTATCTTTATTTCAAAGGATTTTGAAATAATTGCTTAAAAAGATCTGCTTGGCAATGTTAGACACTTAATACAATTTCAAACTTATATGTGGGCCGTTTGTTTTGTCACGGCTCGTCACATTCACAAAGGGTACCATTGAAAATCAGCGTTGGGTTTTAATCCAACACAAAAGCTGAATGGTTCACCTTTTCAGGACACATCACGATAGCAGACATCATAAGATAAGATTTTGTTTGTTTATTTATATAAATTTGTTGCGTTTCTTTTTTAGTTCTTTTTTTGTTGCTTTCTTATAGTCATAAGTTAATGTTATATATCCTATGGTTTTTATTTTTTTATTATTTATGTTTGCAATGTGTTTGTCCTGAATAAATATTTTCTTATTCTTAAATTTGGGGTTAAGCTTCTACTGACACACATCCCTAAAATGAAATGGCCCCTCTGAGAAACTCAAGGTAAAGCAAAAATGTAACATTTCAATGGACTAGACAGCGACACAGCGTTATTCGAACAACATTATTTGCAACAACTGTTTATTGTCAGACATTTGTTTCAATTAAAAGTTTATAATGTGGGCCGTTCCCGGCGGCACTGCAATGCCGGGCCGACCCGTGACGGGAGTGGAGCGAGCCCCGAACATCCCGTCGATTTACAAAAATCAGTTTAATATACTGGTCCCGCAGTGCGGGAACTTTCAGATATTAAGCTGAAAAGAACAGATACTACACTTTGATCTTAGCCAAAAGGCCGAGAAGCGATACCCACCCTATCACAACTGAGGGACGTCATTCTACGCGAGATAATCTCGCCAGCGCGATGCAGCATGGTGACGAAATAATACAGCGCCATCTATGAAATTACAACAAAACTAGTTCGAATTTATAACATTACTCTAGGCTAGCTAATTAAAGAATTTCACCGTAGAATTCAATTCCGTTGCTTTTTATTGTAATAAAAGGCTATCATAACCGTTGTAGTTAGTTTTCAGGCATAATTTTGCTTTCCATGTTTGATAGTTAATTTTTAACATGAGCTCTCACTGGCGCTCACCTAAATTATTTAAGTGAGTTCAAACTCGATATGAAATTAACGAAAACATCAATTTACATGCGTAAACCTGTCAAAGATGTAACTCGTACTAGCGAAATGTCGATAACCGCGCGTTCTTTCGACTTGAAAGTCGTTAAAGTTAGTTATAAAAACTCGTACTATCGGTTTTAGTTCATCTGCGTTTTCGCTTGGGGCGTTGATAGGATTTATACGGAAGAAAACTGAAAATAAAATACTTTACAGTTAACTATACATTATATATACTATCGTACAAAGGGTATTGACCCTACGGGTCAAAACATTTGACACAGTAGCCGAGGCTACCTTGACGATTTCCTCAAGAAATCCTCAAGGCACGGCTATAGAGGGCGACCTCGAGGCCCGTACCTAGCCCGATATAGTTCAGCCAGAAAGACCACCGCTAACATTACTCTATGTATTATTTAAACTTAAAAGTTGAAGACCATAATATCAAGGATTAATTCTTGACACCATATTGATATAGGTGCTAGTTATAGTTTATTACTCCAAAAATAGTTAGAAATATCAATATTTCTAAAAGGTATTGTTGACCTTAAACTTAAACAATCAGTATATCCGTGTTATTATTTTATAAATTTGCCAGTTTTCATCGATACTAAAAATAACAGTTGATATTATTTAAATGAATTTAGTGCCAAATGTTACTATACCTCTCACTAGATGGCGGCCTTTCAGTATTAAATTCACACAATAGTTGTGCAACGCTGCCATTAGATGGCGTTTAAATAAAACACAGATATCTGCATCGCGCTGGCAAGATTTACACGCAATACGTTATATAGTTCTCGTGTCCAATTTTTTAGTACTCTGGTTTCCCTTCAAAACGTATAAATCTTTCGCCTTTTACTAAAGATTTCCGTGGAGGGGAACACTCAAATGAGTCTAAACATATTTTTGAAGCCTCACTCAAGGGTGAGGTTAATAATTGATTATAACACCGTTGCAGAACTATCGATAGTTGACCTCGAAAACTATTCAGGATATCGATAGTACTATCGAAAGCTCTCCGTGACCAATACTATTGATTACGGCTATACTATCGGTACTATTGATAGTATATCAATAGTAATGACACATGACAATACAATCGATACTATCTCTAACACCTTAACTATCGATAGTGGACTATCGATATGCAACACTAGATTATAAGTAGATAGATATATCTAATGACTAACAAAATATTAAAAATATAATATAACGCATTGAGTTGATGTTGACATTCATTTAAATTTATCCGTTGATTGTATACAAATATTTGAATTATCTTAGAAAAGTATAAATCATTTTTAAGCTATTCGGTTCTTTATGACAATTGCTAATAGTACTTACTTGTCCCACGTCAAGATCAGGGTTGAGACTACGGCCTGTGTCTTCCAAGAGATCCACTCTGTTAATAATATGAGTTCCGCTGAGTACGTCTAAGTGAACTTCCGCGGAACAAACTCCATATACCGGGTATCCTACCAGATTGTCCAGCTGCGACGTCATAGCGTTAACTTGTAGATTTATTCCTGGTAGATTTTTGTTGCATCAATAAACATATATAAGTATTACATTTTATTACCTATTCCCATTACGATAAAAATAAACTTCTAACTCTATAAAAAAGATATAAAATTAAATTAAAAAAGAAATAAAATAAAACCTTTATTGTACGCAGCTTTAACCACCTCTTGCCAAGTCGGTTCGTCAAGCTCTTCCTTGACAGTCTCCAACCTCTTCAACAATTCGTTACAAGCTTTAACAGTGGCAAATGCTACAGCTTCACTTGTGATGCTGCCGCTGCTCGCCATGCTGTTCGGAGACACGAAGTTATCCGATCCCTTGACCGTCACCATGCTTAATGGAACTTTTAAAGTGTACGCGCAAACTTGGGCCGCCTTTGTATTTATGCCTTGGCCCATTTCGATTCCTCCATGGGACATCAAAATTGTCCCATCGGCGTGATACACAGAAATCGTTGCTGAAAAATTTCCATAATACACAATAGGATAACTCATTATCGTTAGTTGTAAGCCTTTTTTCTTCCAAGCATTGGTGGCATTATATTTTTCGATTTCGGCTCGTCGGTCGTTGTAATTGGTGTCCATTTTGAATGTCTCTATCATGTCTTTTACTTTGTTGTGTTTGGTTGCGATGTTAATTTTTCGTATATCGATTGGGTCTTTTTTTGTTATGTGCGATATTCGTTCCATTAAATGTTCCGCAATAGCTGTCCCTTCAGTAGTTGCTAATAAAAAAAAAATATCGGTCAAAATGGACGCGAAGACGATACGTATGCTTCAATAAAATACATTCCTTTTCGGAATAATTCGAGGCCATTAAGTAATACTTTAAATGAACTAACCTGGAGCTCTGCACCAAGTGTTACCAGCTTTATCAGTGAGAACGCTATACCCTTTGATATTCCACCTGGAAGTGTCATACAGATTGGTCATAGTAACTGCAATCTCTGAGCCCGACGAGTCGTTGTACGAATAACCGCAGTCCGAGTAGTAGACGATGTCTGCGTGCTGAATAACCCCATCGTTGTTCACACCTAACTGATACACAAACAAAAAAAAATTAAATTAACTTTCAGTCTACATCAAAATTTGTTTCCTTTAATAAGCTCTGGGATACCTACTAGGGGTCTCCTTGGCATTTGGTATTAATTATAAGGCATAGGTACCATTTAGTTATATTTGTACCATTTGTTGTTTTTTAAATATAAATTATTTCCGTTTTAAAATACGGTTACTCGTCACCGTATGTGTCTAAGCCCACCTTTTTTTGAGGCTCAGTTATTTACATTAGATTTACATTCGCGTTTAAAATAATGCCACGGATGAGATCTGGCCCCAAAGGTGACATCGTTACAGCCACCCACCTCGTACTCGAAACGAGCCGGCTGTCGCTTGCCAACGGCGTGCATGTTGTCCGTCAGCGGCAGGACGAGGCTCGCGGCGCGGCCGAGCGCGTGCGCGGCGAGTGCGCAGGCGCACGCCGGCAGCGCGGAGCGGGACGCCTTGCCGCCGTACGCGCCGCCCACGCGGCCCACCGACACGTCCACGCTGGGGGTGAAAACCAGCAAACTACTCAGGGATTATTCTAGTGCACGTGCGCGCTACTCCCTCACTCATAATCCGATGGGACGCAGGACCAGCTTTACGTGCTTTCCGAGGCCCGGGAATGTACACACTTCCCACTTCCAGAGCTCGACTTATTATCTTCGGATTTGTCTTAATTCGACCTTGTCTCATGATCTTAGTGAAACGATACTACAATATATCGAATATCTATTCGGTATACCTGTTCAACGGTAAGTCCAGGGACCTGGCCACGGCGATCTGCACTAAGTCCATCCACTGCGTAGCCGACCATACTCGTATCCCGCGACGCGTGAGTTCCGCCCTGCAGCTCTGAGTCTCCATAGTAAAGTGGTACTGGTCTGGGATATAATAATGACCTTTAATAGTGTGAGTAGTTTCGTTGCCTTTATCTGTTGCTTTAATCGCCACATCCTCGCGAATCTAAAATTAAATTTTAATTAAACAGCATTTTAAGAAAAAAAGAATTCGAAGCAGAGTTTATACAAGGTTTGAGTTCATAATCGGCCGCTGCAAATCTTTGAATGCTATTGTCTAGTGGACTAATCACCTTGCTTGTGTTAATTTATAATAATATTATCATGTCACTGAGTTAAGATAACCTTACTTAAACAAAGCAATAACTTTCCTTATCTACGAGATATTATTAGATTTCACTATGATTTTTTCCCCATGACCGATATTCATCGCGGCAGTCATTGCTAACCAAACACGTGCACTTCAATCCGTCGGGACCCCAATCTGATATGAATGTACAGTTCAGGCACAGGACTAACGCCATTATGTATTTTTGAGGGTGTAAACACTGCCAATATTCCGGGTTGCTTGTGTAAATACTAATAAAACCCTATTATTTTTCTGCGTCTGCAACCTCGTAAGCTACTCGACCTACTAGGCAGATATTCTCTTTCTCCGACTTTCTCATTTATTATACTGAATAAGTATACTCACTCGGTTTTGTTTATCGGGAGCATTTAATGCTTCTGTTATGCTCAATACGGGCTTAGTATCATATTTTTTATACGACACTTTTACCAAGCCGGCTGCCTTGATAGCCAATTTTCTAGAGATGGCTGCGATTAAACCAATCGGTTGACCGTGGTAGGATATTTTTTTACTGGCCAAAATTTCCTCTTCGAATTGTTCGTCTTTGGGGATAAAGGAGTTCGTCCCTGGTATATCTTTGGCGGATAAAAATGCTACGACGCCTGGAATTTTCTGGAAAACATGTAAAAAATATTCTTTTAGTAATGTTTAAGGCTTACATACAGAATAACAAAAAATAAAAAATTGACACCATTAACTGTATTTTGCAGTACGATGTGAACTTTTATACACAATATGGTTTTTCATAAACTATATTCGCCCTCTTTTTCTTTTACGTGAATTTTTATATTATAAATGTTTTAAGCAACGTCATATAATATAATCAAACGAATGATCTTCGGTAAATAACCAACGGTGTATCATTAAGATATTATGTATCCCCTCTAATCTACTTAATCAATCAATCGATTTTCTCGTATTGTTTCTCTGGCCTGTTGTTCGTAATGTTAAAACTATCCTATTGTAAGCATTGACAAAACAGCCATCATTTCTACCAAAAGGTCCGACTGATCACCGCTTAGGCACTCGTACGGTAACATATATAATTAACAAAACTACAAATGAACCATCACATTTAGTTTGATTTCAAACGAAACGCTTGTACTTTATTTCAAAGCGAAATTATTTTTATACAATTTGCGATTAGGACCGCTGTATTAATTTCCGTGTGACGTCACATAACCGGAGGGTGGTCAAAACGCTTCTAACGAGAACTAATTTGTCATGTTATAAATTTAGGTTTTGTAAGTGGTTCAGAAGACGTGGGAAATAAGAACCTACGTTCATTCAACAGGCTATGTATGTATGTTATTTAATAATAAAAAAGCCCGCTGAGCAGGTAAACCAATCTTATTCGGTTTTAAAACAGTGTATTTCTTATTTACGGGTTATTTATTCGAACTTAATATTTTAAAAAACTTACCAAGACTTCAGTGGTATCGAATTGGACAATTTCACCGAGACAGATCGTGGAGAGGACGAACGCTACGTGCACGTCTCGAGGGCCGGAAACATTATCGCAAGTGTATAACGCTTCACCTGAACACTGAAAATATATTACGAAAAATTATCATTATTTAATGTCCAAAAAGTCCGTCTATCTAGGACTGGTAAATGAACCTGATGGTAACTGGCCATCACGGCCCATAGACAAATGCGTTGTAAGAAATATTAAACATTAGATACATAATTAATATCTTGGTAACTGAGAAGTCACGTCCGTTGTGTAATACATAGTAACTATACTGATTCCGTCCGATCACAATCCGGAACACAACAATACAAAAGAGTGCTGTTTAGCGGTAAAATAACTGAGATGTGGGTGGTAACTACCCAGACGAGCCAAAGCTCTACCACCAAGTAATACAATACATCGTATTATAGATGGCAATCCGTTACCGTCATCTAGCAGCTAATCCGGGATGGGCATAACCTACTTAGTAGATTTATTTAGTCAACGTAATTGTATTTATAATAATGTATTCGACCGCAAAGTAACATTACTTAGTACTGTTGTGGTTAGATTTAAATGGTGAGCGAGCTAGAGTAACTTTTGGCATAAGGGACAGCATCTCAGTTACCAAGTTTGGTGGCGCATTAGCGATGTAAGGAATGTTTTTTTTTTTACGGCGCTAATGTCTATGTTACCATAAGGTGGTTCATTTGACCGTCCGTCGACCTAAACCATGAAAAAATTATAGTTGATAAGTTTCATACTGTTACTTCTTAGAAGATTCTACATTCCAACTCGGAATTAGCCGGAGTCCTATTGAATGTTTTTTTAACTAACTTAAAGTATCATTGAATATATAATATAAAAAATGACCTGAGATAGAGCTTCCAATTTCGGTACAGGCTGGTTGAGCGGCCACAGGCTCTTGTCTGTTTCGTAGGATTGGATGCCGCTTGACAGGGGTCTGACTAACTCGCTGCCTCCGGATGCATATCTAGGATTCACTGACGGACTTAACGAGAGAATTGCCTGCAAAAAATCAAAATTAAAATATACTTTATTCAAGTAGTCTATTAGAAATAATTTTGAATCGCCATTTTACATAACTGTATTAAACGTAGCCACAACCGATTCGGTATGTCGGTTATATCGAGAAGAACCGACAAGAAACTTAATATTAACACTTTTTCAACATTTGAGATGCAAAGTTATGTCAGTTAAATGCAATTATTTAAAATATTATACTGCTTAAAAGATAATGCATATGAGATTTACTTTAGATATCTTGTAAAAAGACGCCTCAGTACAAAATACTTTGTACGTAAATAATAAGTACTACAAGGTACGTAATTAAAGTTTATTTTGATTTAATCTGAAATCCAAATTATGTAACTGTTTGGTTATTATAATGTAGTACTTAACCTATACGTTATTTTTATATATAAAACTTCTCTAGTTTCGTATCTTATAAAGTTATATATAGAGATATATCAGGGTAGATATATATTCATAGTACATTGCAAATTAGATTATTTTTAGGTTTTGCCTGTTATATTTCAGTCTATCTCCTTCCCATTAAAGAGATTTATTTTCTTCAAACAAATTTTTCTTCGACGAAACTATCTATAAAAAATATTGTTTTTTTTTTTTAAATTAAATATTAAGAAAATGCACCTTATAAAACAATGCCAAAGCGATAGCCTTCTTGCAGAACGGCGATGGTTCTGACGGATCATCGAGTGGGACGATGTCTTCCTGTAACTTCACTAACGCCATCCGCAGAGTTTCATCACTGAACAGCGGTTGCCCTTTAAGTATATTCTCAACATTTCTGGCATCATTGTACGTGGGACTTATGGAACCATAGACTATGTTGGAATTGAGAATTTTTTGGTTTTTATCTACATGGAAATTGAACCCAGCGTTGACTATCGCGTGAGTATTTTGGGCGCGGGCCATAATCTGCAATTAATGAAATATATTAATAAAAAGGAGCTTCAAAATGCAAATACATCCTAAACGTATATACATATCATTCACGACCTCCGCGGTCAAGTAGTGTGTACACCGGTTTTCATGGGTACGCCATGATTTTCCATAACACAAGTGCTTTAGCTACTCACATTGGGATCAGAGTAATGTATGTGATGTTATCCAATATTTATTTATTTATATCTAATGAGTTTTCAGAATGCCGTTAGAGCTACTTCAGTACATTGTGGAATCAGTTAATTCGGAAAATAAACCGGTAATATTCCAAATGTATACCGATAATTTTTCCGAAATATTTGAAATCCTAATTTGCATTGGTGAATAAAACCCATGTCACTGAAAGGACGTAACATCGAATAAAATAAATATTGAGATATTTTGTATTTCCTTACATACCTTGTATGTTCTTATTAAGTGGCTATTGGACAAAGGCGGTATTTTTACGTTCAATATAATTTGGTCTTTAAGAGAGGTCTTCAAGAACTTCGGCAAATGAATTTCTGTTGTCTTCGAGTGCAGGTCCTCTACAAAAAACAACAATTACGTTTTAATTACGTATATATTTATAACGTAATCTAAGAAGTTATACAAAATTAGTTCTGTGTCAAAAATTACACATGTGGCAGATTTCTATCCCACACGATAAGTTGCTTTCTTTACGATATTTTCCTTCACGGTCTACCACGTTATGAATTATATAATCAAAATAAGTTTATTTTTCCGGTGTCGGTTGGTGGACGAGCAAATTGGCCATCTGATGGTAACTGCTCACCATTCCTACATACAATGGCGCTGTAAGTAATATTAACCATTCCCTACATCGCCAATGCGCCACCAATCTTGGGAAATAAGATGTTGTGTCCCTTGTGCCTGTATTTACACTGGCTCACTCACCCTTCAAACCGGAACACAAAAATACTGAATTCTGCTGTTTGGCGGTAGAGTCTCTTATGAGTGGGGTACCTACCCAGACGGGCTTGCACAAAGCCCTACTACTAACTAAATGGAAATGAAATGAAAATTCGATGGTGACTGGTTTTGTACCCACAATCATCATCTTATGAATCTTGTTTTCTAACCGCTGAGCTATCCCGGCTTAAGTCTTTACATTAATAACGATTATCAATATATGGCAGAAATATTAAAATCCTAAAAGATACGCGATATTGCACGTAAGACACAAATTAAAAAAAATATAATATATACGAAAATACAAACCCAATGTCACAGTAGCATTAACTGTTTCAAACAAGACGAAAACGTCTGACGGGAAGTAGGGGTGACTATTCTTCATCGCTAAATTACCGCCTATCGTACCAATCTGGAAAAAAAAAACAATATTTTAAATATATCTGTTCGATGTTACCCGCTTTTTATATCTAACGAATAGAAAATATTCTATTTGCTGTGAAAATGATCTTTTATGTTTCCCTTGTTAGGAATACATTAAACTAATTCAAAGGAGTAAACTATCTATGGGATCATCTTAATAAATTAATTGTTAAACAAGACTATTATTCAGAATTAAGACTAGAGACTGACGCACGTATGTCTACCTTTGAAATTAAATATAAAAAATAAAACAGAATACAATATAAAATTGAGACTAACATTGTTTGCCTCTTCCGAGTTGAAACTGAAGGGTACGGATGGTACGAGATCGACCGCCATTATCCTTATTGGAATGGTTTATGTATTGTAATAGTTTTATTCATGATACACACATTGAAAGCGTTTAGAATACTTTATATTTTATTCAGCAGTACTTGTACCAATGGCATCTTGCGTTTGTACAAATAATAAAAAAAAAAAAAAAACGAAATATATTAAAGTATGACATACATTTTTAACTGGAACATTAGCAACCAATTCCAGATGATCGTGGAACTGCTTCAGGTATGAGAAATCGTCGTTTTTCATTTGTCTCTGAAATATCGCCATAGTTTCGTGTAGAGTAAGACCTGCGCCCAGAACTAGGTTTGCGTCTATGAACGTGTCTTTTAGCGTGCTTATTGACGATATGTCGATGTAAACGCGTGACTCCTTGGTCGGTGGGTACACTCCTGTAACAAGATAAAGAAACAACGTCAGTTGTGTTTGTTAAAAAAAAACATCTATTAATCACCTAATAAAAATAACAGAAAAATTAATCTGTGCTAAAACAACGATTTTAATATTTCATAGTGTTAATTAGATAATCAAATCAAATCAAATTTATTCAAGTCTCTAAGAATCTTCGATATTAAAATACTACCACCGTTTCGGAAAGCAGCCTCCAGCGAGAAGAAACGGCAAGAAACTCGCATAGTTGCTCTTTTCAAATAAACATATTTACAATGTTGTTTTTTACAATAATTACCACGAAAAGGATTGCCATACTAATAATATTTAATTAAAATTAAACATTATATTAAATTATCTACTTCATTTTACCTTTCCCCGTGTTTCCCGCAACTAAGCTGTAATTATCTGTGCCTTCTTTTGTAAGGACCTGTAAATGAAATCGATTAATTTAAATTCCATATTGTGTACTATCACAAAATTTTATAAAAATATCATAAAAAAAACTTTAGATGTAGCAGATAAGAATACTCGGTGTTAGGACTTTGTGCAAGTAGACTGGGTAGGTACCACCCACTCATCATATATTGTACCGCTAACAGCAATATTAGTGACGTCACGAAAGCGATCGTGAAGTCAATCAATTCAATCAGTGCTACGAACAGAAGTGCTTCCCATCCCACCGACTATGTTCTGAGCCGAGGTGCGATCTCATAGGAAACACCCTCAGGACGAACGACGCTCTCGAGTCCGAAAGGTCTCAATCTCAAGGCTGAGTCTACTACTCCCGGTGACGCTGTAAAGGCCAGTAGGGCCAACAGTAAAATAACACACAGGCACGAAAAAAGCAATACTGAGGCAGTGTCCCTACAGGCACAAGGGACATAACATCTGTTTCAAAACTTGGCGGCGCTTTTGGTTTTGTAGAAATGGTCTCTCAGATGCCACTTACCGACTAGTTCACCTAACCGTATTATAAAAATGTTTGCAGAATTTCCACATGCTCATATTACCTTAAATACATCATCCACGGAAAAAGCCTTGTACCATCTGTTAGTATCCATTTTAATGTCCAAAATATTTCTGTTATTGTGATCGATGAAACACCAGTCATCTCCGACATTGTCGTCTTCACGACATTTCTTTGCACATTTAAGTTTATCAAGCTCTTCTAAATCCTGACGATAAAAAATAAAACTATGAACACAGGCGACAATGTATTCATGGTTTGAATTATCTGTGTAATAACAATCAAAAAGCATCAGCAGAAAGTAAACTTTCCTACATTTCTAACTAAGCTTTAAAGAAAAGACCGAAAGAAACACAGATGTACAGTCAGAGTAAGAAAACCTTCGTCAGTTTTCAAATTCATTCCTTTATCAAGTCGTAAACTCTTAGTACATTTTGAAACTAAAGCATTAAACATAAAACTGCACATAAAATTAAACCAACATAGTATGATAATTAGGTTCAAAATAGTGTACATTACGACGCAATAATACTCAATCGGTAAAGCAGATTATCGCGCATACTGAGCACACGAAAATAGACCTTAAGGTGACGATCCTTTCCTTACCCCGACTGTACATATTATATTTAGCATATATTAAATTAGTGGATTCTAAGATGACATACTAACACTGAATTAAAAAAAAAAAAAACTACTAAAAAGATTCCGTTCGCATCAATAACAAAGTCACGATTTAAAATATTAAATTGTACAATTTTTTTTATTGTATTTTTCACCTTTATATCATTTCTAGCTTCAACGTCCGAAGCAAAAGTCTTGAACGCATCCAGAATAGGCCGGTAACCGGTGCAACGACATATGTTTCCAGCAAACGATCTCTCTATTTGTTTCGTAGTGAGGTTTTTCTTTGATCCCTCGAACAAACTGTTAGATGAACAAGTCTGTATATGAGCATACAGATAGTATATACATCGCCGGACTATCCATTAGGTACGTCGGTAACTGCCTAGAGGACCCGTCTATACATCCATAAAATATATACTATACATACATAAAATTCTAAAAGGCAAATAATTTTCATATTTGGGGATATAATTCCTTAAATCCACGTTTGTTCTTAATTCGGTTAAAATTTTTAATTCATTAAATCGTTTAATTTAAAAAAAAAAAACAAAAAATCTTAAGACTAAAACCTTTTTTAAATACAAATACGAACTTAGCTTAGATTTGTAAGTATAATTAAAATAAAGATCATTATTTTCTTGTTCTCGATGAATCTTATTTTCTTAATGGGTCTGTCCTATTAAACCTTATTTCTTTAAATAATGACTACTAATTATTTCGAGCAAGCGATCGATAAGGTGATGTGATATAATTGTTTACATGTGCAATAAAGTATAAATAAAATAATATTTACTCAACAAAATGTACGATGGAAAATATACATATATAATTGTAAAGAACAATTTTATAATATACTAGCTGCCCGTTCAGACTTCGTAGGAGTAAATTAAATATTCTATGGTTATCCAAGCATACCTGTACATGTTCATAATCCAGCCAGGTGTGCAGTATCCACACTGGGTACCGTTGAAGGAAGCCAGCCTGCTCTGCAATGGATTGTAACCATTTTTCCTTGACCCCACTCCTTCTATTGTTGTGATCTCCCATTCGTGGCAAGAAAGAACGTGAACCAAACACTGAAATATATATTGATTAAGTTACAGTAAACACTTTTAATCAAGATTAAGCAACTTTGCAGGAGATAATTTGGAACACACCAATAAACTAATTCATGTCCAAGCGGCCAGAGGTCGCCCTAAATAAGCATTATGTAGGGATTAAGGGTAGAAGAAATTAAAAAAATTGCTGGAGAAGACTAGATAAAGAAAGCGTAGATAAAGTTGTTGTTGGTTGTTGGACGAGGTCTCTACTCGTCAGGGGCCTTAGCAGAAAACCTCTATGTTATGGCATTGTTAACTGCGCAGTCGCGACACCAGCCCCCCGTTGGAGTAGCATAGCATAATACGATCAAATCCTACTCCTTAAGATTAGAGAATATAATTATATATAACTATTACAGGTCGTTACAAGTGTGTTTGTAAACACAGATATAATATGTATAGAGAATAATAGATTTCGGTTCTGAAGCCTTATACTCTATCCATTAAACCAGTAGTTCCCAAACTTATTTTTCTCGTGGACCACCTATTGGCATGTGTCTGTAACCACAGTTTGAGAGAAACACTAAAATATAAACTAAATTTAAATTTGTTTAATATTGGTGATTTTAATTCTATCCTTAGTACCTAACCCTACGAGTATTTCAGCAATTAAAATCTATGAATTTGTTAGTGATTCTCCCCAACCTAATGAAGAAAAAAAAAAAGGTAGGTACCTTTGGAATCAAGTATTTATAGTGGTGATCAAGTTCATGTCTGAACAAGCATTGTCGGGCGGATAGCGCTTTGCCAGTCTGTACACGAAATTCTACGTAATATCGAATACGCAAGTTTGGATAAGTAACAGTCGCTTGCCTTATTAAAATATTATCTGCTTAGTTAGGTACTTAAAACAATGTAGGTAGGCCCTTATAAAAACTATGCTTACATTTTTGCTCTTTACTATCAAAAGCAGATACATTTTCGTGGACCCCCATTAACATCTTATGGACCCCCATTTTTTATTCACGCCTACGTAGACCCCCAGCTAGTCTCCCGTGGACCCCTGGGGGTCTATTTGGACCACTTTGGGAATCACTGCATTAAACTAACGGCAGTCATTCATCATAATAATAGTAGTAGAGTTATTATTATGTATAATATTATTATGTCCTTTACAAGTTTGTAACTCATGTTTGTTTGTACTCAGAGGTCCGTGATAATTTTTAAGAGAATAATTACCGGTTATTTACTAGTTTACGTCAAGTAATAGGAAAAATACTAGAATACCAACTAACGGAAAATTATATTTGAATACTAGTTGCCGTTCCGACTTCGGACGGGTTCAGTTCATATAAAGATACTTCCTCCCATTTCTTCCCCTTAAAGTTGATAATCCTTTTTTAACAGACGCTTACGTTACAAAGTAAATGTAATTACTGAAACGAAAATTACAAAGTTGATGGTAGAATATCACGCATTAGAACAATAAGTACGTTATATTACATAACGCATAATTATTTATTATAATTACGATCAACAATGTTTGTATACAAAAACAAGGTTATGGCTTTTGAGCAGCGTTGAAAACATGTTTCATATGCCTTACGCGTTTGACGTGGTTATTTTATAAAACGCGTTACAAATAAACCAAAACCCTTTAGCGAACATGTTATCCTAGTAAGCAAGTATTTATAAATAGGCAAAGACAAACAGTTCAGTATCTCTTTCTTCATATTTAGCATTATTTATTATAAATGAAAAAAAAGTTAAGAAATAGAAAATAGGCAGGAAATTATCGAAAATGATTTTGGTTGAATTAAGGCAACCGGGCGAACACTTTATCGGATGTAGTTTATTATTATACTTTAGTATTAATGTTCTTATCTATAATATATCTATAGTTATTATCTGTTCCCTCTATCTATATCTGCACTCTCCTGTTTTCGTCCTACGCTAATGTCACCAAAGATTATCTGTGAGAGATCGTTATATATATGGCGATTAGCCCGCCTTTGCGCACCACTTTTTTTTTATGTCATAGGTGGCAAACGAGCAGGAGGCTCATCTCATGGAAAGTGACTACCACCGCCCATGGACATCTGCAACACCGGGGGGCTTGCAGGTGCGTTGCCGGCCTTTCAGGAAAGAGTACGCTCTTTTCTTGAAGGTTCCCAAGTCGTATCGGTTCGGAAAAACCGTCCACGAAAGCTGGTTCCACAGAGTGGTTGTGCGAGGCAGAAAATGTCTTAAAAATCGCGCTGTTGTCTTATCAAATAATTTTGGTTTCTCTTATGTACTCATATGTTGTGCAATAAAGTATTTAAATAAATAAATAACAAGAGTTATTGTCTATCGTTCTATCAAAATTGTTACAATTAAATGAAAACTCATAGAGATACTGATCTTGAAAACTTATCGAAATAAAATCTTACCGAATTAACAGCTATGATTTGTTTCTCGTTACTTCCGGGGTGAATTTTTGCTACGGAGACGATGCATGCGCCGCAGCCACCTTCGTGGCACATAGCCTTAGTTCCTAGAAGACCTAGGTAGTTCCTCAGATAGTCATTCAGTGATGTTAAAGGGGATACTTCAGAGCCACCTGTAAATGTAATTTATACATAAACAAGTATTTCAACATTTAAATTTATATATTTACTAAAACTTAATAAAAATTGTGTATTAGTGTAAATTTATTTTCTTTTGACTCTTGTATAAGTATAATAAACAGTTACGTAGGTAATAGCTTGTATAAAATTATTTTATAAAAAAGATGAGTTTAAAAAAATACTATTTTTCTATTAAGTCTAGTAGAACTGATCTTTTAGAATGAACAGGAATCTTTCCTCAGATCATGATCTTTAAATGTCAGAAAGTGATGTATTTACTATAAATTAGTAAGTCATTTTTACGATTTCATAGGTAACATTTAAAATGATTTGTTAAATCGTAACAATTTAGTAAATTGCAATCAAATATCCACGTTATTTTCTGCAGATCTACCCACTGGGACAAAAATTACTTACGATATTAATATATGTGCGTATAAGATCTCATAATAGAATATATGTTTCACTACTTACTCAAAGAGATGGGTTCACCATTCACCGTGAAATTTATTTTATCCATAGTTGCTAACGTATTTTTATTCCTTGCACGGTATTACCTATAACATTAAAAATAAACAATATCAATCTTGCTTATAAAAATATATTGTTACTGGGTGTGTACTAATATTGTTTAGATATTTAGTACTAGCTGAACCTGCGACTTTACCCGTGCGAAATTTGTTATCATTACATAGTATAAAACAAGTCGCTTACCGCTGTCTGTCCCTATGTATGCTTAGATCTTTAAAATTACACAACGGATTTTGATGCAGTTTTTTTTAAGAGGAAGGTTTATATGTATAATATACGCACATTGTAGAGAAACACTGATAATTTTAGAGGTTTCTAAAGTTATGTCGTAAATAAACACATTTTTTGCGCTTACATTGCAAACGCTGGTTGAACCCTACGATATAGATCAAAATATATAATGTACTACACTATTGTACACCTTAAAAAAGTCCGCGATGGTATATGTCTATCTCTTAGGGATACCCAACAATAACTATTTTTTATCCTTTACTTTTTTCGAGAAATAATGGCTTATTTTCGATGCGATTTTAAGCAATAAAACATTAATCCTTATTCAATAAAGTACCTTAAATACATTGTCAATTTAGCCTAATATAGATGAATATAGCCTTTTACAGCATGTAATATAAATGAATATTTTCGAAGATATTACAGATTCAAAACGCAGGGACAGCGGTTTGTACTGTCTAATGTCTGAAAAACTGTGATGCTGTAACCATCAGCCCATTTGCCCCTTGGTTAATTAAAAAAGTAGCATTTGTCTACCTTTGATTCAAACTATATACATATTTACAAAATTTAATCTTCGACGACCTCCGTGGTCGAGTAGTGTGTACACCGGTTTTCATGGGTACGCTACTCTGAGGTCTCGGGTTCGATTCCCGGCCGAGTCGATGTAGAAAAAGTTCATTAATTTCCTATGTTGTCTTGGGTCTGGGTGTTTGTGGTACCGTCGTTACTTCTGATTTTCCATAACACAAGTGCTTTAGCTACTTACATTGGGATCAGAGTAATGTATGTGATGTTGTCCAATATTTATTTATTTATTTATTTATTTAATCTAAATCAATTCAACGGTTTAAGCGCGAAGAGATAACAGACAGATATACGATAACATTTATGATATTAATATAGATAGTATTGATAAGATATGTACTCTTTATACAGGAGAGCCATTATTAAAATAATGACCCCTCATGTGTTAGACTTTATACGTGATATACAGCGCTTTTTATTGGTTATTAACGGTAGGACTATTTTAATGATATATGTTGTGTTGGCGATCTTAACTGTGTCAATTCATGTAAGCCAATCACTGTTCCGTTTACACAAAATAAACACAAATAAAACAATAATAACAGCTGTAAAGTTAAAAGGAATACAATAAGTTAAGAAGAAATCGTGACAGAAGTTAAGTAGGACGTTAACTTTTTACTTTCAACAAAAAACATCGATCGAGTTGTTTGAACACGTTAATATCTTCAAGAAATAAAAAAAAAATATAAGCTGTAGAATGCAATGATACCTACTTTATGTAGCATGTCAAAGATCTATACAAATATTATAAATGCGAAAGTAACTCTGCTGTTACCTTACACCGCTGAAGATGTTTTGAGTCCCGAGGACTACTATTTTCAATTCACCCCTCGCGGGACTAAAATGATTTGTGTTCTATTGGTTAGTTTTATATATTAATTAAGAGAATTTTATAATAAATAATGTTATAGAAAATTATGTAGAATAAAATTACGCAGACGATTTTGCATTTGAAACTGCATACATTTTGAAAGCCTTGGTACGAGTAAATGTTTAAACATATAATATGAGATTTAATTCTGTAGATAGACGAACTATTTTATATCGATAAAAAATATTTAATTATACTGGATACAGAAATACAGATAAACAATAATTACATTTATACGTTTGATTGAAATATTAATTACCTATTGAGTTTCTAGTACGTATAACAGTTTGTAATTTTATTTTAAATTGGAAAATATGCGATTGACAAATGCTTGAATATACTTGTCTTTTTTTTTTAAAACAATTTCATACATGTCCCGACAACATATAAAGGGGGTGAATCTGAAAAGTACAGAGGGTGCAAAAAACCTCACCGATGATGGTCAAGTCTTGGATCGAGGGAATTGGTTTTAAGGTAAATCCACCAACTCTGCACCCGGACGATTTGTTATGCTTAAGATGGGACTGATAATAATATCATATAATATGTTCTAAACGTGACGCATCGTCTTGAATCAATGTTATGTATATTGGCCTATTAGTTTTTTTTCGGCTAGGCTTTACATGCAAAACGTCTCCCCATTCTTATCTATGATACAAAGATCGTCACTAGAACAAAAACAAAACGGAAAACAACAAAAAAAAAGTGCAAATGATCAGCTATAAATGGCACTTTATTTTACTAAACATACTATCCTCTACAGGATTCTAAAGGAAACCCAACAAGCGCGAGATTTACAGCAGGAAGTCTCAGGGCTAGTGCCCACAGCGGCAAATTATGAAGCGCGACAAAATTATAAGGATCAATATAAACATTTCTTCGCTTGTAAACTTAAAAAAAAAAAAATCGAAAATGTTTTTTTTTTAATCTTTTAAATATGATTAATTATCTATATATAATACATTTTCGGCTATTAATGAGTGTATTACATTTAGTTAATTAAATATTGCGTATCGAAACTTTATTCAAATTATGGAAAAATTCTATAATGTGGCGACATTTTTTACCGTGCCCAAGATCAGCGCTAAGGTTGATTCCGGTACTGAACCCAACACTTACTTATATTTCTATTAGACTTGTCCAAGTAGAACCGGTACTGGATCACATGTATGTACATGAGTTGAATTCTAACGAGTCATATTATATCAAGGTTGTAACGTGCTTCCATTTCTTTGTTATTACCCGAATAATGCTTCGCTAATTCAATAATAAGTTTCTAAAATCTGTAAGTAT
Organism: Vanessa tameamea; assembly: GCF_037043105.1. Taxonomy (NCBI): domain Eukaryota; kingdom Metazoa; phylum Arthropoda; class Insecta; order Lepidoptera; family Nymphalidae; genus Vanessa; species Vanessa tameamea. The sequence goes on from NC_087323.1 coordinate 10,541,758, forward strand.
GAGCTCCTTGCTTGCTGATTGGTGGATATTTGAAATGTAAGTATTTTATAATAATAAGGTTTGGAGCTCCATGCTTGCTGATTGGTGGATATTTGAAATAACTACATTAATAAAGTAGGATAGGATGTTCAGGTACTTCCGATTACTTTATTATCTATACATATAATAAAATTGGAGTGTCTGTTTGTAATATTAAAATAACCCATTTTTACTAAATGCATATGTATGTATACACGGTACATATACCAAAATAACATTTTTTACAATTTTTATCTGTCTGTCAGTTTGTTCCGGCTAATCTCTGGAACGGCTGAACCGATTTCGAAGGGACTTTCACTGGCAGATAGCCGATGTAATAAGGAGTAACTTAGGCTACTTTTACTTTAGAATTATATATAGAATAAAAATAAAATCACGCTACAATATCCAAATAACTTAAATTCAAACAACTCGCACGAAGTCGCGGGCACAGCTATTACTTTATATAACGATAAACAATGCGGGCTGCAATATGAATATGTAACACAAATTAAGCACATGAAGATTCAGTAATGCTTGGCTGGGTTTAAAGTTTAAACGCGTAAACGTCATTTTTATGATTAACGATTTCTAGCGAAGCCATCTGGGCGGCATTCCAATTATTTTTTTTACGGAGACAAGGTCGTTTTCGTTTTTTATTGTATCTGATTGTATAATTAAATTCAAATTTAATACGAAAACATTGACTCGCATTTTTTGCCTTACTCCTTAGGCTGTTTTATTGCTTGTTTAGTTAAACTTCAAATACTGTTTAAGGTCAACGAACAACTAATACTTTGTTACAATAAATTCTGTCTCGGTAAGCCCGGCTACAAATCCGACACGGCAGAAATCACACGCAAAACAACGACTTTACGTGCTATCCGAGATCTGGAAATTATCGGATATTCGGGTTTTTGTTAATAATAAATAATCTCTTAACAAAAAACGATAACTCTTTTTGTCTGACCCGCAATTCGAAACCGGGGCCTCGTGTTATACAGCCGAACAAGTTTAATAGCATAACGAGAGTAATACTTATTACTATATCCTATTCGAATCACAGGAGGTGTTAAAACATACGCCTAAATCACATTGGATTGACGTGACATTCGTGACGTCGAGATTTTGAATAATCTGTCACGTTCATTATGGACTTGTAAAAATTTTGTTGTCAAGCGTTTTGAATGTGTCGTAGTTGTTATCGGAACGTTGAAAATAAAATTAAAATTTATATAAATGTTTAAACAGAATGGATTTGTTTTTTTAATAAATACATATATGTAAATCAAGAACTCACAAGTGATTAACAAAGCAGAGATTAGCAAATAGCATGGAATATGTAAATCTATTTCAACCATTTAGTTAAGTTATTACTATTAGTAAACACGTCAATTTAAGGTTTGTTTATCTTTTTTCCATTGGAATAGGCTATTCGGTTTGTTGATCTTCCTTATATCTTTCTTAATTATTTCTTATCTTAGTTCCTGAGATTAGAGCAATAATATAAGTTATTTAATTATTTTTTATTATACAAACATTGCTTGAAAATTAAAATACAAACTCGTTATGAATATTTATTAAACAATCCTTTTTTTGACAATGTTAAGTGTAGCTTTATTTCACAAATGTTGTAACTATGTTCAACGTAAAACACTTATGTGATCAAGATCTTAGTACAGCTTTATGTCTTAGCAACATCTAAGTTCAATGGTACAAACACACAGGGATGAATTGCGCCTTCGTGTGTAAATAGATTACATGCGTCTATCGACCTCAGTGCCTTGACATTTTTATGACTAGCGCGCTAAAAATGGAATACGTCTAGTAAAACTTGTCTACAAACAGTGTTTTTTTTTTTTTACTTTGATAGTTTTTTTTTAATAATGGTCTTATAAATCTCGACGATCTAATATTACATATCCAAGGGTCATATTGATATTATAAAATAAAGTTTAGGAAAATTTCGACGATATATGTAAGTAATAAGTATATAGATAAAAAATATATGTTTAAATTTGTTTTTTGTTTCAAAAATTTATAACAGATTTTAAATTAATTTCAATGCCGTCCCATCAAATTCTTTCGATATTTCCGAGCCACAAGTGTTAACGCTGCAAACTTTTGGCTCTTAACAGAAAATCTTAATTTGAAAACTTTTTATTGGCTTGAACCAAAGTTTGAACACGGGGTAGCGGGACCTTCAGTCGTCTAAAATAGACGAAAAAGGCAGTCAAAATTACATAAACATCAAACAATCATACGTTTAAATTTCGTGTCAATCAACCTACTAGTTTTACTAATAAACTTATATAGAATTCCTTAGAAAAAAAATATGGTTTTGTTTTGAATGTAAGTAAGCAAATGCTCCTCCCGATGGGACATCGCCTACATAAATTTTAACTATTCCTTAGATCGCTAACGCACCACCAATCTTGGGAATTAATATGTTTTGTCTCTTGTGCCTGCAGTATCGTGTAAGATGTAACCTTATTAATTGAAAATTAATTTGTTAAAATTGTGAACAAAAAAAAATAGAAAACAAAAATATTAAGTTAAAGGTCACGGTCGCTTAGTATTTGGAGCAATAAAAAAGCAAATTTAAAACTAACATGCGTGACAGTCATTAATGTGATAATTAAAATCATTGCATTACACTTTTAAATGAATCGAAATAAAATAAATATTATTTTATAAAAAATAAAATAGATGAACAAAACTTTCAAATGTTTAAATAGACCTAAAATATCACTAAAACGAATGTCGCAAACATATCACTTAACATAAGATAAATAGCACTCACCTTTCAATAATCTCGACACATTACTTCAAATTTATCATAATATAAGAACATCACACCTCAAGTATGTTAACACGCTGCGCGATAACAAAACAAAATTGTTTATGCATTAAAATTTAAATAATATTTGAAATCAGATTCGCTGTATCTGGAAATAATGTACGAGGCATAGCGCATGCGCAATATCAACGGATCAACAGCGGATTTTGAATGAAATGTATATTTACGTTTTTAAAAGTGTTGCCAGGGTAACTTCGATTCATTTTCCGACTTTATTGGGAGATTGAAATGTTAACATATTGTAAAGAATTAGATATATTAAACTCAAAAAATTGTGAATTTTAAATTAGTTTATGTCATGTAATTAAATTTTAACTATTTACTTGCTTTTTGTTCTTCCTGTTTTTGTTTTTAATTTTTAATATAAGTTGTCATATGTTTGTATCAATTTTAAGCGGAAACTGATTGATTTAGGTTTTTCTTACATTTGTTTTTTACTATTAAGTGTAATTATAATTAACATTTAATTTTTTTTGTGAAAACAACAGACCAAAATAATAATATTAATGTTTTTTTTTATTAATAGTGCTTTAGTAAAGACACGAAATTGCTCGTTAAATTCAACAGGAGTCATATTTGTTATTTTATATCACAGCGCGTTTAGTTTCGAAGGTTAGTATATAGTATTTTTATATATGTAGATGCGATTTTCAGTTTAAGAGGATGTAAGATTAATAATAAATAAATGAATAATATTAATTGTAAATATTAATTACTAGTTGTCGCCCGAGGTTTCGCTCGCGTTTTAGGATTTATTTGACATCTTTTTTTGTGTCTATATGTAGCCGTGTTGTTTGCCCTACTGGCCTTTACTGGCATAAAAGTAAGTAGCCTATTTCCTTCCGGGGAGTTCAGATTTGCTCCATACCAAATTCCATTAAATTTAATCATTGGTTTGACCCTTAAAAAGCAACAGTCAGATATACTTTCGCATTTATAATAGATTATTATATAAGATTTACTTACTTACTCTTAAATATCATAAATCCACTAATCAAAGACACCTATAAACATAGACAAATTAATATATTTTTAATTATGTGATTTATTCCTAATACCACTGAATTGGTGAAGAATGACACGGTTGGCAACATTACAAAAATATTATTAAATAAGTCGTATTCGTTACTAGTGTTAACTATTTCCGGTTCCACTTACTGGTCGTAACTCGGCGACGTAATTTCCATATGTTCGCTCCTTGACAATTCCTTTGTATTATGATTACCAAAATAGAAATAATTTATAATACCACCACAATATTTTACCAGAGTATGTTTATACAAAGGTTATTTTGAAATTCTCTACATAGTTTTTCCGTTTGTATAATTTTATAAGGAATAAATACAAACTTGTTAAATGAATAAGTTGTTTAAGTCTATTTGGTAGGCGGACGAGCAAATAGGTCACCGGATGGTTGGTAAGTGGTCACTGCCCCTTTACATTTGTCATATCATCAATGCGCCACCAACGTTGGCAACTCCGGTGTTTATGTCCCTTGTGCCTGTAGAATTTACACTGGCTCACTCACTCTTCAAATCGGAACGCAAAATTACGATAGATTACTATTTGGCGCTAGAATATTTGATGAGTAAGTGGTGCCCTACTAGGTTAGGCAAGCCATTGGCCATACCAACAAGAAAAGTTTAAGTACGTTTGTTACTCTAGGGCATTGTTACTGTATTACAACAGGATCCCAGAAACGTGGGAATTGATAATATACTCTTTCATTTAATAAGAATTACAAAATTTCTACGTGAATAATTTTTATGCCGGTATTAGTAATAAAAGTCATTGTATTAAATAAATAAATCAAATTATATTTATTTCATTAAATAAAATTATCTAAATTTAAAAAAATGTTGCTTTTTGAAACATCATTTCTTTACAAGAATGCATCTAGTCAAAGAATTTGAAACCATATCCAAGCGATTGAGGTAAAATTTTGTGCACATTTTTGGTGCTGGTAACAATACTGTCTAGTTAACTGATTTTAATTAGCTTAAGAAGATTTAAAACTTTAACAATTTGTATGTTTTTTAATTTACAACAATAATATATTGAATATAATATATTTATAATTTACGATCAGTTATATAAATACTTACTTCACTTACAACTTTGATATATATAATTTTTTTTTATTTTTTTATTAGAACATTTTTGCACATAAAGGTTATATCAAATATTATAATATATTATTTCAGTTTATTTAATCTGTCTCACAACAGTAGTATTGCGTTTAAAATTAATTTAATTCATACACGTATAATTGTTGCCGAAAACAAAAATAAGGATCAACAAAAATACGATAGCGTAAACATACTTGCAAACACACACACACACACACACACACGCACACACAATTTGTATATAAAAACGGAAAAGTAACGTTCAACTTAAATATAACTTTTTTTTTTACATTCAATAAAACGGAAATTCTAATTTTTGTTAAAGTTGTTAACTAATTCCTAAGTACCAATGTTATATCAATAAAAAAATTATCGTTAAGTTGGTGAAATGTGACATTTATTTATATTTTTGAAGATACACTGTTTTCTGAAATATACGTTTTGGCAGTCCAAACAGCGTCTTAACATCCAAAGAGACCAAGCCCATTGAATTCAAATATTTGTTTATTATAAAATTTAAATACATATGTAAATAAAATAAGCAATTAAATATATATACATGACGGCGCGCGGCAATTGCGGGGCCATCTAATTGATTTATCCCGAATAAAATTGTATGGGTTCGATTATTGGACGAGAGTGAGTCAAGCTTGCTCTGGTGGAACGTTTGTCGGACAGTCGGACAGCGCCGCTAGATGGTTGATATGCTAAGGCAACGGATAGCAGCCGGTAATGGCGGTGTATGTCACGCGAACGGATCGCCGACGTCTATAATAAATTATAATCCCAGTTAATTGTTCGATTTAATAATTGAAAATTATTGTACGAACGCGTGTAAAAGATTACAACATTATAATTTAACGATACCAACTTTTGTTTCCGGAATTAATTACAACATTCCCGCGCCCTCGCGATGAGTGAAATAAATCCTATATTAAGTAAAAAAGATGATAACGGCGCTCGTGCCAATAGCCGAGTGCCTTCATATAGATTAATATCACAATTAATTCATAAAAGCTCCAAGCGATGCTAGTCTTTGGATTACTTCAATTCATACCTAATGCTGGGTAGTATTAAAGAAAGTTAATAGAATTAAACTATTGCTACGATTAAATAAAGAGGAACCGTAAAATAAGAATGAATACTTATATTATTAAGTCATATTTTCAACGATTAACTTTATAGCTTGTTTTAATATTTTTTAATGTATTGTATATTGTTCTTATATTCTCTTCTGTGTTTTATGTGTTCGTGTTAAACCAAAATATCTTGTTGTCAACATTTATGGAGTCACATCTTGGTATTATACCTCTTCTCTTGTGTTAAGTAATTTGTAAAAACTATGACTCAGCAAGATGGCGTAGATATTGAGACCTGCAAGTAAAGAAGATTAAAATTATAATTGTTTTTATTGAAGGTTTTCTATTATATATTTTTATTTAGAATAGGTTAGGAATGTTGACTGACAAATAAACCTAAGTGACTTAATACCGCATAAAAAATACATAATATTCACGACTTTGAAAGTAGCATTTCAATAATAAAATATTTGATACATTAAAAATAATAATGTACTACGTTACCTCAGAAAATTTATTTGAATAAGTTTCTTTAAAAATAATACTTTCGATTAATGAAATTTATTTAATGATTTTTTCTTAAATAGAACACACCGGAAAAGGATGTTGCGAAATATTGGATTTGACGAGGACGATTATTTTCTCTACTTTCATCCAAACCACCCATTCAAAATGTCATTTTCGTAGAACTTCAATAGTAATAAATATGACACAATACGTTTTTGAGTTTAGACATTTTGATTAATCAATTTGGTAATTTTTATCAGTTTTTATTTTTAGTATTTGATCATGAAATGAACATGTCATATTTACACGTTCCGCGCGAAACCTTGGATATATGCACAATTTTATATGACATCTTCCCTTCTTTAGATAAGGGAAAATCCAGAATGTTCTTGCAATAATCTAAATAATATGATTCTTAACAGCGTCACTAACAATATTTATTAGTAATATTTTTTTTCATTAAGATAAATAACAAAGCATACCTATGTAGAATACTTCCATGCAGATTGTTCCAGCACCGTAACCCGAGGCATTCAGGAAAAACGTGAAAATCGAAAGAAGCAAGAACACCACCCACATGATGAAGTAAGCTCTAATGATGTTGGCACGCTCCTGTAATAAAAGCACGGTAACTTCAAGCGCGGTTCAATGACCTCTAATGTATTTCTCTTTTAAAAAAGGTTTTTATTGAACGTAATAAAATGCTATAATTATAGCGATCTGTCACGACTAGAGAGAGTCGCGGCACACGACCAACGACTACGTATTTGCCAATGATCAGGAGACTTAACACTTGGCAGTTTTCTATTAAATTTCGGGTTCTTACTGAGAAAATCTTAAAAATTTTTATCGACCTAACCTTTACGTACTAATCTTGGGATCTAACAATCTCGTTTAAAAAAACTTTTTTGATACAGATCTTTTTAAAAAAAAAAAACATTTATTGAGAAATATTATTTGATACAGTCTGAATGAGGTTGCCCTACGATTCACGGGGATCCAGTAACGTTTGGAAATGGGTGGAAAACAGAAGGCAGCCGTTAGTAAATATTAAAACTCACCATAACAACTCCGTACACGAAGAAAATGTCAAAGCAGAACTTGGCAAAAAACATCAGTACTAATATGATTGACATGACATATAAGCCCGTAGCCGCAGCCTCAGCGTTTAGGTCCCTTTCCTCTTCAGCAGCATATTTGATGGGTTCTAAAGTGCTGGCAACCACGATCATGATCACGAACATTGTGAACGATAATAGCTGAAAAAAATAATTAAATATGTTATTAATTTAAATCCTCCTTACTGGCAAGAGGCTTACCTACCAATTTGAGGTAATTATAATAAAACGATTCTACCGTTTGTAAAATTCCTATATGTTATTAAAGATATTGACACCAACTCAAAATTTAACTATTTGTAATTTTAAACACTACAGTCACAACACGCAAATGATTCACTTCTAGGAAAATGCTTTTCCTTAGTAGAAAATTATACATTCGAACTTATTCCATCACACTGTTCCACTGCGAGTTCAACTCGCAGTCGATCTTTTCCTCCACCAAGGAACATGAAATGAATTATAAATACATAATTACGTACATGAAAATGAAGCGGTTGCGTTAGAGTAGCATTTTATTATAAAGAAAACGATTTTCATTACTGTCGCATAAATTATTCCAGTTTTTAATTACAAAAAATTGAATTTTAAATTTAAATAGCTCCGCTTTTTGCATAACAGTTTACAAAGTATCGAGGATAATGCATATTATTTGGAACACGTACCGCATTTAAGCTCCCCATAACAATGTTACCAGTCTTCAGATCCAAAACGAAGCAACAATTCTCTAACTGCGGCAGTCCCATGTTTGTCTGGAAAACCAGAATTGTAATTGTATAAATATGTGCAATGTTTTTATATATATTTTAGCAACAACTTGGCAAATTAGATTTAAATTTGCCCATAAACACTTGCACTGTGAGACTTATAAACCACTCTTCACACGGAGTGTGACAGCCCCTATGAGATCTGGGGTGGTATTTCTTATAGCATTGGCTCATTCGAACAGTCATATCAATTCAAGATGACGAAGATAGTTGACGGTACAATTATGGATCGACCCACCCACATCAACGGAACCTTAATATTTATCTGGTCTTAAAGTAATTAGGCTTTAAATTAACAATGTGTTGCTGGTATAGAATATATATAATTATTTTAAATTAAGTCACATATACATTTTTATTTTCAAACCACAGAAATATAGAAATATTAATATTTTGTACTTAAATTTGGTGGGTGGGTTCAATCTGCCATGAATTTTACTGCCACTAAAATTGCATAGGGTTAAGATATTCTGTAACGATTTAGTATATTTTTTTAAATAACAGTATACAAATTCAAAATTATATAATTATGATGTAATCACGTTTTAAGAAATATAAAATTTTGTATAATATAAATGAAATACTAAACGACTGTAAACTTTTATATTTTGTACTCACATTTGAAGAGAGCCCTAACTAAGCACCGAACACCGAGGTTGAAGATACAATAACCGAAGATGAGCAGAGGAGGCAGCGCGCGACCAAGTTTTGACAAAGATTATTGAGATAGAAGTGACACAGGTTTGATATTTTATACGTTACTCTAAACAACTTTTATTTTATTTGATCATAGAGACACCCATTTAGAAAGGGGTAGAACTGCGGCAAAAAACTTTTCCTCTCCCTGTCTTGGTTTAAAGTTAGATATTCTAGTCGATTGAAACCCAATTTTAGTGTTCTCTTTTTTGGATAGATCGTGGTGACGATTGAAAAACCGTGACAATCTAAGGCATTTGACATTTATTGATTAATTTGTTATATCTTGCAACGAACTCGTGATAAGAAAATTATAACCACAATACAGTAATTTAGTATCAAAAGCTAAGTAGTCCTCGAAGGTCCAAATTCTTTAAAATATGGTCTTCCGAAATATAAAAACATTAACATTTCAGATTCAATTTTATTAATTCAGTATTCAAATATTTACACTTATTTATTAAAAGTCAAACTATACAGGACTGAAACAGAAAAGAAGACTAAGGATTAGGTAGCGTCTGTTTTTTAGTAAATTTCATGATCATACAAGTTTTAGATTTGAAATAGAATAGTGAATACTCTGGAGGACACTGCTTACCGTTACTTCACTTTAATCTTTTTATTTTATTTACTAAATCTATATGAACAGGATTTTACATACATTACGTTATCAAATGTTTTTGAAGAATAATAAAATGTGAATAAATCTTGTCAAAAATATCACGCTATTTTTCTCTCTCCAGTTCTGGTAACATTTATTTATTTATTCAACTGGTAACATATTTTTTATGTAATAGGCAGGCGGACGGGCTAATGGACCACCTGATGGAAAGTGGTCACTACCGCCGGCCGCTTACCGGAGCTAAGATGTTATGTCCCTTGTGCCTGTAGTCACTCGTCCTTCATGCCGTTACACAAAAATACTAAGTATTGCTGTTTGACGGTAGAATATCTGATCGGGGTAGATATACCCAGACGGGCTTGCACAGAGCTTTACCTCCAAGTAAACTAAAAAGTAACTAAGTGGTTTTATTTTATATCGAACATTCATTCTGTTTTTCATAATGTTCTCCTTTATCGTGGACCGTCGACACATCTGATTTGGAAATATGCTTTGAAACACTCCGGCGTCAGAAAGTCTGGAATTTTAATCAATGAGTACGAAAATGGCACGTTTAGGTAAATCATGAAGATGTTTTAGAAATACCAATATGTCATTATGCAGGAAGTGTTAATAAGTAATCTCTACACGTAATGGTAACAACATAATCTTTAATTTCATTGTATTTTTTACAAAGTGGTACAACTTTTTTTATAAGTCAATATTACTTAAAAAATCACAATTTAAAGAATTTTTATTTCTAATAAATGGGTAGCGATTGATATTGTAATACTTATTTGTTGTGTATTTTTTTATTACAAGATCAACGTATAAGTGAAGCGTTGTTATTTTGAATACTAGTACATTGTTAAAAGAATTTTAAAAAAAAGTTATTTTAATTGGCCTCATAACTCTTCGAATATTTGTTATCATGATATGAATAATTATATATACATATATATATATTGATTGCGTTAAAGGATAAAGTATTTCCATATTTTTTAACATTAATTCGTTCACTATCACATAGATTTTGTGCTAGTTACCGAGTTTATCAATTTTATACAAAATATATAATCTTAGACTAATACTTATATTGTAACATAAATGCAGCCAGCAATTGCTCCAACAATCCAACAACATACCAATGCAACGGGCCAACGAGCCTTAATACTAGAACCAAGTATCTTAAGACAACATTATGTTTAATGTATCTTTAAATTTGATTTAAGTCTTGGTCTTTCATCCTCATGTAATGGCTTCTGATCACGAGAAGATAGTAGGTATTGAGGGCTGAAACAAATAAATGTACATTATATATTTTAAGCTTTCACGGCGTATGTATATCTACATAATTATCACTGCTAAGTTCTTAGTCTTGTTTAGTCACAATTCACACTTTTTATACTGTTTATTAATACAGTAGTAGGTACAGAGTATTACCATTGACCCCTCTCTAACCAAACCTTCTGACGTATCTAATCAGAGATAGTGGGATTTAGACATAAACAACTTTTCTATTTATTCCTAACAATTACTATAAGACTTTTTTCGAATTGACATAATATATTGCCCCAACTGGAATCAGCCGGACGGAGCCGAAGAACCCAGCATACGTTATATAAAAAAAAATCGATCGGTGGAACGGTATAAGTTGATGAGCTAAGATCTTTCTGGAGTACTCTAATGAAGGACTTATTTTTATACATACCTATCCCCACAATAACTTCTATGACTACCAACAGTTCACTTTTATTGTTTCCGATGTTAACGAAAAACAGGACGACGCTGAGGGCAATAATTATTGATGCAAATATTAAATATGCCTTTACATAGCGAGGTTTGTCCTGAAAGAAAAATATATGTTTTAGTTTACTTATAAAATGACTACGACAAAAGTGGAACATTAGGAAACATTTTTTGCACGGGAATAATTAAAAAATTACCAGTGCGTATTCCTCGCGACATGATACCACACATAGATACATTACGACGTAGCATGTTGCGTTCTATGTACCATTTCGATGTCGTGTTGTGTAAATCAATGTTACACATTATAAAACTTCACGACATCGTAACATGTTTATGTGTTGTAACCCTAATCCCAAAAATTATATGACTATGTATAATGCCGTTTCAGTGTGCCAGCACATGCTGGTTTACTCATGATGTTTTCCTTCATAGAAATATTTCATGTGCCTAATATTTCGTTCAAAAATAACTTACCACCTGGGACATCGCTGTTCTACCTTAAATTTATGGTTTCTAATATTCTTTTAAATTTTGCCTGACCTAGAATTGATCACGCAGTCGTCAACTGAACCCATTGCTGTTCCGCTGTGTTGGACGTTAGTCAGTGTAAATTGCCGACACAAGGGATGTAACACCTTAGATGTTAAATCTAGGTTAACTTATTGTGTACATATGTAAGGAAATATGTATTGTTATACCCCTTTCAGTGCCGATGATTATGTTCAGAGCTGGGTTTTCAATATCAATTGGGTTACTTGCAAGTGTGCCATCTTACTATAAATAAAAAAAAGAAAAGAGACATGACGTACCTTGTGCAGTCCAACGAGCAAAACAATGTTAAAAACTATGAAGATCAAAGTAAGAACTATTACTGAAATTAATATTAAGATCACGGCTCCTGCCCCCTGGGCGATACATCCATGGCAACTTTGTTCGAGGGCGACGATTAATACAAAAGAAGTTTGTAGCTCGACGAAGATGGCACTAATCTAAAAATTAATCAGTAATATGATATTAAAATCAATGGAATTTTCAACAATAATACCTAAACTTTTTGAGCTTCAAAATGGCGGTTGTCGCTCGATATTTTGAAATGTGATAAGCGATGACGTTAAATTTTGTTTTCTAAGAAATGCATTTATATCGCTAGTCTGAATTCGTACTTTTAATACTTGTTTATTTTATTTCTTAAGAGATATTTCCAAAACCATTTGCGTATAATGTGACAGAGGAATAAAAATGTATACGAAAAAACGATACATAGCAGTACTATACTTAAAATATTACAAATTCGAACATTACAGTAGTGACTGCGGGCAGCGTTCATATGCAAAGCACCATGTGACTACAAGAGCCGGTAGACATTGGCGCTTTAAGAAATTTTAACCATTCCTTATATCGCCAATGCGCAACCAACATTGGCAACCAAGTTTTTATGTCACTCCGGCCAATTACCCTTCAAACTAGAACACATCAATCCAAAGTATTGCTGATGGACGGTAGAATATATTATGATGTGCGGGTAGTACCTACCCAACAGGCTTGCACAAGGCCCTACCACAAAGAAAAATTAGAAGTAGGTAAGAACAAAATTGATTACCAAACTCAAATATCCGATGATGAGAGATCCGGTTCTCAACGGAAAGCAAAAGCAGCAGTTGTTAAATTCAATCATCTTTAGGAAACTGAAAATGTTTTTAGATTAGATCTACAATGTATTACATTAGTACCGAAGGTCCTTGCCTACTAGTGTATTCAACTCGACTAACTTTTAGGTAAATCTACCAACTTTTAGTCTTACAATATAATACTTGGCGGTCTAATCAATTATAAACAATATTAGCAAGTAGGTATAATAATAATAATAAAAACTTTGTTATGGTTACAAAAGTCATATATGAGTTGGGTTTACACCGAAAAGCGCGCGGTTACAAATCACATTCAACTTAAATTTACTTTGTTTGTAAAACATATAACTCAAGTATCCTACACCGATGACACCATAGTTAATTTTTCGCCAATAGAACCGGAATTGTAATTCAAATGGAAGTGTTGCTAGCATTCTTACTGACGCGGCGTTCGCGATTTTTACAGTACCTAGCTCTTTTTAAGTAATTCAATTCCTCAATACAATTAATTTTTTTGTAAAGAAAAGTATATATTTTGTAATTTAGTATTATTATTTCAAAATCAACACGATACCGAATAACGAAATCGAATCATAAAATAATGTTATTGAATATAACGATAAAGGTAATTAAAATCTCATTAAATTGCAATATCTAATTCCGTAGAAAATTAAAAAATTATAACATCGTTTAAGGGACAAGATTACGTACAATGCCGGTTCTGCATCATTCGAATTAAATAAATATATTTAGATATCAATAAAGCAAACAGATAACTGATTTTTAGATTCTACCGAGAAGAACCAGCAAAAAGATCTTAAACAATACCAAACTATCTTTATCAAGGTAAAGTAACCAAAAGATCACAAACTTTTCCCGCGCTGTTCATAGACTCTCCTGCAAGTTCGGTACTTGTTACAATTTAGTACGTTTATATAGTTTCTCGGGCGATATCGCATCCTATAATTTAACTAAAATTAAAAAATAACAATAATATTTTTTATATAGAATACAGTAATATATAGTACAGTGTACATAACAATAAATATAAATTATATTTGTATTAAATACATGTAGGTGCTAATTTGATAAAAAAGCATCTTACTAATAATACCTTGTTACTCAGAAGTATTGTATACTCTATTCCAAACATAGAAAAGCCATATAAACAACATTTGACAGCAAATTGACGCGATATAATTGGTCGAGAGCTTGATTAATCTATGATATTCACTATGGATTTGAGAAAAAAAAATGCGTTTTGAACGTCGACGAAACTAGTATCGGAATTTTGGAAGTAAAATTAAAGTAAAAATAAATACTTAAGTGTAATAGCTGAGTTATTAGCAAATCGCGTGAAATATGTAAATCTAAGGTTTGTTTATCTTTTTTCCTACTTCAATTGGAATAGGCTATAGACACATACATATATATATTAGTAATGAATTACATAATTATGAGTTATTATTCTTTAATCATACTGTATTACGTGTTATTATAGATACCTGGCAACTAATCCAGAAATTTTACACACAGAGACACTGATCGCTAGATAGTATTCCTACTCAGTTGGAAGGATATTGAACTATTTAACAAGAGCGCTGATGTACTTTTAGACACAAACAACAAATATACACATTATTTTATTCCAGAAGTAGTAAAATAGATAAATAGTGTGGAATTTCCAGGGCGTTAATGTAAAAATTCTTAATTTAATAAATTAATTTGAATTTAATAGTTACAATTAAGTAACAATATTTGTGATGTAAAGACGGTGAAAACTAAAAAGATATGATTATCTTATTATTACTGATTATATATTTAAGAAAATAAATTCCAAACACCTACCTAAAGTAACCCGCCAACAGAGGACCGCCAGTCAAATGTTCAACACTGACAATACAAGCTACCTTTAATATGAACCTACAAATAACATTTAATGATTAAATGTTTCATTATAAGTAATTTATTAATTACATATAAGTAACCGCGACTCTATTTTTACTTTTTATAAAGTAATCTTTACCACTACTATGAAGTATCATACTGGGATATGTAACAACTTTTTTGTTAAGATTATGATATGTGTATCATAATTTCATCCGACCCTTGGAGGTTTTACTTTTATTGCCGAATAGGAGATTAGTTGTGATTTATGTTACCTTGTCGGTGAAGTGGTACTAAGGCTAGGTCTACTATAATTACTACAATGACACAAAAAGGTACAACTCTCGAGGTCCCGAATCCGAAACCCGAAAATAAAGTGCGACATTAAATTAAACTACATTTAACTAAATATTCAGCACAGCTCATATGTTTAACAGCTTGGCAATATATATAATAAATAGTTAAAAAACTAAATAGCGTATGTACAGACACGGTTCACTAATTATATATGTAAACAAGTTAGTAACTAATATTTCGATTTAACGATAAGGTCGTCTCTTTCTTACGCATTTATTACACGTTAACCAGAACGAGATTACACGAGCTAGATAGTTTAATGAGGAATGTCATTTGTACGATATTTTCGGTTCTTTAATTAATTCAATGATTTAAACAACACGAATTGAAAAAAATATATAATGTATATCTCATTGGCGGCTTTTTTGTTTAATTTTAAAAAGATAGTTTATCAAAACGCCCTCGTTATGGAAGTATTATCATCATCATCCTCCTGCCCTTATCCCAATTTTTACTTCGGGTCGCCGCAGCATGTCTTCTTCTTCCATACTTCTCTGACGGACGTCATCTCACAAGTAACATTCTTTCTAACCATATCGTCTTTCACACAATCCATTCATCGTTTCTTTGGTCGTCCCCTTCTTTTATATCCATCCACGTCCATGCTCAAGACCTTCTTCACAACATGGTCCTCATTGCCCCGCTTAACATGCCCATACCATGACAGCCGGTTTCCAAATAGCTTCTCGGTTACCGGTGCCACTTTCAAACTTCCTAACTGATGGCAATTAGTCATGATATGCCATAGATGTTCCCATTGCAATATGTATTTAATCACGTTGTACATCGTCAACGCGACGTCTGCCTTGGCATAACGTTGCCCCTTTTGCCTGTAATTACAATGGCTCATCACTCCTTAAACAGAAAGAATTGGAGTTGGCAACAAAGTATTGACGTTTGGCTTTAGAATTTAAAATATAATTACTAACATGAAAATATAAATATATGTTTTAAGTTATTTATATTAAGTATTTAATTTTATTCATAATTCTATAAACTTTCCATTAGTATACGTTTATTTAAAATTATTTATCTCATTAATTGTGTAATGTTACCTATTTTATTTTATATATCAGCGGAAACTAATCTGATATATATATACAAAACAACAAATAAATAAGGAAAAGCCTGGACATGTCCCACTGCTCATCTCAGGTGAGTCAGCTTATTCACATAAAATTATATACACATAAAATTTAGTGGCGCCTAAAATATTCAGTCAAGTTCACAAGTCCCTGGGCTTTAACTTCAAAATGGCTGGAAATCTAACCAACTACTACTTGCTTGCCGATGTCTGTCCCTATGCATGCTCAGATCTTTAAAATTACACAACGGATTTTGTTGCGGTTTTTTTTGATAGATAGAGCAATTCAAGCGGAAGGTTTATATGTATAATGCATGCACAATATAGTAGAGAAATACTGATAATTATAAAGGTTTCTAAAGTGATGTCGTAAATAAAATCATTTTTGCGCTTACAATGCCATTGCTGCTGGCTGTACCCTTCGACATAGATCAAAATAATGTACTACAGTATTCTACATCTTAAAAAGGTCTTCAAAAAAGTCCGCGACGGTATATGTCAATCTCTTAGGGATAGCCCACAACAACCATTTTTTAGCTATCTTATTATTTAGAAATAATGCTCATTTTCATGTAATTTAAATGAATATTTTCGAAGATAGGTATTACAGATTTAAAGCGCAGGGACTTAGCGGTTTGTATTGTCTAATGACTGAAAAACTGTGAACGTTGTTAAGACATTTTGTAGTATATTTAGTATCAGCATTATTATTCGAAGCCGGGGCGGGTCGCTAGTATTGAATAAAGTATATTTTTATTCAGATTGTTTTGTAATTAATACCAAAGATATAGATATTTTTTTGCCCATTGTTATACTTATCATTAACAAGATGATTTTTTTATATGCTACGTAATATACCAGCTGTTTAACTATCAATTCAATACATAGGTAAGTTTTTAGATCAGGAAACTGTTCGAATATAACAAAAGAATGAGGTTGCTATGGTTTCCCTTATGGCGCCACTGACGCGACTTCGTGACGCCAAACTTTGTCTATATAAATTAATCTCTATTCAGTTCGTAACGCGGTCGTCATAATATCTTTCGAAGATTAAAAAACTTGCCTTAAATAAATATCGCCTAATGAAAATTTATCTTTGTTTAGGTTACTATAATAGTCATTAATTTTCCGTTCATATTAGTCACCATAATCATTATTAATTTAATTTATTGTAACAACTCATTATTGTCCCACTGCTGAGCAAAATTCTCCACTCTTGTTAAAAAATTGTTGCAAAATTTCATTGAAATTATACACTCAGGCAGGTTTCCTCACGATGTATCCCTTCAGTACTGATTAGGAGATTAATAACAATATAAATAATCTTTACTTGGTGGGAGGACTTCATGCAAGCCTGTCTGGGTAGGAACCCCCCACTCATCAGATATTCGACTGCCAAACAGCAATACTTGGTATTATATTGTTCCGGTTTTAACGGTGATTAAGCCATTGTAAGTACAGGCAAAAGGGACGTTACATTTTGGCTTCCAAGGAAAGTGGGGCATTGGCGCTGTCAGCAATATACATGACTGGCAGCGCCAATGTCTATTGGCGGTGACCACTTACCGTCAAGTGGCTCATTTGCCCATTCGCCTAATTATATAACAAAAAACGACATAAAAAACCATATAAAAATCTTAGGCTATTTTTATGAGATGAAAAGAAACTATATAAAAATCTTTGTCATGGTATTGTACTATACTAATTATTATTTGTTACTGATAATATTAACGTAACTAATTTCCAAATCTATATAAATAAAAATAAAACACGATCGGTAAACCAGATGGTGTAATTTAATCTTTTGAATTGCCATTCATAGGAATAAAACATTCGATAATATAATTTTAACATCCATTGCTTTACAACCACATTAACTATCATTGATAAAACGAACAATAGGAGCATTAAATTAACGCTGAAATAACTACATCAAATAATCGGGTAGAATATTTAGTCTTTATGAAGACTGTGTCAATAACGTTTGTATTTACTATGCTCTTCCATTAAATAACAAATAATAAATTACAATAAGAGCTCGCATAGAAATATGTTCGATATTTAAATAATACAATAAATAATAATAATATGCTAAATAACACAACTTTAAACAATGTCGCTGAAGAAGAAGCAAAAGCATTCGAAATGGAGGAAGTTTTCGCAATATCCTGGCTGATTGGAATCGGCGTGTCTGTCATCGGACTCCTGATACAGTTAATCCTTTTTGGATTGATTCCAAATTCTCGAAAGTTCGACGAAATAATTCTATGCCAGATGACAATAGCGAGGACTTTTTACACGTTGTTCGAGTATTATGTGATGTTTTACGTTCAATACGACAATTTCATTGTGAAGTTTTGTGTATACGTTTTATACATTCACTGTGACATGGTTTTACTTTGTTTTATGTTTATTTTTAGTAAGAATCTTTATAATAAGGTCGTCGTAGTCTTTCCGCTACAATCTTACAATTTGATTGTAACGACAGTTGTTACGTGGACCGCGCCGCTTCCTATATCATTTCTATGCCCCTTCCTAATAGAAATTAATAGTAATTACTTTGAAATATTCTATAATATTTATGCTCATATCAAGTTTTTCATATGTATTTTAAATGTTTTAGTCTTCGTCGAGATAATACGTGTTGCGTTTAGTAGAGGGGCCAGCAACAATACGAGGAATTTCAGAGACATTTTAAAGACATCGTTGATAGCTTTTATCTTAGTATCAGTGACGAGTTCTCAGGTTCTTGTCACGGATATAATTTCATACTATTTTAAACATATAAGAAGTCATTTGCTCGTGTTGATATTTTGCGCTGTTAATTCCTATCAAGTCGTGGCTTTGACTGGGATGTTATTTGTTTTAGTGAGAAGCAAGATGAATGACTCAATGATTAGAATAATATCAATCAAATTGGAAGAGCTTATGATACATTTTACGTAAAGTTCTCACTCGGACTTTGCGAGATTTAAAATACACATATAATAAATATATTACATACTATTATGCATGTTAGTAATTATTATCATTTTTCATAATTACACAAATAAAAAAAAAATATATCCAGTTGTTTAATTATAATCTTAAAATATACAACAACAAGGGTCTCCGATAATTACATATTAAATTTAAAGTTTATGGATATCAAAATATAGATAATAAATATTAAAATTATGTTGATTTGTACGTAAAAAGAGCATAGTGCTTTTAAGAGCTCATTAAAATAACACTAATATACTTATTCGGGTGATACTTAAGTATTGTGTTAGACGGAAAAAATATTGTTTCATCTTAATTTGTATAGTAATAATATACTCAAATGTACATATATCTCTTCCTTTTCCTCACAGGTGTTTATTCATTTCTGAAGATCATAGTGCTGGTTATGTTGTCTCATACGAATAAGCTGCTTGGGTTTCCTAAGGATAATATTATTTAATTATATGTATAACAAAAGGTGTAATATTGTACGTTCGAGAAGACAATAAACATATCGTGATTGCTTAAAAAATACTGAAAATGAAATAATACGTATGAAATATATTATGTTAGTCGGAAGTAATCAGAACTAACGTTTAATAAATGACGCAGCATAGTTCTCTGGCAAGGACAGACGTCCGACGAGTAGGAAGCGTCGCCAGTATGAGTAGTACGCTACTGAGCGTCGATGAAAACGCTTATCTTTTTATAGCTCAAAAAAGTTCTAAATTCAAACAGTTTTTTTTAAATCGCCAGTGCGTATTATAACATTCTTGTATATTGGATTTGAAAGTGGAATTATTTCATCAGAGTAACATTTCGCGCTCATTCGGATTTTAAATCAACAGATTAATAAACGTGTGTAAACAATTAAACTTCGTCTTTATAATCGTATTTTTTTTTGTCTATTGTGCTGTGGCCAGTGAGATTGAAATAGAATCAAGTGCATCGCTTACATAATTAGTGTTTGTAAATAGTGCGCAAGTAAATCGAAACACCGGAGATTTGAAAATATACCACCGGAGCAATGAGTCAACTGTTTTCGAGTTTTCATTTCAATTTTTAACAATAAATTATTTTTCGTGAGTTTTTTTTTTCTGATAATGGCAAGTCTGTGTTTACGGTTAATGTGTGGATAGCTTATTCAATTAAGGAAGATTTAGAAAAAATATTGAGGTACATAGCTATTATGATTTGCGTATTTTCTGTTACATTTTCATTTTTTCTTTGATTACTATGTAAACTTAAAATAAAATAGCGTGCGCGCTTTAAATAAACTTTTTTTATGACGAATTGTGCAGATTGTGAGAATTTAAACATACATATAATTTTGGTATATTTTTTTTTAGTTTATGACAAAGGTATTATTCCTTTATGCCATTATATTAAGTAATAGGTATGTAAACATATTTTTTATTACAATTCTCGTTATATAATTTAACAAAAAATATATATCACATTCACCCACCCGTCACGATAATTTAATTGGATTTTCATCTGTATATTAAAGTCGTGTATATTATTCAAACATTCGAGTATATTTTTATTATTATAAGACGATACATTCGCTTAATACAGAGTATTAATTAAAAACAATTTTCTTATCAAGATTATTGCCACTGCAGACAATTGGACTCTACAATGGAAACTCGGGTACAATATCCAACCAATCCTCGTTCGTAATAACTATAAACTTTATAATATGATTTAGGTAACGTAAATTACCTAAAAATTTAAATTTTAATCGAAAATATTCTTTTGTTATAATACAACCCACTGCTGGGCTAAGGTTCTTATTTTAAGGAAAAAGTTTTGAGGTTATTACGTTACTCCAATACAGGTAGTTTATCCGAGCGCGAGATAAACATAAATAACATCATAAAAGGTAGGGATTGCCTGGGTTTAGATTTGCAATGATCGGTTAAGATCTAAAGTCGTCGAAACACTTAGCCATGTCGGCATTTTTAATGTAATTTCCTAGTGAGATATGTTTCAACTGCCTCGTTGGTCTAGTGGATAGCAAAGGCAGATCCAGAGCCGTCTCAAGCTATGCTAGGGCCCTTGGGCACTGAATTTTTGGTCTTTTGGTAGCTATATACTACCATGTTTGTAGTTTCAAATAAACGGTGCGGTAATTTTCGTAAAATAGTAGGAATCTGATTGGTTGTACAATCTTATGGCAGTGTAGCTATGGAATAGCTATTTCTATCATGAAGGGCATGTCTATAGCTTTCTACTTTAAATATCGACTATCGTCACTAGCCTTTTTATAATGTTAATGTTAGTTATTTCTTGCAAATATGACAATTTCGTTCGAATTTCGAAAATATACATAGCAGTCAACAGCACAAACGTGTGAAAGAAATTCTTGGTTTTTCGGGGCCCTGTCAGGTCGGGGGCACTGGGCACGTGCCCCATGTGTGTATGGTAAAGACGGTAATAGGCAGATCCCGTGGTCCTGAGTCTATACCCCAGCTCGGGCCGAGAAAAAGTTATTGGGTATTCGTAAAATCGTCATCTCAGTAACATGTCTCGGTGAGCGCGTACAGCCGTTTGATCTGTGCTTGAACTCTTTTCGGTCGTCGGATTTGCCGACCCATCGGATTATGATCGGGAATGAGAATGCACCTGTATTTGTGCACACACTTGTGCAGTACTATATCTTTTATAGTTGACTGGTCTCCCTTGAAATTGACTGAGCTGGCCGAAATCGATCTGGACGACATCTTTATCACGTTTTAGGATTTAAGTTTCATTTTATATACATTTCTGTTTTCTTTTTCTTGATTTTTTTGCATTTTTTTTTTTCTTGAATAAATATATATAAAATGACAGAGTCAATACTGAGTTTATATTACATGATCATGTGTAACTATCATGAAAGTTGAAACATTTGTTTACGATTATCCATTTTGTTATTTGCATGACCTTAGATCGATTATTCTTTACCTTGAAGTAGCTTGTTCTTGCTTTCTTTGTATCGAACGTATGGTCATTATAGCTAAAGCGTAAGCAAATTTTTTATTAAATTTTTTGAGTTAAGCGCTGAGGTATTCACCATCTGCTAATCATTATATCAATGAATGAAGTGCGCGCAACATTCTTTCCGAGGTAACATTTTAACAATTATATTCTTACGTAAAAACTTCGCACACTATTTTCAAAAATTATTTAAATATTTAAAAAAAAATAATTATGTCAACGGTAGACCGCGATACGAAAGTCACGAATACGCTCCGGACATATCAAGCTATTGTGGAAAAAAAATTAAGAAATATTTTTAAAAATAAATTAATTTATTCAATTAACAAGACGCATAAAACGAATATAAGTTTCATATTCATTTACTCAAAATATTCAAAACATTAAATAGACATAGCATCCTAACTCCCGACGGCTTGGTTGGTGGCGCAAATTAATGTTTCTTACAGCGCTTAACTCTATGGACGGTGATTGCCACTTACCATCAGATGAGATTTTTCTATACATTCGTCTTAAAAAAATATTAATAATAATAAAAAAAATTGTGTTATCAGTATCCCTATTTACGCTAAACAAGTCTCAGCAAGGCGAATTTAGTAATGTCTTATCTTTTCGCGCTCGCTATACGCATGACGTATATGATGTTTGATATCCTACGTACAAAATATACTTTGGTATAATGTAATATTAACTAATAAATTATAATAACATAAACATAACATAATCAGCCTGTAAATTTCCCACTGCTGGGCTAAGGCCTCCTCTCCCGTTGAGGAGAAGGTATGGAGCATATTCCACCACGCTGCTCCAATGCTGGTTGGTGGAATACACATGTGGCAGAATTTCGTTGAAATTAGACACATGCAGGTTTCCTTACGATGTTTTCCTTCACCGCCGAGCACGAGATGAATTATAAACACAAATTAAGCACATGAAAATTCAGTGGTGCCTGCCTGGGTTTGAACCCGAAATCATCGGTTAAGATGCACGCGTTCTAACCACTGGGCCATCTCGGCTTAAATTATAATGTCCTCCTCTAATATTTGCCGCGATCAAGCAGTCAATTGCGCAGGCGATAGGTAAGTATTAGTGCACAGATGTTTGAGCAAACACAGGTGAACTCTCTTCGCACATTCAATGAGAGAGTTGACCTATCGAATTTCATAATCCGATTAAGCATTAATCCCGTACGACATTAATAAGTGCAAAACTTGGATGTTTACGATTCCACCGAAATGCACTCGATATTTGGATATATTTTTTTCGTAAAAACAATTTACTTTGTGACAGGCCTTTGTACAGACCTGCCTGGGTACCACGGACTCATTAGATATTTCTTCCACCAAAGAACAACTAAGAAAGTATGTGTTCCGGTTTGAAGTTTGAATGAACCAGTGTAACTACAGGCATCAGGGACATAACAGCTTAGTTCCTATAATTGGTGGTGCACTGCTGATGAAAACAATGGTTACTATTTCTTAGAGCGCCAATGTTTATGCGCGGTGATGACAAATATCCATGAGTTAGTCAATTTGCGGCCGTCCGCAAACCTATAACATGCACGATCTAAATGCACAATAATGTGACACGGCCAACTTCCTAGCTCCAATCTGCTGCTGAGAATTTCTAGACCGAAAAACCCTATCGTTTTCTCTGGCCTCACTTGGGATTCGAACTCTAGATCTCGGGATCTGAATCTTTATAAACTATCTACTGGACCAACTAGGTAATTTATTTCCTTAATGTATAAACAAATAAACGACAAAAACTTTCTCCTGGGTTATATCCGAATGATGACGTTGTGCTTACATTCCACCAGACGTACTAAAATGCCGCCATTTCGTCGACTGAAATAGTTTGTCCTATATTGCAGTATTACGTCATGGCCACTGTTTTAACACGCCGTATCTGGAATATGGTAGAATATATGAGATATAAATAAATATTCACGCTACACACTCAATATATCGTAACTCTCCCATAAATATATCAAATGTTTATCAAACATACAAAGTAGTAAAGTAACAGATTGTAAATATTCCAATACTGAGCTTAAGCCTATAATGAACTTGCGATGCTGTTGGATGGACATACGAGTACATCTGGCAGATTTTCATTCGACAGAATGTGTTTCTTCACCACTGAGCGTGAGATCAATTGTGAACACTATTTCAAGCACATGAAAATTCAATTTTGCTTGCTAGAGTTGTGCCCATAATCTTCGGTTAAGATTTCTATAGGGCTCTCAATTCAAGTATTGAATAAAGTAAACATCATATAATATCAGTATGATTATAATATAATAGTAACAATAACTTTTCCAAATCTACAAACTTTCCACTTATGAGAACCAAGATCTCCTGACACATTCTGAAGGTAATGGAGTTCATTTCACGAGAAATTCAGGTTTCCTAACGTTTTTTTCATAGAAACAATTCAAGCGCACTTGTAAGCTAGGTATTTTCCAAGATTTGAACTCCTAATTGATTCATCTATTACACTGGGTTAGCCCGGGAACAGCGAATCTCATCCTAATTTATTTAAAGTAAAAAGTAATTTGTTTAAAGTAAAAATTTTACTTAGCATAATTATTGAACATGTCTATGTGCCGTATATATACTATGGGACCTTGACGTGTCCAACGAACCGTGCTACGGGTATATAACTCATTTTATTACTTTGTTGATTAATAGTAACAAAATAATAAGTACTTTTAGTTAAAAATAGCAGTCTTACATAATTTCCCGAGTATTTATTAGTGCACATTGTATCGTAAGATCGTTCAATAGAAACTTTGACGGGACAAATGGTTTTATTTCCCTTCGTACATAAGTTAAATATATATACCTATAACTAATATAAATACCTATGTCCAGGTGCTTAGTCGTGATGTGAGAACTCATGTCATATAATTGTAATTATTGAAAGTATAGTAACAACCTAAGACTTTATACGAAGGTTAGAAGGTTATTAAACCACAGTGGTACTTTTTTTTATGGCATTGGTTGGCGGACGAACGTATGGACCACCTGATGGTAAGTGATCACCACCGCCCATAGACAAAGGCGCTGTAAGAAATATTAACCATTCCTTACATCACCTATGCGCCACCAACCTTGGGAACTAAGGTGTTGCCCCTTGTGCCTGTGATTACACTGGTTCACTCACCCTTCTAACCGGAACACAACAGTACAGAATACTGTTATTTGACTGTAGAATATCTGATGAGTGTGTGGTACCTACCCAGACGGGCTTGCACAAAGCTTGCACCAAGTAAAATTGCGAATTGGGTAAATTATAATGTGGAAGATTTCCATCTGAATGTATTCTTCATGATGTAGATGTTCCCTCAACCCTCATTCCTATTCCCTCAACTCACAATTAAGCAGAGGGCTCAAATCCATGATCTTCGATTAAGAATCGGGTGGCTGACCACAATACCATATCAGCTTCTTACTTTTCTTTGATACCAAGGGCTTCTAGGCATACCTACCTCAGGTGATGAGAACGGTATCGTATTACATTCTCTAGTTAAGTTTGTAATGCTTAAGGAATAAATAGGAAACTTATATTTTCAGGGCCACAATGGCGTTGCCGATGTTGCGACAGTGCTGCGGCTGCGTTTCATTAGAAAAAGGATGTTTCTTACTCGGGATTTTATCCACAGTAAGTTGTTTTAATATTAAAAAGACAACTTTAAAAATTAGACCTAAGTCAGTTGGTCCGAAAAAAAAGTCGAATCAAAATCATTACATCGAAACAAACGGTTAATTAAATTTCAATTCACAAGCAACAACGAACAAGTTATTTTTAAAAATTTGATATTGTTGCTATGCGATATTTGATAAGATAAGGGTAGAAATAGATAAATTCCAACATCAATAGATTGGAGACACACAAATACAAATAAAAATATATAATAAGTATAAGAAGAATTAATAATTATTTTTAACAAATCAAGACAAGCAAAAGGTATCGCACCTACCTTTTGATGAACAATGATGATAACTGATTACGATAGTCACGCTTACCTTACGACAGTAAAAGAAACATTAATCACTTTTATATATAAAGTCTTTACGCCTCCATAGGAACTAAGATGTAATTTTCCTTGTGTCTGCAATCGGTACTTAAACTGAACCTTTAAACCAGAAAATAAAATACGGGTTTGGTGATTGTATAATCGATGATGAATGGTGTCTACTCTAACTGGTTCATCCTACCCTTAAAATCTACCTTTTTAACTTAAAATTTTATTTTATATAATGCACATGTGGTTGAAGTATAACTTCATTAACAATTTTCAGCTATCGTGCATAGCAGCTATTATGGCTGGTTCTTGGAGTCTCCCACGACACAGGGAGAGGGAGCAGGAAGACAATCTAATATCGATGACGTTGGTCATGTTTTCGACTCTGTCAGCTATCAGTAACGTCGTGGTGTTAGTGGGAGTGGGAATGGCGAGTATAATTGTAAACACATCGGTCCGACATTTTAAATATAATAAGGCAAAGAAACAATTTTGTCGCTATCAAAGTTTTTTTTTATTAATATCTCATGTAGAGATGACATGAGATCAAAATAGCGAGGGTCGTTGAGTGGAGACGCTGCATTCGATGTGTGCAAGGAGTACGCAGTATAATCTGTACAATAATTACCTTTACGAATATTATAACTTTGAAAAAAAAAAGATTATAATACGCAATGCTTACGAAAAATATATTTTAAATATTCGTACTTAAATTGTATAATTACTTTTCGTGTTATCATTCACTTGCTATTATCACATTTATTTTGAGCTAAACCTTAATATTTGCGGAGCGCGAGCTGCGTAGGAAGGATATTCCAAAATTACGAGACAATGTTAACTTAATTTAGTAAAAATGAAATCGAGAGCGTAAAATATAAATTACAATACGAAAAACTCATATCGATGACAGTTAACAGATTGAAAAATAAGTGGCAGCCATTGTTCTGAAATATTGATTGCTACTTTTATTTACACAGTTTGATCTACGTCAGAGGTTCATTTACAAAAAACAAATTGTTGTCTATGTTATACTTTTTAAAACAGACATTATTACTACATATGTACGACAAATCTATCTGTCTGACTCTCTGGACGCGATAAACTCAAAAACTACCGAACGGAACTTGATTCGGTTTTCACCAATGGGCGGAATGATTTACGAGAGAGGTTAAAGTGTGTAATTATTGAAATATGATACGATGACTGTTGAATCTATGTCGGAAAAGTCATGCCGACTATGAGCCTAACTGGCGTGCGCCGCATAAATCAATATTATATGTATTATACAAAATTAAGTGTTAATGTTTTAAATATATTATCAAAGTTTATGTAAAATTTATTGCAATTATTAATATGGATCAAATTCTTGTAATGTTTATTTTTTTATAAAGTGCGTGATAAAAATATATATTTATGTTACAATTTTAAGGTCGAATTTCGTGCAACCTAAACGTAACGCAGGAATTCAACTTTTCTGACCCTAAATTCTGTCAAGAGCCTATATCTTTTCTTTATAGCGTGCGTGCAGTTCCTACGACGTTTTCTATTTCTTATTTTATAATCAGGTTAAAAGATAGAAAAACACCGTTACATTACAGAGACGACCAGGCTGCCTGCAGCTCTCATTGCTGTTCAACTCCGTGTTCATTCTGTGCATCTTCCTCGTAGCGGTGGTCACATGCCTGTTCAGTCCCGAACTCGCACCATTTTTGGTTGAGCCCGGGAACATCGCTTTAATCGTGATCATGATCATTGCTGGTGCTGGTATGTACTGCACTTTTGTTAAGACCTATTGAAGCATCTATTTATTAAAGCAATCAGAAGATTAAACAAAAAAATGTTCTTCTGACATATTACGACAGGATAAAAATAGTTTGCTAAATAATTTGCCAGAAGAATAACAGTTTATGCTTAGTTAAGGTAAAAAGAAAACTAAGTTTAAATTAAAAAGAAAAAATTGAGTTTATTGTTACGAGCGGTGTATTTTTGACCAGTGTTCTGGTGAACATCCACCTTTAATTTTATATGCTTGGATATAATAATTAATAGATCAATCGGAAAAAGGTTTTCTTCTTAATTTTCAGCAGCTTTACATAGATTAAAAATAAACGCTCTTAAACAAAGAACATTTAATTTGCCTTATGTCTAAAACAACATTTCAATAATGTATTTTATTTATAAAATTTGTGACCCAAGCGCTATCGCTAATGCTAAAATATTTTTATATTCTTTGAACTATTATTGAATTTGATACTTAAGATCAAGAAATGATCTTTGCTAGTGTCATTAAACCGTTAATAAAAAAAAATATATACATAACCATGTCATTAATTTGAAATAGTTTTGCTGTAATTTCATAGATGGCGCTTTATCATTTCGTCACTATGCTGCATCGCGCTGGCTAGATAATCTCGCGTAGAATGACGTCCCTCAGTTGTGATAGGGTGGGTATCGCTTCTCGGCCTTTTGGCTAAGATCAAAGTGTAGTATCTGTTCTTTTCAGCTTAATATCTGAAAGTTCCCGCACTGCGGGACCAGTATATTAAACTGATTTTTGTAAATCGACGGGATGTTCGGGGCTCGCTCCACTCCCGTCACGGGTCGGCCCGGCATTGCAGTGCCGCCGGGAACGGCCCACATTAAATCATTAAAAACCTATAAGGTATTCAATAATGGCGGTAATAGAAGACGTCCTGTCCACGGAACGCCCCATCCAAGCCAGTGTACCCCGTGACCGTATACCCCCTGGCTAGCTGCCTGTCAACTGTCTGCTACAGCAGATACACGGATGACATTCCAGTTGCGGACGGTGCAATCTTAGCACTGTACGCCGACGACGCTTATAATTTTTCATTCCTAGTTTATTCTGACAATTTCCTTAATAAACAAAATCAACAAGTACAAAGACAGACAGATTGCTTAAATATAAAAAAAAAATTAAATTAGCGTGGCCTTGGAATTTCATAAAGTTATAATTAATTAAAACATTCAACAAATAAATAAACCCATTTTGAGTCAAGTGAGTACGTTACTGCTTGAAAAGTAACCACAAACTTGACAAGATCATTTCTTGATCTTAAGTATCAAATTCAATAATAGTTCAAAGAATATAAAAATATTTTAGCATTAGCGATAGCGCTTGGGTCACAAATTTTATAAATAAAATACATTACTTTGTATGTTAACATTGCTAATAACATTAAATCATTGAAGCTATTTTAATAAATGTGGTGACAAATGTTTCTATATCTCTCACTAGATGGCGCCCTTTTAGTAATAAATACACGAACCCTTTTTGTCCAACGCTGCCATTAGATGGCGTTTATATAAAAACAGAGAACCTGCATCGCGCTGGCGAGATTTACACGCAATACGTTATATAGTTCTCATATATAAAGTATAGGTACTCTGGTTTCCCTTCAAAACGTATAAATCTTTCGCCTTTTACTAAAGATTTCCGTGGAGGGGAACACTCAAATGAGTCTAAACATATTTTTGAAGCCTCATTCTAGGATGAGGTTAATAAATGAAAGCATGAAACAGTATCGCTAGCTCTCTGTAAGCAATACTATTGGTAGTAGCGTTACTATTGCTACTATCGATAGAATCGATAGTTTTAGACTATCGATAGCCAGCGATTTTTTATAGTATGTATTAGTTTTTTAATGTAAGTAATGTATTCTAATCGCTACATTCAAGATTACTACAAAAAAGTTTCAT
This sequence comes from Vanessa tameamea, assembly GCF_037043105.1. NCBI lineage: Eukaryota > Metazoa > Arthropoda > Insecta > Lepidoptera > Nymphalidae > Vanessa > Vanessa tameamea. The sequence continues at coordinate 10,571,955 of NC_087323.1, forward strand.
TGTAATGCCACCGTCCTCCTAAAAGTTTTTTTAATGTTATGAGTATTTATAATGTTTATTCATAAATCAAACACAAAAAAAATTGACAACATTTTTCACATTTAAATTTTTCATTATTCCTTATTCCGCACAAAATGTCTTAATTCTAAAACCAAATATTGTGGTAAATTTAATTTCATTTATTTAAATATACACTATAGTTGGCCTACTAAATTACTTATCTTGAGAAAGTAATACTATCGGAAATTACTGGCTACCGATAGCACAAAACTATCGATACTATCGATAGTTTAGGTTAAAAGTAATGGTTTTTGCAAAACTATCGATAGTATCAATAGTATTGCTCATGGGAAGCTATCGATACTATCGATAGTATTGACACGTGACAATAATATCGATAGACTATCGATAGTATCGTTTACACCTTAACTATCGATAGTCTATCGATATGCAACACTACTATCGAGTGTTAACATTTTGTCAGCGCGATTCGGAAATACGAAATAACCGTTCTATAAAATATATATTTTTTATTAATTTTATTTTACATACCTTATTTTAGAGCAAGCCTTGTTTGTTTTATTCAGCAGTCAGCTTAAATATTTATTGACTGAGTGAAATCTAAATAGGGTCCTCCATAAATATCAAGGTCAATGAACTGTATTATCTATTTCAGCGTACTCTGTATACTATCTCACGGTCGTGAACAGCGTGTACAGGAAGATGAAAATGAGTTATAGCGAAACAGCGTTGCCGATGTAAAAAGTTGCGCTGGAAGCGCTTGAAGACTGCAAGTATCGTGATTTGTGATTAAATACGCTTTCTCTTTAATTTTACGCGTCGATTTTTATAGTCACTTTGTATACTTTTACATGTATGAATAAAGGAATTTAGTTGTTTTGTTTTTTTTAAATTTATTATTTATATATTGATGATATATTATTACACATGCTACTAAGTCTCTAGTCTTAGTTGGGCCCTAATGCTCTTTATAAACATTTATTACTGAAATTCGACGCCAGATAGTCTCAGAGATGCTGAGAGCATCTGGCATAAAACAGAGCTTTCTCATTGTCAAGTATTTGGATATACCATATAGTCAAAGAGATTAAGAGACACTACACTACTTTTCGTTCTATTGCAATTTTTCATCTATATATTTTCGATGATGACTTAAAAAAATAATTAATACTAAATACTAATAAATGTTTTATAAAACATTTTTTTAAATAGATACAAAATGTCGGGTCTGTGCTGTTCACTGTTGAAGCGTTGTTTCGTCTGGATCCTCTCATGAGTTTAGAATCGGGTTCAATAAAATGTGTTTTAAAATTTTAAATTTTGAATAAAATAAAAATGAGAAGATTTTGATATAATTGTTTATAACAAACATTGCTAGTCAAATAAAATATTGTAAATAGTTAATTGGTTGAGCCGCATGGAGGCATCAGGTCGCCTTTACCGACTGGCATTGTATAAAGTATAAAACATATCTTTTAAGCTGCCAACTATGAGAACTCAGATGTTATTTCTCTTGTTACTGTACTTCCACTGGTTCACTCACTCTTCAAACCGTAAATTACTAGTAATGCCATTACCAGTAATAAATAATGCCATTAATATAAATTTTGGAAACAAAAAAAAAATTATAAACTTATTGAACACGTTTACTTTATTAATAATATTTTTTTATGTTGTGGCTGTTTATTTTTTGCCTTGTCGCTTTTTAATTATAAACATAATAATTAAAAAAAATACACGTATTTAGTCATAAAGTACTTACTAGTAATTAAAAAACAATCATTTATATATTTTTTAATATTTAATTTTCAATGCGTTTAACAAAGCGACATACAACGTTCGGAAACATTAAAATTTCTATAAAATCAATACAAATTGTAAATAATTATGACGACATTTAAAGCGGTTACAATTGATCGTTAGTTGTGCAAACATTACATACCGTTTATTCTAAAGGTCTGTGCGCACAATTAATACGATGTCATAAAATATATAGTCCTGTTATACAATAATGGCGATGACAAGCTCAATTCGATGTATGACTATAAAATTTATTATATTTGAAAACGATAGTGTGCGCATGTCTTAAATCTTAATACATACAGTCATACAAGTTTCTGTCGATGTATATGTAAAGGGACGGTTGATGTATGAATAAATATATATTTTATGCGAACAGACCATATTATATTTTATACATAAAACACGTCTAAGATATATTTAAATACAAATATATTGTATAGAAATTGAGTAGATTCATTATAAAGGGATAGGATAAAGTATCTATAAACATCGAAGGTACTAGATATGTAACATGATTCACAAGTATTTGATATAATCTCTAAAGAAAGAACGACCTACCTAATTACTATTCGCCTAATTAAACATTATTTATCGACAATACAACTATGTTATCTGTTTTTCAATTCGATTCGATTTTATTCGATTAACTGCTAAATTGAAATCGATTTGAATCCGAACTAAATTTCAAACAAATTGAACTATAGAAAATCGATAAAATAAAAGTATTCTTCTTTTAAATTCGTTGATTCAATTTCGTTCAAGCCGTTTGTACGCGCTATTTAAACGAATAAAATCGATCATTATTACGACTATATATTACGCCTTTTAAAAAATTTGAAATTCGATTACATATAGTTTCCTGTTTGGCAAATGGTAATTAGGTATTTAAACATTGGTATAACTAGAATCCCTTATCAATAACTCCTTCCACTCCTTCTAAACGTGGCGAAAAATTTACACCGCTGTATTAAACAGCTGTTTTAATTCTTATCATTCGATACATGTATATTACTACTTTAAAAACAAATGCCTAACGAATTTCTACTTTTGATCGTTGATACAAACAGTTCTATCAATAAAAATATAGTTATGTCCAAGTTATTATACATTCTAGTTACACCAGTGTCAAATATGTATATTTATTTAGAGAAGTGAATGGAACTAATATAAAATACATATTAACTATGTCATATTAATTGATAAAAAATATCATAAAATTGGTTACATATACTATATATTGAACACGTACGTTAACGCAGAGAAAAAGTCTTGCTTTTAAGACTTATGAAGTATTATTGACTTGCAATTTGTGCGCAATTTTTCCTCACAGAAAATAATCAACCTAATCGTAACTGACGACCAGTTCTGATTATTTACATCGGTTATGATACGATTCCGATTCAATTCCTATCCGAGTTTGACCGAACCGCTTACAATTCGATTGCGAAGTGTCAATTTATTAATAGAATTGGGGCCCTAGTTTCAAATTTCACCAGTAGCATATATCGATACGTTCTTTTTTTGAATGTTCTCAATTTGAAAAATATTCTGTTTTAAATAAATGCGTGTTCGCCATTAAAAATTAAAGATTTACAAAATAGTATATTCATATTAACTTACTGTCATAAAGTGTTCTATTAGAAAATTTAAATATTTGACAAAAATGTATGTCTAAATTGTTTCTATTATTAAATTAACCCATATAAAATTTATATGGGTAATATTTTAGTAAAAAGTATTTTAAAATATAAATCTTTACACAATAAATACTGTTTAAGCTCAGTGTGTCAGATTATCATATAATAATTATGTTAATATTATCTGAATAAATAAATAATATATTTACTTTATTATTAGTTCGAACAGATTTGTCGTAAATAGACAATGAAGACATGTATTTGACTATTATAAATGCATTTTGTGGTATCAAAGACCACAGAAGCACAGACCTTTATTTAATATTATGATACATTTAATAATATTATACAATTGTGAGATATTTAAACGAATAAAATATTAATACTAAGTATTTAACTTCTCGCAGTCAATTGCAATATCAAATAGAATAGAAAGTGTTAAAATTCTAAATGTCTTTTAAATAATATATAAATTTCCTGAGCCCGCAAATGTTATCGATCTTCAATATTAATTGGCAATTCGTACTTACGTATCAGTAGGGTTATTCTATAAAAACTCACTTCGTGTCTTAGTCTTGCGCGTGAAATGTCGGAAACCATCTTACGCTGATTTTATTATAACAGACATTACATTACACGAACGTATTGATGAGTTTCGTCTCTGTTCATACAGAATAACTCTACTGAGTACTAACTACACTTATGTATGTCATTTCTATTGTATTATAATAGTTTTATTCCATTCACTTCTCAGTACAAGGACAGGAACAGACAAGACTATGAGCTAATTAAAGCGAAGGACGTTTTATTGTCGTAATTCATATAATTGGTGCCTACACAGTTACACTGAACCATCTATGAATATATTATTATTAACTCTATGTATTCACTTTCTACATAATTTTCTAGATAATTTTGGGCCGTTAATAATAGATATGTAATAAAATATCGGACCCAACCCAATTAATACGAAATAACGTTAATACAAATACATTTTTAAAATGGCAACTTCGAAAATTTTTATTTTCGAACTCGAAATTACAAATAACCGTCTAATATTTTTAAAAAAGGAAATCGTGAATGCTGTAAATAATTTTTTAAATTAATTTATTGAAACGATGTCCTGAAAATACCCAAAAGTACACATCACATACTAGATGCAACTGTCAGATATGGTATATATTTGGTTAGCTTAATTCTATATGCGTGCTTTGTTAGAATTGGGGGTGATCAGCAGTGATGGATTTACCAGCAGGCTGAATAGGCTTGAGCCTAGGGCAAATTTGAGCGGCGGATTTTTTTTTAGATTTTTTTTTTTAAATTATATTTGTACTAAACATGAACGCGGGAACATAAAAAGATCTATTGAACTGTATTCTAATTTCTTGTAGAAAGATCAAGATTACGATGACTTACCAATTATTTTTCCACCATCATTTTATTGTACTTGCGAGATAAATTAACTATTTCCGTGTAATTTCAACTAAATTATATTACAAAAATGAAAGTTGGAACACATGCACTGTCAATCTTAAGTAGGCGTGGCAAAAATTCAACTGCCTATACTTAAAAATGTGTATCCATCCATCCAAATCCATCACTGGTGACCTCTAATTCTAGCTCCATCTGCCAGATAATTCATGACACGCATATAGAAATAAAAATATCTTAACATAATCTATATCTATAATCAAAAGTAATTTTAGCCAGAGCATAACCTTCGTCGAATCGACTACGCTGTTTATATTTTGTGCGCGCGGTCATATCTGCAGCAGAGTGCAGACCCATTGTTTGAGAATCCGCCAATAGTGCTTTTACGTAAGGGGGCTGTGTGCCGTACCAGCACAGGGGTCGTCACATCGAAATTAAAAACCCCTATTTATTCAGGCCTAGTCGTAACGATGAAGGTTGATACGGTACAGGAAAATAATTTAAACCGTAACATTTGTAATAAAATAACTATTTATAAAATGGTAAATATGATTCTTTTATGAAACATGTGAAACGGTTTTACAAAGGAGTATATTTGGCATAAAATATACTAATTAATTATGTTTCACATAATTATAAAAATATATTAAAAACACATTATTGTAAGTTTTATTCAGTAAATAGTATTATTTATTAATAAAAAATATTACGTGTAAATTATTATCAACATTTAATTTCAGTGTATTCCAATTATTATATATATCAAATTTAAAAATATTCAATATTATAATATGTTAAATATAATATCTATATATGATTTATATACGTATAAAATCAGGAACGAATATGTCATGGAATTATTAGAGCTGCCGCACATTGATGAATTTTGATCAACCATTAGTCAACACCACAACGAGTCGGGTTTTAGGATACATGATAATAGGAACATTTATTTATTTACTAGACTGTAACGCGAACCATTAACTTTGCTTGTAAATGACATTTTTCTCTGAAACGCAACAAATCTGAGCCGAGCAGATAAGGCCTAGTGGTTAGAACGCGTTCAAACCAAGACAAGCACCACTGAATTCCATTTGCTTAATTTGTGTTTATAATTCATCTCGTGCTCGGAAAACATCATGAAAAAACTTGCATATGTATTCTGCCACCATTTTATGTATCCACCAACCCGCATTGGAATACCGTTTAGCATTAGTTCGGAACCTTCGCTTCAAAAAGAAACGTAAGCCCAGCAGTGGGATGTTTACAAGCTGTTACTACACTTTTTTTGGAACGAAGTTCTTTTACGCGGTTTATTGTAGAATTAACTGGCAGAAATCGTCACTCCCTTTCTTTGCATAATAAATAGAATTAAGCTTCAAATCTTCAGTCGGTACTGTAGGACATGGATGGTAAATTTGTTAATTTCTTACCATAATATTAATAATTATGACTTCGCTTTAACAGTTTGACTAATAAACTATTCTTCCCTCTCCTTCCTAGGCCAGACTTTAGTCTTTTTTTTATTAGCATAGAAAGAGAATACTGTCAGACGCATTATACAAATCAACGATGTGCGGTAGCTTTTGTAACGATCAACGTTAATAGTTCATGTTAACTACATTTCATGGAAGACAAACTGATGATCTGAAAAAAAATGAAGTTCATTGTCATCTCTAGGTCATCTACACAATGACTTCTCAGTAACGACTGTTAATCTATTGTCGTTTACTTAGATTATTTATATTATATGTCTGGATATACGGTGCCCTATAAAACAAACGGGACAACTTCATTATTTAAATGTGTGTAAAAGCTACGCTTTGCGCTCACGGAATTTCATTCTATTTTACTAGTGTAGGTACTCGTACTTAGTGGCCAAGAGTTGGCCACAATTTTATTCGACGCGTTCTCAGCTTTGACAATATATATATAAAGACATAAATGGAATATAAGGTAGGTTTATTTAAGTTATCAGAATAGACATCGGGCTAACTATTATTAACTGATCCCAAACAATTCACATCCGAGTCCTTGCTCAAGTGTCCGAACCATAAGGAATAAATGCCAAAAGAAAAACATCGCACATAGATCTCTGTCTCGCTAACTGACATTAGACACGCGTAGAAAGTGTAATACTGTGTCGTGAAAACACATTGACTAATATGTATACTATGAAAATATGGAAAAACTCCTAAAGTTATTTGAGAAAAAAATTGATATAAGTACGATGCGTATTTTCAGTGACAGAAACATTTTATCCAATAAAACTATTACACTTGGGAATATTGTTCGTTATTTGAATTTCAATTATTTCTAAAACCGCTTGACGTCGGTAATTTTTGCTAAAAGCTGCCTATGATGAAAGTAGTACGACTATTAATCGAACCTGCATAAGCTGACGAATTGATAATGATTTAATAGAATAAATTATCACACTTTAGTTTGCTAATAATTATATATATATAATTAATCTTATAAATCTATTCTCGTTTTATATTAACATAAAAGTTAACTCGATATATTTTTTTATAAATTCTATATAAGACCTGATGTTTTTTTTTGGGATGTTTATGTTGATACCACTAACCGTTTTATTTTTGTGACAATGAACCTCCTTTCTTTACCTATTACAAAAATTTGTTATGATGACAACTATGATATGATCATTCTATCGTGTAATGTTAAATACAACGCAATTCACAACCACTATTTAAGCGATATTGTATTTATTTTTTTCAGTAAAAACTTTTTATTGTAAACTCTTTTGTACAATGATTTACAAAACATTACAAATAACATTTGTTGCATATATGGATAATAAATTTAATTTAATAAAATAATAAATACGTATAAATATATTTATATTAAAAATTATGAATACCAAAATATATATACAATGTTTAATATAAAATATATTTTATAAATACAATATTAAAAAAGGACATACCATTATTTACCAGCGGGTATCGAGTTCGTGTTTTCTTCATTATAATTATAAAAGAAAGCAGAAGATCGTTATAATTTTACAAAACGCCGTCTTCGTTGATTGATATCAAATAACTTCGGATCACGACGATGTAGTAGAAATTCTCAGCTGGAATCAAAACAAGTATAAGTTGGCGCTATGTTAATTACTTAACTCATAGCACGATCGTTTTATAATATTTAAACTTATCTTGTATTTATATCCTATTGCTATTAACTATTCCAAAAAACATCAAGTGGTAAAAACCCAAAGTCTTCCTAAATATTTCTGACATTCCTCGACAACTATTTGAGATATATATAAGGTATAAATGTATAATTATATATGTATATATAAACTCATTTTACTATTTTTAAATTGAATTATATTGCTTTAAGTATTTTTTTTTTTAATAAATATATAAAAGGTTTGTATATTATACTAAACCGTTATTTTAAAAATTATATTAAATATAATTGTTCGTTTCGACTTCGTACGAGTAAAATTCATACAAAGTTATCCCTCCTACTTTCCCCTCGAAGTTGAAATTTCCAAACATCTTTCTTTAGTGAGTGTCCTCATCGCAAAAGGTGTAACTATGCTTAATTTCAAGCTAACCGGACCTATAGTTTCGGAGTTCTCATGATAAGTCTGAGAGTGTAATTTCGCTTATATATAAATTAAAGTTCAATATTGTGCCTAATTATATATCATTGGATCACCTATGACCAGATTACCATAAATATCAAAAGCCTTCCATAGTCGAAAAAATAATATGTACATCATATACAAACATACCTAGGAATAGTATCTGTGCGATGACGTGCCCAGCGCCCATGTGGAACAGCGACTTTAAGAAACCGATGATGTAAAGCACCAGGAACACGATCCAAAAGATGCAGTACTTCTTCATGATACTACATCTCTCCTTCAATAAAATAATAATTATAAAACTCGATTTTTGGGAATGTTTCGAATATTATATTTTAGTACAAATCATTCAAACTTCATAATCATAGGGAGTTATTGAGGAGGAAGGACTTCATCTGTGATTATAGTCTATCTCGTGCTAGATGGTGAAGGAAATCTACGGAAAGAAAGCTGCATGTGTCGAATGATATTCTGCCACATGTCTATGCACCAACCCAAAATGGAACAGCCTTGTATGAAATACGTTTAAAACCTCCAAACCAAAGAGAGGAGACTTTACTTTTTAATAATTAACCTTCTATCAACGCTACTTATTTTGATAAAAGATTATTTAAAAAATATATTATAGTTCAAGTATTAAATAGTTCCATGAATACAGAAAAAATATTCAGATTGTCTTGTGTAAACCTACCTTGTACACAGCCCACACGAAGATGAAATGCAATAGGAACTTGAGGAAGAGCAACACGACAAGAAGGACAACGATGGTATAGAGCACAGAGGACATGCCATCCATATCATCCTTCTTCAACTCAGCGGCACTCTTGATATCCACAGCGAATGCGATCAGTATCAATGCCAGTAAAAAGGTCAGGATCTGCAAAGAGGATGTATAGCGAAATGTATTCTTCTGATTTAACTTTGTATTTTAGTAAATGTAAATTCAGGATTGATTATTCAATTAACTAATATTCCTATTGAGCTTCAACTATTTATGATCTATCATGCACTGCCATGCATAGACATGTCATGCCATAGACAATGCTTTTAGTATTAAGCCTTTTGTAAAATATATATTTTTGTTTTATTATTTGTGTTGCACAATTGTGTCCTAACCGACGACGGCCACGGCGGCCGTTTAAAAGGGAGATTAGGCCAGAAGTGTGTGCAATACACTAGTGTACTCTCATGGGATGACTAATCCGACGCGACCGGAAATAGTTCAGGTGCAGGACCAATGGCTTTAAATACTTTTCTAGACATGGGACACACACTTCCAAAGTTCGAACTCAGGGATGCTCTGACAATTTTTTAACGAAAAAGTTCAATAGCTGTATATTTGGGTTCGAACCCAGGACCTCGGGAAAATCAGCCATATACGCTAACTACAAGAACAATGCAGCGGGCTGGAAATAAGTTCTAACATTTTCATTAGTCATATTGTTTCTTTGAGAACTTACCGAATTTATGATCCCCATGACGATACATCCTGTTCTCAGATCGAATATAAAGCAGAACTTGTCCAGCACTGGGAGCTCCATCCTGGCCTTAAATACATAACTTCATATACTCGATAACTATGACTCCTACATATTATTTAATATGTGACACTAAATTATATTACAGATAACTGTTATGATATTAGGAAGTATTTCTTTTAGGAGGTTAAAATCAAATCGATTACTAAAAGATCGCGTCGACAAAAACATAATATATCCATGATTTTTATTGTCAAAAAATCAACTATTATCATATGAAAAGCGTCTGTTTCTGATATTGACTGATGACTCCCTACAAATAATCAATAAAAATAAATTCGAAATTCAAAAGTACGATTGAATATAAACAAGATGTCTATATATATAACAATTATATAAATAGAATAACCTTTAATTTACCTTAGTTATCCTTGGCTTTCAGTTAGTTACATAACCTTATATCTATTTATCATTGAACATACACAAAACGCCACAGGAACTCACTATTTCGTTACGAATTGATTATTGAACAAAACTTTTCGTTACACCCGCAATATTAATAGGAAATTAATCGGTTCAGGTACGGGACATGTTAATATAACACCCAGTTTCCATTGTGGGGAAACGGTTTCAGTTTGTAAGGACAAGTTTGATTGAAGTAAGGAGAATTGTTAAGGAGACGCTCTTTACTCTACGGGCTTTCCCTTTATGAAGTAAAAAAATATATATATTTTTTTATACTTTTGAATTTTAAGGAGAGTCTAAAGCATTATTTCTATGAACGGAAGATGTATTGGTTGGCTATTAGTTAAATGGCTAATAATAATAATTATTTAAACTGACTAGTTGTTCAAGTGACAATTTTAGTTGAAGTACTCGCTGATTTCGAGCTCCAAGATGCGAGTTAATTACTTATATAATTATTATGATTAATGAAATAATTAACTGCTCTCATAAAGGAAATAATCCAGATTCCATTAGACCCTATATTTAGTTCTTAAGATATGCTTAAAAAAAAAAGTAAAACGGATATTCGACTAGTCAATACATATTAGTATAAAATTTTGTCTTTTCAGACGTAAACCATGTATTCGGGCCAATCAAATGTTATTAGGTTTTTCTGTGTACAATTAACAACAATAACATTATGTTTGGAAGTTGGCAGAACTTACACACAAGTGCAAAGAGCACGTACAGCATAAATATACACATACATGTGCACTTTTGTTTAAGCGCACATTTGAGCTAGTCTCAGACCATTGCTGAAATTGGTCAGCAGAACATTATGATGATGTCACTGTATCTTAATATGTGAAGTTATATATTCTAATAAACTATTTTCAAAAATAAGGTTTTATGGAAAAAAATAGAAATGCTATAAATATCAGAGCTACGTCTCCACAAAGTTCATACATTTTTTTAAATCGATATAATTGTTAATTAACAAAAAAGTAGATTTATATAATAATTAATAATACTTTAACTGAAACTTTTGCATAATTCCACTTATGTAAAAATATCATTCAAATTTCTAATATATAATTTTAGTGTTGACTGCTGACTTCCCCTTAACGGAGGCTGTACAGTCCTGCGCAGAACACCGCGTCGATCGATCCTAACCCGATATATACCTACTCCCACCACACATTTAATAGTAACTGTCTACATCTCTATACACGTTATAAATTCCTCGAAGTACCTGCGTAAGTGTGCAATCGAATCAACGAAACGAAAAAATATAATATAATTAAATCGTTTCTTTCAACGTTTTTGTCAACTGATATGTTGAATAATTAACTAATTAAATATATTATGTCTAATAAGAAAACCTTAGCACCTGACATTTTTATTATAGTTTAAGTTTAATGTTTTAAAACTTAATGAATAATAATAATTGTCTGTTTACTGTTTCGCTATATTCGTATATTATGAGTTATAAATCTAATTGATATTGGCGTAAATAAATAATAAGACAATAAAAAAAAACCTTCTCATATCATACCTTAGATTTTACCTAGATGTACTTAAGATAAAAAATATCTTTAATTTTTATAGTTTGTTCAATATTATACTATTAGCATAATATCGGCAGGATTCATTGCCGGATTCAATCTTAGCCCCTGGGCCCTAAAAATTGCATAAGGTTTCGATACACAATTTTTAAACAAATAAAATGACTCATTCATAGCGGTAATTTATTATAATTAATTTATTATAATAATACAAGAGCATTTTCAATAACGTCAACGTTTTTTTTGTCATCCTCCGCCGCCCTGTTTCGCCACCCCTGTAAATTTACCCTAGCCCCGAAGGTCCCTAATAAATAGTTTTTATCAAAGTCAATGACGCTATAAACTCATCTATATAAAGTTCCTGTAATAAAAAATAAATATTTGATTAACAATGTTGTCTTAAATATTATTGAAACACAATACCTAAACAATTACACCAACAGTTATAAACTTTTATAATGATAACAATGTAATTATACTATAGAGATAAAATCATGATAAATATCATGTACGTGATTTCATTCGCAACTCATTTTGATTACAGGGCTTTATGGTATTTACCTAATTAAAAATATTGAATTAAAAAGTCAAGTATTGAAGAAATCTTTAAAGTAAAATATGAGGAGAAGATTTATTTGTAATGTCGCACTGATAAAGCTACTAAACCAATATACATAAAACTTATACTAAAAGATCCAATACGTTTTAGCGGTTAAAGTAAAATACATAGACAAGCAGGGAAACGATTGCTGATGGTTTTATTTGTAATTATATAAACAATGTTGCAGATAATGTGATAACGTTTATAAAACGCCATGAAAATAAATTAGAACATCATTTTGAAATCAACATTGAACTAGAGCTTTGGTTGTCCCGTTTTTTTTCTGTTATGCGCCCATAGGCGTCTGTTTAGTGCTACCGAGAACATATTTCCATAGAGGAAAATAAGCATTGCTTCTTCACAAATATTTAATTATTCAATTAGAAATGTGTAGGATGCCCTCCCAGCGTCTGTTAGATTCCGAGTATTTTCAAAGAAGGAATAGCAAGGTGCATTTTGTAGAGAAGCGCACAGATTAGAGTTAACATCAATTGGTTCTTGGTCATTGTGAGCCTATAGTCCATAAAAAATATCAAACTCTTCTAACTCTATTGCCTGGTCTACATATGATATTTTTAAGTGTAGTAACAATAATCCATTACAAGGAATTACTGATATTCCTTTTTACACCTCAATTTAAACTTAAAGCTTGTGTTAGGACTACTCCTACTGTGTGTTATCTTAATTTCTAAAGTCCCTACGAACTTTAGAAATTAAGATAACACACAGTTATTCGTTATTGGTTTTTGTTAATTATTATTTTTATTGTGCACGCGATTTGAAAATATATATTTCTGGGATAAAAATATGGGATAAGTCTCTACCAATCACATTAAAATTACTCTGTTTCGCTCCACTTGCACGTTAGTAAAATTATCGAAGGTTAATGCTGTTTTTTTCTACTAAATTAATTTAATAAAATAAAAGCAATGCAAAGTAAGAGCCTAGTAAAGTAAGCTTGTAAAAGTTTAACTGCTGGACTAAGACTTCCTCTCCCTTTGAGAAGGTTTGGCGCTAATTACACCAAGACGTTATGCGGATTGGTGGATGCAGATACACACGTGGTAGAATTTGGTGGTGTTTTCCTTCACCGCCGAGCACGACTTAAACACATACGTTTAGTGGTGCTTGCCCGCGTTTAAACTCGCAACCATCGGTTAAGAGTCACGTGTTTTAATCTCAGCAGTCTCGGCTTATTTAATTTGATAAAGTAAGATTTTTGATAACTATTTATTCAGCTTTATTGAAGCTCCATTTGTATGTTCATAATATTTTTTTTGAAAGAATGTAAACCAAAAACACATGTATCGTATTTGTTTATGAAAAGTGATCCAATTTTTTTATTACAGAAATATAGACTTTAGGCTCCCTCTGGGGGCGAATAGGTGGAATTAATCCTAGACACTAAATAGCGCATAGCAGCGGATAGATGACACTAGCGACCACTAGTGGTAGTGTTGCTCACCGCGAAGCAGCGTTGCAGAACTATCGATAATTTGACTATCGATAGTTTGAGTATCGATATCGATCGCTTACACCTTAACTATCGATAGTCTATCGATAGTCTATCGATAGTGGACTATCGATATGCAACACTACCGCGAAGTGTGATTTACATTTATAACATTACACATTTACTTGCTGAATTTAGTTTCCTATTATTGTCTAATAGCATATCAAGAACCTTCGTGCTAAGGTTTAATTATTATTTCGTATTTACACAAATGCAATATATGTACCAGAATAACTATATTGTTTATAAATGAAAAAGAAATAATCTAAGTACGTTTCATGAGAAAAAATTATCGAATTCAAATTTTACAATAAGACAAAAACCGCACGACTTGTGATTTGGAACAAACAAAATGAAAATCGATCACCAGCATTAAGCTTAGAATTAATTACTATTAAAAGATAAGATAAACTCAAAACATTTGATAAATATATGTGTTACAAGTAGGAAAAGAAATTATTTTATCACGTAAAAATCGATTCGCTTCAAAATCAAATCGTGACGTTGACAATTCAAGTCATAGCTTTCAATTTAAATGTCAGTTGTCAAAATGCGCAAGAGCTGGTTGGTCGTGATTTTTGTGTTCAATGTTGTTAGTGTGCGATGTGTATTACGAAAAGGTTAGTTATTTTTTTTATTACTTCTAATATGACATAAAATGTAAGTAATGGAAATTCTACATTAATATTTTTTGTATTGTAATAGTTTAATAATTAAGAAATCGTTTTCAAGGATTGATTTTATTGAAATAAAACACTAAATTAATCCACGATATTATATTAATAGTATCGATAATAAGCACAAAAAACTGGAAAATAACTATAAATGCCAAGCCAAGGAAAGTGGTTATTTTTAACAAACAGATTAATATATTAATATTCTAATAAATTGTCCGTACTGTTTCGAGTCCGATTATATCCACTCGTATGCATTCATCACATCATATTAGTATATAATCAATTGTTCAAAACGATGTTCATTGTTTTTTAAATTCGACGTGTATTGAAGTATTCGTTATTGTACATTCATAATCAGCCTGTAAATTTCCCACTGCTGGGCTAAGGCCTCCTCTCCCGTTGAGGAGAAGGTATGGAGCATATTCCACCACGCTGCTCCAATGCGGGTTGGTGGAATACATATGTGGCAGAATTTCGTTGAAATTAGACACATGCAGGTTTCCTCACGATGTTTTCCTTCACCGCCGAGCACGAGATGAATTATAAACACAAATTAAGCACATGAAAATTCAGTGGTGCCTGCCTGGGTTTGAACCCGATATCATCGGTTAAGATGCACGCGTTCTAACCACTAGGCCATCTCCGCTCATTGTACATTCATTGTGATTATATTTTTGGATATTATATTGCCATTATTCGAATATTGTTGATCATGACAGGACTATGACATGTTGCAATAGAATTTTCAGCTATCTGTAGTATTTGAAGCCCTTTCTCTAGCAGCTAACAGCAATTACGCGTGTGTATGAAAAACTTGCTAAATCCATTTATTTGTCTATCCCCCTGTCATTTATCTCTCTTAAATTTTACATTTCTAAAAATCCTATATTAGAAAAAATCGTGTATTAGAGGAATACATTTCAAGTCAATTGAGCCTTTGGTTTCGAAAATTTTGCAATGAATCAGTGGTGTCTTGCTTATACTTATATATTATATATACATATATATATGTTTATTTAGCTTACGGTAACTAATATCATAGAATATCATTATGGAAATCAATCTAAAATATTATCTTCGTGTTTTAATATTATTGTGGATATACATTGAAAAGGCACTTTTCATAACTATCACATTTGTCAGTGGTCACACTTTGGTAAAATTTGTTCATAGACAAACTCAATATGCGGACAACCATGTGGTCTAAACATTAATGTATACTATATCTCTTGTCCCTATAATTACACTGACTCATTCAGACTACGAACCAGAACATAGCATGTAATGTAACTGTAAAAAGTATTACTTATAACATAAAGTTATGTTGTATTAGGGAAAGTATAGGTATACTACCAATTTTTTGTTGCCAATGAGGGAATAACCCATAAGAAATCATTGGTTTAGTCCATCTTCGAAGTAAGCAAGACGTACTTATTATGATACAGGGACACGAAACAATGCCAATATCAGTTTAATTGTTTACATGAAATTATATTTCCTTTTATTATCTATATATAGCTTGTTATCGTGAGGAGATATTAAATTTTAATACGATAATTTAAGACGAGAATATGATGTTGGATATTCTATATTATTTCCTTCAGTATTATATTTATCCATGTTTTTTTTATAAATTAAATATGGAATAGCTAAGAAATGTGTGCATTTGTACTTTCATCAACAACTATCTATTATTAAAAAGTAAATCTTTAAAGACGAAAGATTTTTCGTAAAATTGTAATTATTCTAATATGTAAAGCAAATATGTTATAAAAAAAATCCAAGTGGATTATGTAAAATAAATCATAAACATTTACTTAGGATGAAGTAAGGTTGGTAAGTAGATAAGAAAAAAATTAAATATCAATGAAATTAAAACGGAACCTTGAAATATCTACGGAATGACTTGAGATTTTTTGAAGGTGCAACGATTTTACCGTCTGGCTATTCCCGATGAACACTGCCAGTAATTCCAAGATCAACTGCTGCTGACGAAGTAAACCCTTGCCTCCAATCATCGAATCTATCGCGCTATGTAAGAAAACTTCAGCTGATAAGCATGAGAGTAACATTTGCTGAAGATTTCTCGGAGCATTTGCTAACTATCGGTAATGGTCGAGTACCTGTCGACGAATCTAGCGGATTTTATTTTTTTTAGAATTTCCGTAAATTTGTCTCATCGAAAGATAAACTCATCAACAAAGTATTCCCAAACATCTTTACTAACCATAAAAATAATGATTGGTAAGAATAAAGATGTAGATGATTTAAATTACATAATTTCCGATCCATCTTGCATTCACAAGGGCTATCTTTGAAAGTTTGTGGTCCGAATCTAGGTAATCCATGTTTTTCCCATGGTCAATTATATGTGGCATGTTCACGGGTCGGAGGACCATCTGCGTGATTTGTTCTTGCGCCTGATAATAAAACAAAAAATGTCGTCACTAAGTGCTTCACTGAAGAGTCCAACCTATGCACTAAAAGAATCATTAAAATACTTGATTTTTTTTTATTAATATTTATTATATTAATAAAAAATTTTAACTTAATAAAATCCAAAATCTGCTCATTTATTGCATCTAAGGCGGAACAAAGTTCGCCGGGTCAGCTGGTATTTATATAAAAAAATTGTTGTCAGAAGAGGAACTGCATGGAAACGGATAGAAATAAAAAATATTGATCATTCTTTATTCTATTGATAATTGTTAAAAAATTATAAAAGTTGAAAAAAGATCTTATGCAAATAATTTAAATTTCTTTATTTAAAATGATAACAATCCGTTTGAATAAATAAATTTAAATTTAAAATTGGAATGAATGAAAAGAAAGTAGTTGTCAGTTGTCACAAAGTACAATCGTTATTTAAATGCAAGAACACGATATCTTTGTTATCTATCAGTTTATTGTTTATCTTCGCGGATACTCAAGTACCTTTCTTTAAGCTTGTGTCAACGTTCATGATACAGTTTTATTAATTAACTAGAGTCAGTGCTTGAATCTCTGTTTCTATTTAGGTATACCTACTTAATAATATGATTATTAAATATTTATGAAATTCCCCATTTCATCATTATCATCATCCTCCTGCCCTTATCCCAATTTTATTTGGGGTCAGCGCAGCATTCTTCTTCCATACTTCTCTGTCTGACGTCATCACACAAGTAATATTCTTTCCAGACATATCGTCTTTCACACAACCCATCCATCGTTTCTTTGGTCGTCTCCTTCCTCTATATCCATCCACGTTCATGCTCAAGATCTCCCTCACAACATGGTCCTCTTTCCTCCGCATAACATGCCCATACCATGATAACCGGTTTCCACATAAGTTCTCGGTTACCAGTCACTTTCAAACTTCCTCTCATGTACTAATCCTATATCAATAAAAAAATATTCCAAGTGGCTTATGTAAAATAAATCATACAGTACATAACAGTTACTTAGGATGAAGTAAAGTTTGCAAGTAGATAAGCAAAAAAATTAAAACGAAATACTCCATTTATTGTACGGAAAATAATATAAAAAAACCCTAATTTCCTACAACAAAACCTAAATATAATTAATTTCGTTACACACATGAGGTATTTGCAATAAAGCTTTTGTCAAGATTCGATCGACAAAAGACAAAACTTGGATCAACACGTAAATAAGGACGTTTTCGTACTATCTAACATATTTTATTTTCGATTATATTTGTAACTGCAGATTAATTTTAGTATTAGCAATAAAAAAAATTGAAAATGCGTGTAGAAAAAAAAGGAATAACTAACAAATTTTCAACAATTATAATGCTCGAATTTCGACCACAGACAACCAGTAATGTTTTTAAATCAACAATGAGTATGGTCAGTGAATATAGTGGAGACATTAATAGGTCAAATACATAATTCATGTTTAAACAAAAAAATACAACGTGTTAATAAAAACCTTTGCCACAACTATTACTATAATTTTAAATGCAAATATATTTATTAACTATTAGTATTATTAAAGAAAAATCGTTACACACACACGTGTTAGCAATACCGCATTTAAGTACGTATCTAATACTCCATATGGTCTTTTCTGTATCCTTTAAAAACGTGTAGGTAATTTATGTAATTCATGATGATCTGTAGAGTTAAGATGTGACGAAAACGAACTCACTTTCGAGTGTATAATTTTTGAGGTTAGGATTATAAACACCTTTGTAAATATCTTTTAATGTATTTTGTACTCACTTCCTTCGTGGTAAAAAAGTTATTACATTTTACGCCCAATATTTTAGGCATCTGTAGGTCTGGCTACGCAAAGATTTTTATTATTCATTCAAGCAAGCAATCAAATGACCTAAGATAATGATCACCGCAATATAAGGATGTTACGTTCCATGTGCCTGAAATTATTCTGCCTAGCCCATTATTCTTTGTTTATAAATAACTGTCTAGTGGTAACAGACGGCTCAAAGCCACCACTCCGTAAAAACATCTATGGCAAATTTCATTACAATTTAGTTCGCTTATAATTCGCTATATATATAAAATATATATAATTTCGCCTTTGCATTTGAGATAGTAAATCTTACATATTTTTCACGGTCATATCAATCAGCGGCATTAGCGCATGCCGGTGTGAGCTGCTGCGATGAGCTTATCAACAAACACAATTTAATTGTATACTGCTTCGTTGGTCAAGTAGCCTGCTTATACATTCCAGGATTCGAATCCATGTCGAAGCAGTGGAACCATACACAGTACTTTACCTTACTCTAATATTTCCCGCGCTTATGACTAGATTGAGTGATTTGTAAGTAGGGCATTTCGTAAAAACCAATATAAACATTTAAAAAATTAAAATACATCAAAGTATTTAAGATCATATATCTGTAAAAATAGAAATTGTTGACTTGAAACAACAAGTTTGCAATAAACAATATTTTATGAAACATTTTACGAGAGCTATTTCAGGATAGGTTGTGTAAACTTTGAATCGTTGTTATAGATTCAGACTACTGGACAAATTTGGCCTCAAAAGAGTTAGAAGAAGCGTTGAACGTAAAATGGAACGAAGGAATAGCTAAGAACATTATTTTGTTCATCGGCGACGGTATGGGACCGAACACGGTCACGGCTACCAGGATACACAGGGGCGGGGAGAGTCATCGTCTATCGTATGAGATGTTTCCGCATGTTGGATTGTTAAAGGTAACGTTATATAGGTAGAAAATATATATTATGTTGAACATAAAATAAGAGCCCGTAATCCCCACTGTTGGGTTAGGTTAGGTTAGGTTAGGCCTCTTGAGAAGTTTTAGAACTTATCCCATTTCGTTGCTTCAATTCGGAACGGTGGTAGTGTGGTACATGTGGCAGAATTTCTGTACAACCTGTACCACTCTCAATGTTCCCTGATGAGAATAATATGAAATATAAACAAGTTTAAGTTGGCTTAAGCTCGTAATATTCAGTTAAGGTGCACATTTTCCAGCCATTTTACAATCTTGGCTTTTGTTTAACATTTCATTAAAATAAACTAACACTTTATTTTGCCTAGTTTCGCACGAAAGATGTATATTTATTTTAACTAACAGCTTGCGTCCTAATTCTACATTCTGTTTAAATACAGAAATATTTCAAAACATAAACTGTAACTGGAATTACGTGTGAATTGTTTTTTTTAATCTCGTCCAAAACTTCTACAAAGCAGCCCAGCAGAGTGATTTACTCACACACTCACTCACTCGTGAAATGTTGAAAACCCACTTTATAAATATAAAGTATTACCGCACACATGAACAACCAAAATTAACCACAGAGACTCCCCTAGTTTTTATGTAGCTTGCCTATACGTACATTTCTGAAGCAAGACCTTATCTATTTACAAAATTTGAGCCAAATCTTAGGAACCATTTCTGAGATATACAAAAAAAATATATAAATAATGTACTCAGGAACTAGCTGAGCCTGCGGCTTTACCTGCGTGAAACCTATAAAACTTAATATCACATAAACCTTCACCCCCATTTTACCCCTCTAAGGGTGAATTAAAGAAGTACCAAATTTCTTCTTAATCGGTTCAGGTAACAGATAGTTATTTTCGCAATTATAACATTAGTAGGGAGTGCTTATTTAATATTACAAGATAACCTAATGGATATCTTAACTACAATAAATCTTTTTTTAATGTCATTCAAAAATTAATCTAGGCCTAATCCATATTGTATCCTATTTTCAGACTTATTCTGCTAACAAAATGGTTCCCGACTCGGCTGCTACTGCAACAGCATTGCTGTGTGGTGAAAAGACAAACCAGAACACAGTGGGTGTTACCTCGTCTGTCCAACACAGAGATTGTACCGCGTCTTTAAGCCCTGGTGCTAAGTTAGATTCTTTAGCTGCATTGGCTATAAAAGCTGGAAAGAGTGCTGGTTGGTACACAAAATTAAGAAATATTAATTGTTTATGAAGATATATTAATGTCTTTGATTAGATTAAGAAGAGTATTTATAAGTATGTACATATACTATAAAGTATTAAGAAATATACGAGACTAAAGAGTTTTGATAATAAATACGCACATACATACGTACGTTATTACGAGAATAACTAATAATGACCACGCGCCGGATACCACCACCTCTATACCATTTAATGAATCGTCATCTTTACTCAAAAAGATTGCAGCTAAATCCTGTATTATTTTTAAATGCTGTATATTTGTGAATTATTAAGACTTAGACGTTTGTCGATCTGAACTCTTAAGAAAATATAATTCCAATATATTTACAGCTGCTTACGTTCTAGTTCTTGCTTCATTTCGTAATACATATTGATAATGGTTAAACTTTCATTGTTCCAGGTTTTGTGACGACGATGCGTGTGACGCACGCAACGCCTGGCCCCGTATACGCTCACAGCGCGGCTCGTCAGTGGGAATGCGACAGCAGCATGCCCGCAGGTTCTGAGCAGTGCAAGGACATCGCTAGACAGCTAATAGAAGATTTCCCCGGTAGAGATCTTAATGTAAGTAAAGAGGAGTTTTGATAGCTTAAGACGAAGTTTCCTAGTAATTATTATTTGCCCCAAAAACTAAAAAAAAAACAACACATAAAATTTATTTATTGTTGTTTTATGCAACAGTATACCAATGGAGGACATTTATTTTTTATGTACTAAATTTTAGGTAATCATGGGAGGTGGCAGACAAGGTTTGGTAGCTAATGCGACGGGCACACCTGATGATCCGACCAGCACATGGGGATGCTCAAGAGCTGACGGAAGAGATCTTATTCAAGAGTACAGGAATAACAAACAAAGCAGAGGTCTGAAATATAGCGTTGTCTCAAATAATAGAGAACTTCAGAATTTGAATGTGAATGAGACTGATTATCTTTTGGGTAAGCCATCTTTTGCTTTCTGTTATATTTTTTTACATTAGCCAAAATATCTCTCATATTTTATTTTGGTGACATGAATAATGTAACAATCATTATATGATATTATAGTTTTAGCACATATCTAGCTGATATAAGCAGATCGATTCAAAAACCGAATTACAATTTACCTAAAGTTGCTGATAAGTGAAAGAAATACTGGGCCATAATTGTAACATCGCCCATTATCATTGGAACTTTACGAATTATAAACTTTTACTTACACCTTCAACTTCCGAATCTAGGATGTTATGTTCTTGTGTCTGTAATGATACCTACTAGCTTCCAGAACCTTCTAACCAGAACATATTAATATTGAGATATGAATGATAGATATGAACATAGAATATTGAGGATTAGCTAGGTTATGTAATTCATGAGGAACAAGCAGGTCTTCACATTCACAAGCGGTAAAATACATTACACTATATAAATATTGTTTTTTAAAATACAATTTATACAATAGACATAAAAATGTATAGACGAAAGTAAGGAATAATACGAATAAATCCTCTGCCCAAAGGTTGCCTGGAAGAGATCGCTATTGAGGGATAAGGCCGCCTGTTGCACCTCATGCAACTTTAGTGTTGCAATATTGTAATTTTTAGTTTTAAGTTTGGGTGCAATAAAGTATAAATAAATAAATAAAAATTACTTAATAAGACATTTTTCTATTACAGGAATTTTCTCCAACGCACACTTGGCGTATGACAACGAAAGGAACACAGGCCCAGAGGGTATGCCCTCCATCACAGACATGGTAGAAGCTGCTATCAAGGTTCTCAAGAAAAACTCAAAGGGATTCTTTCTAATGGTTCGTACATTATAGTAAATAATAGTTCTCGGTCGCGACTAGCCGTGGACTAACCGACCGCTTTTAACTTAAGGGATGATCGTCTGGTCTTACGTAAAAACAGTTCAAGCATGCTTCTTACCAAATTTCATTAAATTCAGTTTAGTTGTTTGCCTGTGAAAGAGCAATATTCAGAGTTACTTAATTATAATGTAAATATAGATGTAGATGGCACATAACCTAATGGTAGACAAAGATATGGTCACTTGATGCTGTCTAAAAAGATGTTATAGCTCTTGTGTTTAATGTAATAATTTTTTAAATCATATTAAAAAAATATTGGTTTTTTTTTTCGTTTCGTTACTACGAATCCGGTTGACATGTACGATACTTATATTTTTAAAATGAATGATTTTATGAAATATGAAAAATCGAGAAGAATCATGTTTTAAGAAAACAGTTTCTTGCAAATTTCTTACATTCTTGTTGACATATGCAAATGTCGAATATTAATATAACTCTCATCAGCTAATTTCATAGATTCGCAATGTAATACTTTAAAATCATACATGATACTTTTAGCAATAATAAAATGTCATGTTATTCAATAATATGTTATGGGCGACAGGAAACGCACGAAAGACTATCGAATAAAAGCTGTACAAACGCGTATAACGGAATCTCTTAAAGGTAGAAGGTGGTAACATAGATATGGCGCACCACCGCGGCAGAGCCAAGCTCGCCGTGGACGAGGCGGCGGCCTTGGAGCGGGCGGTGCGGGCCGCGCTCGCGCTCTCCGACGAGCGCGACACGCTGCTCGTGGTGACCAGCGACCACACTCACACGCTGTCCATCAACGGGTATCCCGACAGAGGCGCTAATATTTTCGGTAAGTATTGGCATGTAGTTTAAAGTATTTAAATCTGTTCAAATAGAATTATATAATATATTTGAAAGTAAATAAATAGCAGGCCCTGACGAGAACAAGGAATGTTATAATATGAAACATTTTAATATTATCTTAATAGCAAATCCCTTAGAGTATTAGGAGAGATTAGTATTAGTAACCCTATTTTCTTTTCTGTACCCCGACAAGTGTTACGCTAAATTTCACGATCATAATTTGCAGTAGTTACGACGTGACCGTGACAAACAAACGAACTAACTTCCACGTTTATAATGTAAAGATACATATGATATTATAAGGTTAAGAAATAGTTAAAATATCGAAGTCTATCAGATCGGTTTTTTGTAATAAGTCTTAACAACAACCGAAAATATTGTAAAATATATTCATTGAATATTGAACTTAATGACGTAGTTAATTGAACTTGCTATAATAAAAAAAAAAATATTTTCCTTAAAATAGGTGTAGTAGGACCGTCAAGATTCGATGGATTAAACTACACGACAATATCATACAGTACGGGAGGTCCTGGCTCCTTCCAGTACTCCATAGAGACCAATGAGACTGGAGCGCCCCACATTGTGAGGCAAAACCCGACCGTTGAGGAGACAGACTCGTACAAGTACGAACAGATTGCGGCCGTGCCACTCGACGAAAATAGTCACGGCGGCGGTGACGTCACTATATATGCGCGAGGTGGGATAACTCAGTATCACTAACAACTTAAGGATAAATTGAAACGAATTGTTGAAGTCTGTTCCGTTTATTAATTTTGTTCTATATAACTGTATTTCATTATTTGACGTAGTATTAATGAATCGATCGAACAAAATGGTTAATATTTTAAGTCAATCTCAAACGAAACAAAAACTCCACAAATATAAGGATATTAATGACGCTTTATCAATTTTTTCTACTAAATGACGTCCTTGCATCAAAATATTAGAGTATTATAATATTGAGACAACTTCCATAGACAATTGTCACTTGCTACAATATTGAACATTAGTTACTAAGGTTAATATATATACAGTGATAGAACAAGATCGGCAAGGGATAAGATCGTTTCGTTGGAATTTCTGGCTGATTCGGTCACTTTTTATATGTTGTTCTGTAGTCAATAAAGGCAATTTTAATAGCTTTTGTTGCCTGGAGAACAAAATTAATTAAAAAATATGCTCGAGTCAGTCGGAAATTTGATCGGTATTACCTCATTGCCAGTCGTACCCCAACGCAAGTAAGACTTTAGAATTAGTTAAATATTAATTATATATTATAATTACTTTATTCAATTTCAAGTAAGTTTGATTTCGTCGTTGATTTTGGCGTCGCTCTAGCTATTCAATGTTAACAAGTCATAAATCTATAAAAAAGCTATCTTTTTACCAGGTCAAAAATGAACATAATTAATTATTCAAGATTTCGACAAATAACGTCAAACCAATGTCAAAGTTATTTATGTGTAATCCTCCTGTTATTGAAATAGACTAACTATTTAAATATATGCAAAGCACAAACTTTTATAATTCAATATTTATTTTCCAGGTCCGTACGCTCATCTGTTTCACAACATCCACGAACAACACTACGTATTCCACGTGCTTTCTTATGCGGCTAAAATCGGGCCTTATTCCGCGGGAAATAGCGTACAGTGCAATGTTGCCATACTATCTGTGGGACTATTATTTTTAGTACTTTTTAGACGATAATTTTTAATTGAACGGAAAGATTTTGTATGATAGAATAAAGAATTTTATATTTTTTCAATTTAGGTTTAGAATTATCATATAGTAAAACTCAGCATATTTATAATTACGTAAATAATGTAGATAGAATAATATATTTCATATGCATTTTTTTATTTATATTGCTAAGTATACATACATTTTTATTAGTACTTTAAATAAAGTTATATGATTTCTGAAATAAATAAAACAAAATATCGATTTTAATTTTTATTATCACATAATAATATAAATCATTCAGTAATAGGTTATACAGCAATGTATAAACGATGCATTTAGTAAATGTTTAGACTTTATAAACACAAAAAAATACAAAAATGTACAAATGCTTTGAACCTTTAATCATAAACAAAAATATTTGACACAGCCCATTGTAAAATTAATACCTATATAAAATTGCAACAACTTTTTTTTTTAATCTGGTAACACTAATCACTACACTTAGCTAAAAGCCAGCTTTTTAAATAATTGGACCCGATATAGACGAGAATAGGTTTACTTGCTTCCCAGATATTTCTTCAGAACGATACCTACGACTAACGCTCCTGCTAGAGCCAGTAATGCCCATTTGAGTTTTGAGCTGAAACAAAAGTATTGATTAAAATCTGGTCAGTTAAGATTTATGATACATTACAACTTATAATAATAAATTACCAATCACTACTATTTTGAAATATATTCTTTTAACTATATGTACCTACGTTTTAGTCAAGTCTTTTTTTTAATATTTTTTATTAAGAATAGACGAAAAAGCTCTCTCCATTTCTATCCAATTCGTATTGAAAGATTTTTTAAAATATTTCGTTCTTTAATTATATAAAAAAATTTTTATTAAATTGTTAAAATACATTTTTGATTAATAAATCTGAATTAGCAGTATTTTCAAATACCATTACGTCAGGTTGTATAAAAATTGGGGTAGAACTTAAAATCGTTTACAAACAAATATATATACATACAGAGAGAAAAACATACTTTTAAATAAAGCGGAATCAAAGAAGCAGAGCGAGAACGTTAAGGTTTGTCAAAATCACAAAAATACATAGGTTATATATAAATTTAAAGTATGCTCACGCTTTCATTCTAGTTTTAGTTCGTATAGATATACTTTAATTGTGTTGCCTTATCTAAAGTAATTTAATCTAACAATAATAATACTTATCTGTTACATCATTACTATTTACATTTTTGTTTTATAATAGTTATCTAAGCTATTGCGAATATAAATAATTAAAACTACTGTATTATTAAGTAATATTTACCACCATCGGATCTACTATATTTCAAAATCGAGGCAAAAAATTGACAATAGTCCCCAACTGACAACACAATTAATATCACATTAATTAATTTTTCGCTTGGTATACTTGGTATAGGGCTTTGTGTAAGTCTGTCTGGGTAACATACTCATCATATTATATTCTACCGCCAAACAGCAATACTTTGTATTTTTGTGTTTCGGTTTGAGAGGTAAGTGCCAGTGTAACTGCAGGCACAAGGGAC
This sequence comes from Vanessa tameamea, assembly GCF_037043105.1. Taxonomy (NCBI): domain Eukaryota; kingdom Metazoa; phylum Arthropoda; class Insecta; order Lepidoptera; family Nymphalidae; genus Vanessa; species Vanessa tameamea. The sequence continues at coordinate 10,599,109 of NC_087323.1, forward strand.
ATTATAACTTAGTTCTCGAGCAAGGCGGGACCGTGAGTTTAGGGGCCCCACTTAAGACACACTTGAACGTTGACTTGAATTACATTATTTGAATGGATTTGATTAATTGCAGGATTCTTTCGCATTATCGTCTATTTTTGACTTTGACTTGACTTAGCTGGGGGACTCTTGAATCCTTGGGGCCCTGGGCTGAAGCCAAAAAAGCCATACGGTAGATCCGGCCCTGCTCTCAAGGTTGATGGCGCATTGGAGACATAAAGAATGATTAAAATAACTTATAGCGCCAATGTCTATGGACGGTGTTGAACACTTACCATCAGGTTGCGCATATGCAATATTTCATTACAAAAAATCGAGTCGAACTAACTATAGAAAGTTGATACTGAAGGACAAATAGAAAAAAAAACTGTACAATGAACCGTTAGCAGAACAGTTCACCAAAGTTTAATCACCATCGAATGAATGGATTAGCAAAGCACAGAGGACATTATTTATATATTTAGATAGATATAATACTTTGCAGTGAAACAATTTCTCCGATACACTATGATTTCAGCGGGTTCTTAAATCAACTAATGATCTGCGACTTCTAAATACTATGACATTGAAAAAAAAAAAAAACAAAAATGTACGGCATTAATCAATATAAAAATATTTATCCATTGGCGATAAATATTTTTCCTCACCGTGCCACTCCAATGTAGGTTAGTGGGTTCACATGATGCATAATAACATCAGAAATTTGCAGGTTTCTTTGAGACGTTTTCCTTCACCGAACACAAAATTAATAATAAAGATAAATTACGCAAATTAACTAACTCTATGATTACGATACCGCTTTATTCTAGCCACTCAATAAAAATCTTAATCTCATCTACAAAGGAAATTGTAATTAAAATAACTTTATAATGTATTTTTTTTTTGTTTGCTCTATGGAAACAATATTTATGAGATTGTAAATTAAAGAGGTCTTATATATTTAATTTTTTTGGCTAACAACAATGGAACTAGTTTCTAATAATAAATTTAAAATAAGAACCTTTCATTGCATGGATATCCGCGTGGTCTTGGTTCACTTAAAAAAATAATCGAGAATATTATTTTATTATGAATTAATAGTTTGAGTTTAAATGACACATAATAAAGTTTTAGAAAAATTAATTAATTTTTTTATATTTATAATAATAATCATTTAAAAAAAAATTTAAAATATAAACCTTTTCCGGGGAACGGTTATCGATTGAACTCTTTTTTCTGTCTTTGGTGTAGTTGGTGTTTTAAACGTTGACTTTGGCGCAACTGGTTTACTGTAGTTAGATTTTATATTCAGAAAAATATAAAAAAATATATATATAACATTCAATAACGCAAAAGCTAACCTGCTTGCTGGACCATCGAATGTTCTCCACGATTTTTCAGGTGGTACCATTTTTGGTAAATGTGGACAACTAAGTTAAATCATTATAATAATTATAAAAAAAAAAACAATAATATAAAACAAAAAAAAGATTATTAACCTGGCGGCAGAACAAATAGAACACTTTGACTGACGCGGGGAACTGTAAACATAATTACTTTATTCATTACGAAAAAAACGTAATTTTAAGAAGAATACTATAATTCTATATGTTTTGTATATATCATAAAATTATATTACTATTGTATACTTTCTTTAAATAAGACAAATAAAATAATATCTACGAAAGTATTTTATCTCTCGGTCGGTCGGGGAATTTATAGAGCATATACACCGTTAACACCGTAATACATTGTCGTAACACTTACGTATAAATAGTTTTCCTAACGTACCCAAGGTTTTGCAATACAAACATACAGGAAAGATATGGGTATGGTAAATCTTGTCTTATTTAGAAGTTGCATAAACATATTGGTATGTTACAGAAACAAAATATATTATAAATATAATGGAATACATAATACTCTAAGGGAATCACAAGTTGTGGTCAATTTCTTGAACAATCTTTAAACAGTTATAAAGTAATTGCCAGACAAACGACCTACATAAAATGACTATGAATTTCACTATGCTAGGCTAATAGCAATGATCTATTCAGGCTTATTTAATAATAAAGTACTTTATGTGTATTATAAAACAATAATTAATAAGACATAACCTTGCTTTTTTTCTCGCTTTTGATTTACAACTGTAAAAAATATAATGAATTAAATCAGTATTTATTTAATTTAAATAATTAGCTATATGCAACTTTATAATATATATAATATTATGAGTGATTTGCCCCGGTTTTGCACAGCAAATTATTAACAAACAAAAATTATATAATATAAATATAATTTATTCTCTATAGCGCTCAGGAATAATGTAACAGTCAAAAATTGCCCTCAACATACAAACAAACAAATTGTACCTCTTTATAACTTTAATATAGAATATCAACTGTGATATAATATGGTACAGAAAACTATATTCAATTGCACGTTGATTTATCAATTAATTGATATCAATCAGTTATGGTGTACTATTCATCTATTAATGCTATTTATAGAGCTTTGAATGAGATTTTCTTTTAGATATTTAAAGCTACATACAAAAAAATATAAAATAAAATGAACAAAAGTTTGTATGTACAAGTCATTACCTAAAAATTATTTCACTTGCTACATTAACATTAAGTAAAATCAATTTTGCTTTAATACTTTAGTATTGAATTGCCTATATTTCGCTTAATTTTAAAACTAAATAAGTTTTAAAATTAGGCGAAATTAAAAATATATATACACTGTTTTTTTGTCATGTTGGATTTCTCTTTATGGTAATAATAAAGATTTTAATTCATTCATTCATTCCTTTATACCTTTTAAGGCTACAAACAAACAAATGAAAATGATATGATACAATTTTTTTGATCCTATACTATTCAAAATGCTTTGAAAATTCTTAATTTATTTCATTAAGAAAGTTGTAGTACTTACCATGGTAAGACAACACTGATCCTATCTTCAGGGTTCAGGGATCCTATTTTATACTTTTTTAATAGTTCTCTGAAATATTAATTTCATATTATTATAACTACCATACACAATACAAATTTCTAAAACATGATTTAAGTGTAAACATAAATTTGTTCACTATCATAAATAATAAACCTTGCATCATCACTATGTCCCACATCCTCAAATTCTCGGCTTCCATCTTTACCAGCGACATCCAATAAAGAATCCTCACCACCAGGATGCTTGAAAAAATCATATGATATCAAGGTCTTATTCAGCCATGGAATATAATAATAATAAAGCCGCAGTTTCGATCCTGACCCCTAGAGCTCCACTTTCGTCCATTGTGGTCCACTCTCACCAAAAGCTTAAAGCTTAATTAGAGGAGTAAACAGGAATATTAGTAATTCCTTTAAATGGGCATTGCTAACATTCTTTATGTGACTTTTTATATCAATTGAGACAAAACTATGAGATACCATTATAATAATAAGAAATTTATAAGTTACATATAAGTTAAAATTATGAAAATGAAATCAGCTGATGAAAAATAATATCAGTACTGTGCTGTCACTTCGCATCAGTTGAATATTTTTTTTAATTGAACTATCGTCATTTTAAAAATAATTTACCTCTGTTAAAAAGTTCGTAACATCGTAAACATCATTGTGAATTATAATCCAAACACTGCTCTTGCGTCTGTGTTTTTTAACTTCTTCTAATGATATTATACGAGCCATTTTAAGTTATTTCTTACTTAAGTAAGATTATGAACTGTGTTGCCTAAACACGAGTACAAGACAAAGTGATAAGTACGAATTATTTATAAAGTACATAGGTAGCCTTGAACTGAATTTACTGTTACTGTGATTTGTGAATACTGTAATAGATACAATCAAATGTCATATGAAAAATCATTAGTACAATTGACTTTTGTTTGACGTTTCCAAATAATGCTGTAAAAGACAAACCTTTGAAACTTAAATTATTTTTATTTACTACTTCAATACAGACTTAGATTTCATGGCACATTTTTGTAAATTTATTTATTTTTGTAAATCATTCCCTAATTTATTTATTGATTTCTACCTGCTTCCAAAGTTTGATCATACAATAGCAAACTGCTTTTGGGCCAATTGTGATGAAATCTAGTAGATGTCTAGTTGAGATTGATAAACGACTGGGTCTAGTCACCCTCAACTTAATGTAAATACATATATATTTTTCCTTATTTTAAAGAGGACCCCATAATTGAGATCCAGAGATCAATTACATTTTCAATAAAAAATAATTGTCAACAGAGATTCATTGTCCCTAAGCAAAAAAGAGTTCTCGACTCTCGTGCTATTAGCTTTATCCATATCCAATATCCAAATCAGGGTTTGTGATGTCTTATTTACGTGCGTCTTTTTTATTTATTTATGAAATGCAGTAAAAGTTGAGCTTATTGCTCAATTAATTGACATTAAATTAATAATTTTATAATGTATTTCATAAATTATGTAGTATCTATAGTAGTTTGACAGCTAAGCGATTTTGTCTCGTAAATAAAGAGTGAAAACTTCTGTAAATATAACCTATCGAAGAAACGCAGTTATCAAAATTTATGTAAAGATAACTATGACTACATTTTTAGTCCAATTCTATGAAAGAATATTCATTCAAATAAATTGATTATTTTCTACGTAAACAATTTATCAATAACATTTATTAAGTTATATGCTATCGTTATACTAGATACTAAGAACAGAATACAATTTAATAAATGGCTGAGGAAACCGATTTCAATGATGTTCTTGAAAATATATTTTTAAGTGAGAATACGCAGTGTGAATTAAGTTATGAGGAAGGTTATAAAGTCGGCAGCGAAGCAGGAAATCCAGAGGGCTACCACCTAGGTTATCACAGAGGTGCGGAATTAGGGAGAGAACTTGGTAAATAAATTATTTTATATTCTTGGTTTAATTTAAATTAACAAAATATAAAGAAGGAAATAATAAATCTAGGAAATTAATAATTACTTTTAACAATGGGCTCTTCAATTTATTATTATATGTTATTCTGTACAGTATCTAATGAAAGGACTTAGGGTATCAAGGATGTTTTTTGTTACTATAAAGTGTTCATAAAATTGTACTACATAGGCTACTACTTAAACCAAGGTATTGAGGTGTGGATGTTTTTTTAATTAGGAGCAATGTAATGCAATTTAGGAGTTAAATAAATGATAACTCACAGATTATCTATATAAAGATTCTAAAAATTGATTTTTCAGGTCACTATCTAGGCATAGTTTCATACCATATAGAAAACAGAGATAAACCAGAAGTACAATATTCAGAAAAGATTGTGAAGCAATTAGAAAAAGTTAAAGAACTTATTGATACATTCCCACTTGAAAATTCAGAAGATCAAGACATTCTTGGCCTTGCGGACACTATTAGAGCACAATATAAGAAAGCTTGTGCACTTTTAAAGATATCATCAGTCAATCCTTATGGTGCTGACGTATCTTTTTAAAAACCTAAACATTTTCAAATGTGAGTTACATATTTTATTAATATGTGATCTAACAGTCTTAACAATTGTAAATAATTTATTTATAAAAGATTTCATATGATGTCATAATCTGTGAGAAAGAACTGGACCATACTGTGTAGAAATAATCCAACATACAGAATATTAATAAAAGTCAGGGTAACTGTCACTATAAAATTGGTTTTTTCTTTTAAGTGTTTAATAAACTTTTATTACTATTTTTGCAGGTTGGAACATTTGTTCACAATATTATCGAAGTAAAAACTTTTTGAAAAGAAAATTTTTAATTAAATTTATATTATTTCAGCTAAAGCCAACATGGAAAATGCATTCAAACTTCGTCAGCAACTTGACAGCATAATAACTTATCTCTCACCTTTGTTGCCACTCGCAAATTGTCATATGGTGGAATTTTTCACTCACAACCATTGGGATAACCTGTTACCATCAGACTTAAAACAATATTTAGATAACCAAGAATTGAATGACGCTACTGATCAGTTCTGGAAATGTGCTAAGGGGGAACAAGATGGTTGGTATGTCTTAATTTAACTAATTTAGTCTTTTTTCATCAAATATTAACTAAGAAATCAATTGGTTTTATTACGTTTTTTTTAACAATTTCAATTTTAAAATCTCACTTGATATATTATCTGTGACTTTGGTGTTACTAAATATGTACTGATTTGTATGATGTACAATTTATTATATTATAATTATATAAAAATAAATTAGATAATGTACTGTAATATAAATATATAAAAACATCTTCATTATTATTACATATATTTAGTGACCCAGTGGTAGTTTTACTTAATATAGTTTTATAAAATGACGATTCAAAAGTGCTTGTAAATGCCTACTTGAATAAAGTTTATTTTATTCAAATACAACCTCCGTGGTCGAGTTGTGTGTACACCGGTTTTTATGGGTACGCCACTCCAAGGTTCCGGGTTCGATTCCCGGCCAAGTCGATGTAGAAAAAGTTCATTAGTTTTCTATGTTGTCTTGGGTCTGAGTATTTGTGGTACCGTCGTTACTTCTGATTTTCCATAAAACAAGTGCTTTAGTTACTTACATTGGGATCAGAGTAATGTATGTGATGTTGTCCAATATTTATTTATTTAATCATTATTTTATCTCTTTTAATAAATATTCTTTTTAGACAAAAATGAGCTAAGAAATTGGGTGCTCAATTGCCAATCTCACAGTGTAAGCTTGAACAATGACTACTGCATTTCAAGAACACAACTTCAAGAGAAGATTAAATCATGGGGAGGAGATATTAAACCGGAAATACGGATTAAAGAATTCATGACCAGCAAGAAGAGCTACGAAGTAAGTAAAATATCAAAATAAGTGTTCCTTATTGAAACAATTATTATTCATTTGTAATAAAATGCTGTTCTACGGTCTTGTAGTGATCGCACGGGATCGCTTTCGCATGCTATCGTGACGTCTTGTCGATACGATACCCTGAGCATGTCTGCCATCTATTTGCCTCAGTATATTTTGCTTCTCCAGATCAAACCTTGAAGGACGCAAAGCATGTCCAAAAAACTTAGCTTTTGCATAGAAAGAAATGTGCCGTTCACTTTATAAAATATTGTTTCAGGTTCAAACTATGTCGAATCTTGTTGCATCACTCTTCAGTGCAAGTGGTTCAACCCATTGCGTTGAAGCTGGTGGTGGTAGGGGACACCTTCCTGTTGCATTAACCCTGGCCTACCATCTGCCTAGTTTGACGGTGGATTGTGATCATCGCACTATCACTAATGCTGAAAACAGGGTTAAGATCATACAGGTAATTCAAACATTTTTACATATAATACATAACGACGGTAAATGAGGACCTCATTATCAGAAAGACATCGCAGCAAACTCCAATTAAATTTAACTCTTTTAAAATCGTTAATTCTCTTTTTATATTTTTGATAATTCTTTTATTTTTTTAATGACGGCTGTCAACCCATAACCCACTCACATGGTCCCCAGAAACAATGGCATGCAATAGCAAAGAAGATAAAAGACGGCAGCGAAGAGAGTATTTCGGAAAGCATCAACTCCGATTTGCATCGATTTGCGTCCGCTTTCATCACAGAGCACACCGATCTAGCAGCGATCCTGAGAGAAAAGTTTCCAGAACATTCCGACACTGATATAAGGCTACTTTTAACCGGTAAGTGAGCAATTGTATTTAACTTGCCGATATATAAAACAGCATTTTTCCATATATTAGAAGATAAAGAAATCATATCTTCTACTATAAGAGTTAACTCATAAAATAAGATGCCTCATTAGCATCTGCCTCATATCGTTACGGCACCCACTGTGTTAAGCACGGCACAGTACCAGCCTGTTAATTTCCCGCTGCTGGGCCAAGGCCTCCTCTCCCTTTGAGGAGAAGGTTTGGAGCATATTCCACCACGCTGCTCCGGTGCGTGTTGCTGGATACACATGTGGCAGAATTTCGTTGAAATTAGTCACATACAGGTTTCCTCACGATTCCTTCACCGCCGAACACGAGATGAATTATAAACACAAATTAAGCACATGAAAATTCAGTGGTGCTTGACTGACTTTGAACCCGCAGTCCTCGCTTAAGATACTCGCGTTCTAGCCATCAACCGGCCCATCTCATTGCGGCAGCATTGTTAGGCTAATACTCTGACGGTCTGTTTCGAATACCCATTATTGTTGTTAGCTTAATATTTTTGTTTAGTTTTATCTAAGTGTTCTTTTATTTTTGTAAAATTGTCGTCTTATTGAAAAAAAAGCATCTGGTGTTATTACCAAGTGACAACTTAATTATTAAAATGATTACAAGTGACAGATATGGATGCCAGAGATGCAATGAAGCATAAAACATGAAAATGATACATATTCCATTTTCATGTATCAGCGAATTCAGTGGGAAATCACGAAAGGTGCGGTGTCCCGAGATCATTTAGTTGGCAGAAGTTACTGCGCAACATAGCCTATTCCAATGGAAGTAGGAAAAAAGATAAACAAACCATAGATTTGCATATATTGCACACCACTAAGAGTTAATGATTAATATATCTTTATTTACAATACAACACTGCCGCACTTAATTACATATTTCCGTTTTAATTTTACTTCCAAAATTCCGATAACAGTTTCGTCGACGTTCAAAACGCCATTTTTTCGCAAATCCATAGAGAACATCGTAGATTGATCAAACTCTCGACCGATGATATCGCGTCAATTTGCTGTCAAATGTTGTTTATTCGGCTTTTTTTCTGTTATGGTTGGAATAGAGTGTAAGTTACATAGGAACAAAAATATGTTATTGTGTGCATAGTGTCAGTCGGGACTACCAACCCACTGTCCCGGTGCGATGGTCTCCTAGCGACATCTCAATAGTGCTGACAATCGGTGCACACACACAGGGCTGCACACCTGCGGCAACCTGGGCCCGGCGTCGCTGCGTATCCTGTCGTCCCGCTCGCACGTCAGCGCCGCGCTCACCGTGCCGTGCTGCTACCACCTGCTGCACGAGGACACCGACCACCAGCTCGTGGACGTGTTCCAGCGGGACCGGGGACCCGTAGCCTCGGGACGCGGGTTCCCCATGGCGGAACATTTGAGAGGTATCGTGAAGATTTAGGTCATATTTATATTATTAATAATATTTTAAATGAACTAAAAAAGCCCATCTCTTTTTTTTATTATTAGAAATAACAAGTTAAAAAGAAGTATATGTCTCTGATTAGATATTATCTACTAGCAAACCTCCCTGCGTGCAGTTTATTAATAAATAAAATGATATGGTATAAACTTAACTTATATCCTTATAGCACTCAGATATAATGTAGCCTACTGTAATCTACCAGTGAAAACAAAATTGGAATTGGTTCATTGGTTCAGGAGATTACCCCCCACGTACAAACGAACAAGTATTACATGTTTATAATAGAACACATAGTACACATACAAACATTATTTGACAGTACAGTGATAAGATATATGAGTCTGAAGACTACTTTATCACTATATCTATGTTCCTCCATTTTATATATTTTTTAATTGTTTTATTTTTTTTTTTTTCTGAAAACATGTTCACGATCTATAAATACTATTGAAAATGATTATTATTTTATTTCCTAGGATATAATATAGGTCGTAACGCCCGAATGCTCGCCGCTCAGTCGATAGATCGCGTCGTCCACTACCGACAGCTGCCCGATAAGAGTCTGCTGTACCGAGCTGTGCTTCAGGTAAGTCAAATATATCAATTAATTTTTTTATCGCTTCATGATTAGCTGGATAGCTGTTCGCTGGCCGTTATATAAAATGTTTTTTTATTTTTATGGCATTGATTGGCGGACGAGCATATGGGCCACCTGATGGTAAGTGGTCATCACCGCCCATAGACAAAGGCACTGTAAGAAATATTAACCATTCCTTACATCACCTATGCGCCACCAACATTGGGAACTAAGATGTTATGTCCCTTGTGCCTGTGATTACACTGGCTCACTCACCCTTCTAACCGGAACACAACTATACAGATTACTGTTATTTGGCGGTAGAATATCTGATGAGTGGGTGGTACCTACCCAGACGGGCTTGCACAAAGCCCTACCACCAAGTAAAATGTATCGACGGAATTAAATAATATTAATATTATTTATAGCTTATAAGCATCTATGAACGACTCCGTTGATTGGTCATAGACTACCATACGTTCCATAGTGAGTCACGTGATTACCGCAGAAATAAGTAAACCCGAGCCTCTGTGTCAGGCGATCGTGCGTTTTTTTGTTTTTATATGTTTTACGCTACAAGGTATTAGCTGAACCTGCGCGAAATTTATGAAACACAAACTTATAACACCGGTTTTACCGCTTAGGGGTGAAGTTTCGTAAAATAATATAAGGAACCTACCTGGCTAATTTCATGTTTGTAGGTGTTAGATAACGAACAGAACAGAACAGCTAATATTAGTAACTTCATACGAAACACGTGACATGAATATTTTATTTTGCAGGTAATCATCAAAACTCATTTACCTGACTTACCTTTGTCGGAAGGGAAGTTGAAGGGAGTAGGAGCGAAGTGTAAAGATTTCAAAGAATATTTCAAAACGGCAGACGAAATTCTCAAACTTGGTCTCTATGATAACTTACCTGATACTTACCTGATGGATTTAGGTGAAAATATGAATTGCCAGTGGAAAAAAATCGTTCTGTTTTACCTTGTAAGGTTATGTTTGGCGCAAGTTATTGAGAGTGTTATTTTGTTAGATAGATTATTGTATTTATATGAGAATGGTTTTGAAAAGGTTTATTTGGTGAAATTGTTTGACCCCGTACTGTCGCCGCGATGTCATGGTATAGTATTTGTAAGATGATTATATTTATAAATACATGTTTTATACAATAAAAGTTGAAATTATTAATATTGTTTTAATTAACCCTATTATTTGAGGGAAATATTTTTTCGGCCGCCACCAAACTCTGGCAGTAAAATATTATCATCCTCCTCCAACAATCCTATCAAAGAAGGCGTACATATAAACAAATTTTATATTTTATGCGATTTGCTAGGTCGGCTATATTATGCATAAAAATAGTTGCTTTATATAAATTTATTAATAACACAACACAAAAAAATCCGTAGAGCAATCACCACGGATTTTTTTCCCTCAAATGTTCCCCCATGTTGAATATCAGATTCAAGATCTCGATCAGTGATGTATTATGATGAGTAAAAAGGGGAGTTACTACCTCAAAATCCGGCGCACTCACGATGCACACGTTGCGGTCCACACGAGAACGGAAGTACGTCACACGTCAAAATCATACCAAGGACAAATATCAACGTTTCAATGATGCATTATTCCTAAATACGCTGCACCACTACAACAAATAAGAACAGACTTATTCGCGTTCAACTAATCTTGGAAAAGCATGATTTTATTGCTAATTAAAAGTAAAAAAAATGTATTCTTTGAAACATAAACATTAAAATAAACCAAACGTGTATTAATTTTTTCCTTTAGATTCTTACGTAATAAATATTATTATAATAAACAGGGGGGAGGGTGTCGGCCTATTCTTATTTTTTCTTATAGTAGGGGATATAGGGGGAGGGGGTCAAAAACAAGCGAAAATAGTCTTACGTAATAAATGAATGGCTCCTAACTTTAAACGGTATTTTCGAAAATATTACAAGATTTTTATTGAAATAAACGTTTGGGAAATACATTTTTAGAAATTCATTTACTTTACTAGTTTCAGTTTTCACTGTTACTGTTTGTCTGTTGCTCTTTCACAGCCAAACTACTGAACCGAATTTCATATTATGAAGCAGGCTTGTACTCCAAGAAGGACATAGGCTTCTTTATTATGCCTAAAACCCCACACGCGAGCGAAGCAACGGACGTCTAGAATGATAAAAATATGATTAATAGTACCGACACTGGATACCTAAGGGATGCAAATTCAAGTCCACGTCGCAATTTTTAAAAGTAATCGGTATCCAAGTAACGGACGAAGAAATCTTACAAGTTCAGTTGAATCATGAAGAATTATGTGAAACTTTTTGATTAAAAATGAAGACTGCATTAAAAAACTTTTATTTCTTGAAAATTATTTTCTTAAAATGATTTTATGACGATCTAGCTTTAGAACCAGGCACCGTGTTCCTGTTCGATTAGCACAACGATCGAGTTGCCTTTCGGTCGAAATTGGATCCGAATATACTTAATCAAAATTGTATGGTAGCATACGGTCCGCGGTTACATTCAAGTAAAGGTTTATTTTTGTGAGGAATGTTCAAAGATCGGAATATAATCGTGAACGTATCATAAACGTTCCCGATTAAGTTTGTAGAATTTTCCCCAATTACATAAAGTTTAGTAGGCAGAAATTAAATCTAAATAAAATCATTCGTAGACAATCAGTATTTATTACATAATATAAAGAGATATCCACGAATCCCAGCGACAGACCTACAACAATGTCACCATAGTCAGGACTAGGAGCGCGAGGCTCAGGCGAGGAATAAACGAGTGTTCCTCACGCCGTTGTAGCGATCACAAGACACATGTCTATGTCTACTACAAGGACGATGTTGATGACGCAATAGACAAATAAGTACATCAACCGGGCGTTGGATGTTAAAGCGACGAACATCTTAGAGCACAGCCTAAAAATGTCCATCTACCAAAATAGTAAATAAAAAAAATAAGTCACTGAGGGTCACGTCATTGGAGCAAAAAAAGGCACGAGCAACTGTGAGCCCGTAGATGTAATTAAATAAATAAATAAAAAGAATATGAAGAGCTTAAATACAAGGAATATCCTGTAAATGTCCTTTTACCTCCGCTGGTGACAAGCGTGCTGGTTCTTTGTATTCCAGATAATCAAAGACTCCTTCAACCATTCCACAGATCAATCAGATTATCATGTTATATCAAGTAGATTAAAATTGCAATCATTAACTACACGTCGCTTCATAGTGTGCAAACATAATTTTATTATGAACGGTAGAAAATACAAGAACTATAAGGAAAAATCTAAACCTCAATTTTAAAATGATAAATCAGAAAATATCATTATAATAATACATGTTTAATGAGACAACTTCCCTTGAAAGCGCATTTCCAAGAAAGACCATATTCTGTACTATGAGAATTTTTCCAGTTTTTTATTTGTCAGCCTATCACGTATCACATTACAGTCGCTTCTATCTCGACTTCGTTTCAGTCTGTCAGTTTTATAAGTTAAATCATTTAGCTTAAAGTTATATCTATTTATACAATAAATAACATCTTATATGTTAATAGCATAATCCGATTTTTGTCCCAGTGATTATGGCACGATAGCTGGACATAAATAATCGGTTATGGTCTCATTTTGAAGAGTTCCAGTCTGCAGTAGATGTGCAGAAACTTAAAGAGTTACGATTTGACAAAGAATTAATTTTAGAGAGCGGAAAGTTACTGGCCATTTAGGGAAAAGTATCTACTACAGCTGTATAAGAAAAAAAAGTTAATTATTTTCACACATTACAAAATCCAATTCTAAATGAACTAAAGATATTAAAAATTTCATTTAAATAAGGTTTTATAATTTTGGCGCCAAATGTAGAAGAGTGACTTGCAGTTTACAATGAAATGAAATCAAAATAATAATTGGTTCAATCATAGGTTTCGAAATTCCTAAAAAAACTTTTGAATAAACGCGAAGTTTCGTGGGAGACCCCCTAGTATTTGGTGAATTGTCAATCAATCTCTTCCAGACAACCCGATCTGCTAAAGAGATTTTTAAAAACACAATCTGGGTAGATGGTTCAGCCATAAACTTACATACTAATACTTAATACATAGGTATATAAATATATACATATATATATATTAACTAATATAATGACTAAAATAATAACCCCAACGACCATAGTGATAGCACTAGGCAAGAAAACTTGGGAGTGCATATTGCAATGGTAGTTGGTATAATATATTACACATATTTTTGCGCACACACTTCTGCATGACCCGACGGGCCGGCAAATCCGACACGGCCGGAACGAGTTCCGACGCAAGACCAATGGCTTACGTGTTTTCCGAGACAAGTGTACACACGTCCAACTTCTAGACGCCTGACAGTTAGTGAGAATTTTTCGACAGAAAAACCAATAACTTTTTATCGGCCCAACTTGGTGTTTAAACTTTGAACCCAGATCTTCAGGATCTGTAGTCTTATATCTAGCCACTAGACCAACGAGGCAGTCAACAATAAACGTAATATGAATAATAATGCCAGCAACGACCGATGCGTCAAAATTGGATAATAAATTGCACCGTGCGAATCCAGGGTGGACCGTTAGTATATATATTAATAGAAGCTTACATTTTCTGATGTGTTTCGGCTGTATATGTATTCTTATCCATTTTTAATAAATTTTATTTGAAAACCCATTTGAAATCTTCACTAATATTTTTATTTTCCCTAGGAAACAATAACGTGACCATGCGTCCCGTTTTGAGTGGGACAGTCCCACATGCCACGTGACTTTCTACAAAAAAACTCCAAAGTCCTCGTAATCACATTTTTATAAAATATGTCACTCCGGAAACCTTATATAGGTTACAAAGGAATTAAAAATATATGATCGGAGATTGGTAAGCGGAACGTCAAATCCTAATCGATTTGGGCGTATTCGGATACGATGGTGGGCAACACTGGGTTGGTTGACAGCTGACGGCTGGGCTTCAATCAAGGGTTGTTGATTGAAGGACTCCCACATTATCCCACATTCCCTTCGTTATACATAATATATAACTTACTACTTATAAATAAGTTTTCATATTAATCGTACTTAATAGTGACTCTTAGAAATATGTCCATATATACACAACGTAATAATTGTTATTATCTAAAAAAATTGTAAGATAGGATAGGTCGGTAGGATCTATGCGAATGCCGCTTTATGAAACTGGATCAGAACGGCACTGAGGTAGAACATAATACTTTTATATCAAACTAACTAACTATTACATAGATACCTTTTATTTCTATTCTCCTGTAATTATTAAAGAAAGCACTTACCTTCAAAGCCATCACGTTTCGTCGCGTCCCGCTGTGATGGTAAAATGATGGTCAGATTAGGAGCGGGGCAATTGTCCAAGGTTTCCTATTTGCCGACCGCTTCACGGTTACAGAGGTAATATAACTCAGCCCCTAGTTTACACTGAAATGTAAAATCATTGCAACTTATAATTTTCTCTTTTATATGTTATCAATTACGAGTGTCATATAAAATTGTTATGCAGGTTTACATCGTTTGCAGCCGTTAAAAGAATGTATTATATAAAATTAAATACTATATACGTAGTTATCAGGTTTCAGTTCTCGAGATCGATAGTAGAGGTACAATTTTTATATACTACTAGTATTTTTATAATCGCATGACAAAAAGAAAGCTTACGGTACTGTTTAATAGTAAAAACCGGGCGGAGAAATCGCTTCGCTCAAAACTCATTGTATTATAATATTAGTTTATATACAGGATTACTGGTAATTCGACGTATTCCCGTTAGGAGGTGATAGGGGTGACTATTTGCGATAATTTTAACCCCCATATGCATAATGCAAAAGTGAACCATTTTTGAGTTTGAGTAAAATATTATTTTGAAGTCGTAAAAGACACATTTTTTGCGCATATATTGCAAACGCTGTCTGAACACTATAAGATAGATCAAAATAATGTACTACAGAATTGTACACCTCAAAAATGTCTACAAAAAAGTCCGCGATGGTATGTGTCTATCTGTAAGTAACCCACAATAACATTTTTTTGTTATTTATTTTTTACCTCAAATATTGGCTAATTTTCCAAGCGATTTTACCCTATACAGCATTCATCCTTATCTAATGAAATACCTTAAATACATTGTTTATTTAATATTGATCTATATGGCCCTTTACAGCATATGATTTAAATGAATATTTTCGAATATATTACAGATTTAAAAATTGCGGAACGTAGCGTTTACCGTGGTACCGGCCGGCCGGGGCGGCGGGAGCGTGCTATAGACGCGTCGGAGGCCGCGGTTCTCCCTGTAGCACTTTGAATTTAGCAGCGATCGGACGCGGTTATTATCGAAGCTCTCTAGCGATTAAAATAACAATCCATACTTCCATACTATATATAATATTATAAATGCGAAAGTAACTTTGTCTGTCTGTCTGTCTGTCTGTCTCGCTTTCACGCCAAAACTACTGGACCGATTTAAATGAAATTTGGTACACAAATAGTCTAGAGCCTGAGAAAGGACATAGGCTAATTTTTATTAGGAAAAAAGTGCTGTAAAAGGTTGAAAAGGGGGATGAAAGGTTGTAAGTTGTTGAAAGTATTGTCATGTTTAGAATTTTTAGAACTAGAAGCATAAAACTTATATTTTAGGCTGTACACTTATAAAATAACATATCATGACACCCACTCAGGAGGGAATTTTGGATATTCTACCCCTAAATGGGTGAAATAGGGGTTGAACGTTCGTATGGAATTTTTAAGTTACAAACATGAAACTTTATTTTTGGGATACTGATTTTAAAAAGGAGTAGATACTTATTTAAGTGTTTCTGCATATTCTACCCCTACGGGAGTGATATAAGGGTTGCAAGTTTGTATAGAAGTCCGTCATTTTTTAAGTTAGAAGCATGAAACTTTATTTATGGGCTACTGATTAAAAATGAGTAGATACGTGTTTAAGCGTTTCTTGATATTCTACCTCTGAGGGGGTGCATTAAGGGATGAAAGTTTTTATGGAAGTCGGTCATTTTTTAAATTAAAAACAAAAAATGTTTTTTGGGATACTGATTAAAAATGAGTAGATACGTAGGTATTTAAGCGTGTCTTGATAAAATATCAAGACACGCTTAAATACGTATCTAAAGGGAAAAAGGCCTAAAGGGAAAAAGTAGGGGTTGACATTTCGTATACAGATTAGTCTGGAAGTCTGACATTTTGAAGGTAGAAGGTCGAAATTTTATTTTTGAGCTACCGATTAATAATGAATTGATTCGCATTTAAGCGTTTCTGGATATTCTACCCTAAGGGCTGAAATACACACCAATGTGGAATACAAAGAGGTATTACATTAACGTAACATTTTAAGTTAATTTGTAAATATATTCATATTCTACGCGGGCAAAGCCGCAGGTAACAGCTTGTATTAAATAAATATCACAATGTAAGACCGTAATTTTATCCGTGTGACGGCTGGCTATAAATATTTCGTTCTTTCAAAATCAAAACCCCTCTCATTAATAAGCTTAAATATCGCTTTCAAGACTCAAGAGAATAATTATTTTGATCATATTTATCAATGAGCCTTCTAAATAAATATAAGTTTTAGCTAGTCACGCTGACGACAGTGCGTAGGCTGTATATGTCATTGTGTAGGCTTTCTAAGTCTTCTATCTCTATATATAAAAAAAATTATATTTTGTCTGCGCATGAGATATTTTTAAAATTTATTTTCACATCTGTGTCGTAGCATTACAGGTACATACGATAATATTCCAGTAAAGTACCAGCCCTTGAATGTCCTACAGCTGGGATAATACCCCCTCCCCCTCCCTTTTGAGGCAAAGGCTTTAAGCTTATTTCAATAAGCAAGTATCATTTAGTAAGTATTTGGAATTTATTATTATCAATATTGAAAACTTGCTTCAATTACTACAATAACTAGGTTACGCTCGCGTGGTCTCCGCCAATATATTTAAAAAAAAAGGTAACTAGACCGAGACCAACAATGATGCAAAGGCATGACCTTAGCTAGAAAAATAAAACAAATTAAAAAACAGCTTAAACTATACGTTCAGATTGAATTACAAACATTAAAATGATTATAATTTTATATTTATAAAATAGTTATATGAAATTTATCTTACTAATATGATATTATATAGCTTCGTATATATTTTTGGACCCTTTAATTACGAAAAGTATTAACAAGAATAAAGTATAAGTAAGTATCAATAAGTAAGTGTAATGCTTCTAAATATTGAATAAAGGAATTTGAGTTTGAAAAAAAAAAGACAACATGGGAGACTTAAATACAAGATATAGGTTATGGAATTTTGACGTCAAAAGGCTTGCCGTCTATCCACCAGCCTTATAATATTTAATTACGAGGTCTTGATCTATTACAGTATTTTTTTAAATAAATGAATTAATTCAAATCTCTTGCGATTTTAACACGTTGATTACTGTATTAAAAAATAAGAAAATACTATTTAATTATATTCAATATTTTTTCTTTCAAACTACCTCACTTTCATTTGTGTAATAAATAATAATAACTTTTTTTTAGCCGATACATATGCCACATAGGCAAAGGCTTCTATAACACTGCTCCAATCCAAGCTGTTCGGTGGACACATATGGCACAATGTTGTCCAACATCAGCCGATTTCTCTTTAGTAAGTTTTCCATTGCATTTTCATTTGTAAAAATATATCTCTTTATTTAATTATACTGTATTAGTATTTGAAATACACAGACTAAAATAGGATCTGAGATGGTATATTGTGTCTGTGACTGTCTTACTCAGTCTTCTAACCGAACAAAACTTAATAAAAACAATGTTAAACGTTTGTAATAAACAGTATATTTAATAAAAGAAAAAAAGCTACGCTCAGTTGAATTGATTGAAGCTAAAAAGAGTAACTTCATGGTGTAATTATGGTTCAGTAAATTTGAGGAATGTGCTTACAAAGATTGATGGATGACATTTACTTAACAATAAAGTAGAATTTCAGAGAAAGATCATCCTTTATGGGAAGGACAGTGTACTTATCCCGTTTTATGTTATCGCTAGAACATAAATACTTAAACTAGTTTTATTAAATTTAATCCATTGATTTTGATCTGATCTTGATCTTATTTTCTTGTATAAAATAGGTAGGCAGACGAGCAAATGGTCCTGATTGTGTGGTCACCACTTCCTGTATATATCGGTAACTTTGGAAATATTAACCAATTCTCGTATATCTAGTCCGCTAACGATATAACAAAGATGTTGTATGCCCCTTGTGTCTAGTTACACTGGCTCACTCACCCTTCAAACTACAGCACGACAATACTAAGTATTGCTACTTGGCAGTAGAACATATGATGAGTGGGTATACCTACACAGAAGGAGTTGCAAAAGGCCCTACCACTAAGTCTTCTGGAAATGTAGATGACAATCTAAAGATATAAGATGACGGTGATGCCCCTCAGCCAGCCCAGTCACGTCGATTCGCAATGAGGATGTGTCATCTGCTTAGGAGATATTATAGGAAGTACCTTATCTATCCCCTTACTCTTACTCTCCGATTGGACGACACGACTGAAGAGATGTCCGGCGTAATATCAGGTTAACTTATTATACAGTTTTAGATGAAACCAAATTTTGACAATATTAAAAAAAAAACAGTTGAATATAACGTTTATACCTCAGAAGGTAAGGTAAGGTTCAATTTAAGTACTGTTTACCAGAGTAAACAGTACTTAAATTAAATAGTATCACTATGTTTTGATTTTATTTTAAATTTCGTACTAAACAATGCTCTACTCCCAACAGGTTTACCAAAAAAATTTTTTTTCTGTAATTTTCTTCTCAATGTTTTGTCATATGAGTGAATACATGTGAAATGTGTATAAACATAGTCACATAGATAAAATACATATATATATATATATTTAAATTACCTTCCTGTAAATCTGCACATTATATATTTGTATATTCGTTTCTTAACCGTAACTTAAAGAATGCATCATTGCTAACGTTTATTGTTATTCAAAACTCCTTCAACGCGACTGAAACGAAAATCGCAATATTTAAATCATTGCAATCCATTCCTTTCATCGCTATCGTTTCCAACAAAATCTATATTTAATTTTATTTCTATTGATCTCAGATGTATATCGGTTTTAATGGTTTTCACTTTCAAGATTAGCACCTCGACTATAGCCTCTGGTGACTGGGGCGCTGGTTATATTTACGCTGAGAGGATCAAATCAAATCAAATCAATTTTATTCAAGTAAACTTCACAAAGAAGCGTTTTTGAATCGTCGTTATTAAAATACTACGACCGTTTCGGAAAGCAGCCTCCAGCGAGAAGATGTGCGAGTTGCACAGTTGCTCTTTTCAAATAAACAGATTTACAATGCTGTTTTTTTACAATAATTAGTGTCATGTGATGGAACCGAGCCTAAATTCAGGCGTTTTTTTTCTAAAAAGTACTGTTTTAATGAATAATAACATTTATTTATTAATTTAGTCTTAATAAGCTTTTTAAATTTTGTAAATGGTAAATTGATTACATTTCCCGGTATCTTATTATATATGCGTATACCATTGCCCAAAAACGTTCTCTGTACCGTATGCAAACGGAAAGTAGGGGTTACAAGTTTATTCTTATTTCTTGTATTAATAGCATTTATATCAGCTTTTTATGGAATACTTTTGAATATTCTTCTGTATAAACATTATATTATCATAAATAAACCATGAAGAGTCCCGACAAATGAGATTTATAAAATAGCTTAGGTACTTACCGTATATGTTTAAATAGTCTACGGACGTCACTATATATACAAAATACCGTCATTCGCCTTCATAAATGTTTTCCCATACCACCTACGAAAACACAACGTCGACGACTAGACATTTTTAGTCCTAGAACAACATCTAAATTTGCCCAGCACCAGAATATTTACTTAGGAGCTTACTTTTTTACTTTATAAAAAAATTAATTAAAAAAATATATTACTGGGTTTAATAGTAATAAACTTACAATATATCTACGGAATCTGCTAATTGATCTAAGCTATAAAGAAACAAAAAACTATCTTTGCATATGACAAACATACACACGCACAAACATAACACACACACATATACTATATTATAGTACACATAAATCAAATCAAATCAAATCAAATCAAAAATCTTTATTCAATATAGAAGTGTTTACACTTGCTTATTGATTGTCAAAAATCTACCACCGGTTCGGAATTTAGCACCTCGGACTTGAGAAGAACCGGCGAAAGAAACTCAGCGGGATATTTTTTTTTTCCAATCCTTAAAAAAAATCAAAAAAATCCTTACCACATCAGTTCGACATATTTTTGTATATTTTTTTCTTTTTCTTTGTAATCTCTTAATATATTTAAACTTAATAATAAGTTTTATAAATGTAAACACTCATGGGAAGTCATTGACCCCTAAGACACGGGGTCTCCTTGTTTAGGGGTACGGGACTTCTTTAATGTATGTAATTTGATGTATCAATAATAAATATATTTGATATTTCGTTTTTAACTGTGACGTACATAATTGTTACTTAAATTTAAAGTTAAATATTTTATTTATAGTAATCCAATAATTTTAGATATAATTCAATGAAGTTATATGATTTTCGCTAAAAAGATCTACATTTACACAATCTAAATTTTTTTTATACCCTTTGTTAAGCATCGATGCACGGTCTACGATGAAGCAAGCTTGCCTAGAAGAAACCTTTTAACTCTAGATTTGAAGAAACCAACATTAATCAAAAATATAAACATATTTTTTGATAAACTACAATAAGATTACCGGGTTACATTTTTCATAGTACATTCAGTTATATTTTTATGTGAAATAGGAATGCCAGGACATGTTATAACTGCCAACTATAGGCATTGGCACTGTTAGAAATATTAACCATTTTTGATATTGCCAATGTACCACCAACCATAGAAACTATCTTGATCTTGCGGTCATTACACTGTATCCCTGTATAATGAAATAATAAGATCCCTACCGGATATGTTTTATATAATTATTTATTTACACAATTTTTATAATGTTGGAGCTTCTTAATACTTATATTTCTCGTATCATCATGAATTGGTTTTTATTATTATATTAAAATAGACGATCCCATAAAATCCAGCTACCTCTTATTTTTAGTTCAAAATTTGTTCGTAGCACGCTCATACACTATGGTTTCACCCTACCTTGCCTGTTATATTATCGCTATATAATATCTTCGCTTCATTATTTTCTATATTATAAAAATTTAATATAATACCTAGTTAATCTAATTTTAACTTACGCACAGACGCTATTTATTACATTGATATTTATAATGTAATATTTATAATTATAAATAATATTCAAATAACAATTTGTGATATGTCCTTCAAATACGAGAGTTTTCGGACTACCTTAGTGTCTTGATCAATATGGGTCAATAAAAATATTGTTCTTTTTTCGAAAATTTAAGTAAAAGTATAAAATAGAAATGTCACCTATGTGGCTGATATCGGTCAGGAGGGCATCGTAAATAGTAAAAGAATAATTACCTAGTTGTGATTACTAATCTGTGTTTATTTTTGTTGTTGTGTTGTTTAAATTAGAAATCACTTGTTGATTTTGAAATGATAAGAGGAAACTATTTCACCGTTTCTAAGATAGCATGTCGCCTTAATAACCCACTTGTTGGAATAACGATAATTTTAAAAACGTCATTCGCGACACTTAAGAGCGTAGTTTGTAAGCGTGGGAATTAATTTTAGAACACACACATAGGTACTTTTCAATAATACAGTTGCATTGTGCAGTGTATCGTACGCATCCCCGGAGATAATTAGTTGCTTGTTTTCGGTGCAACGAATAAATTAAATTTTCATTGCGCGTTCATAACGTAGAATTTATAAAAATACATTTAATTACGAGTAATGTATTAGCTATAAGGTTGTCACTCGCAAACGCAATTATAAATTATTTGTTAGCATAGGGTGCGGTCAGAGTGCATTAAGATGCCAAATATTCATTATGATTTTTATTGTTTCAACTGCTTTCGTCTAACTAAATAATAATAATTATTTTCTTGATATTTTAAGGTTAGTAGATATACCGAATTAAATTAAAGTAAAGACACATTAAATAATCACTTCTTAAATTTTATAAATATAAATAACGGAGTTAAATATAATTTTTTTTAATACTCTATTTTTAAGTAAAATATTCGAAATAAATATTTTAAATCAACTTCTCGTCCATTTCGGTACAAATACTATTTTTCATAGTGAGCAATTCGGTTTTACAAGAGGTCGCTCGACAACTGATGCGAGAATAGCACTTCTTAAACATATTTACGATGCTTGACAAAAATCACAGAATGCTATTGGAGTATTCTGTGATTTGTCTAAAGCATTTGATTGTGTAGAACACGAGACGCTTCTTTATAAGCTCAAATACTACGGTATTAAAGGTAAAGCTCTTGATCTCATTGCTTCATATTTAAGTCAAAGAGTCCAGCAAGTTTTCATTAATGGCATTAAGTTTTCTGGATCTACGTTATAAATGAGTGTTCCACAAGGATCAATTTTGGGTCCCTTTCTATTTCTAGTATATATAAATGATCTTCCTTTCTATGTTAAAGGTATTTGTGATATAATGTTGTTTGCTGACGATACTTCACTGATTTTTAAGGTAGACAGGAAAAAACTGACTATGACGATGTGAACGGTGCATTATCACAGATACACGATTGGTTTACAGTAAATAATTTAGTTTTGAATACTCAAAAAACAAAATGTGTAGTTTTTACCCTACCAAATTTTAGAAAGCATAATTATAATATATCTATAAATAGTGGCCGTCTTGATGTAGCCAATACTACGGTTTTTTTTTATAGCATTGGATTCCAAACTTCAGTGGAGTCCTCATTTATCGTCCCTGACAGGAAGACTCAGCTCCGCAACATAAAAATTAACAATTGTGTCCCACGACACTCGCGCCCCACCCTTATGCTAACTTGTCTATGTGTGCGTAGACGTTTTGCGAAATTATAAGAGTCGGCTCGAAATAAAAATTGACGTGCTCTCACCTTGGGCTCTGGGGAGGGACTGAAAATTTATTGACAGCGATGTCGAATAATAAGTCAAAACCGTCAAATTATTTTCTCCATACTAAAATGTATGGACGACGAATGCCAAAAAGTAAGCAATATTTAAATAAAAATTACTATAATATTATGTGATATAATAGAAATTTAACACGGTGAACTTATTATTTACACTTTTGTGTCCCCATTTAACCAAAAATACATGTATAAACTAGCAGCTAAATAGCTTAAAAAACGCTAATAGAAAAGGTCGATTTCAGTGTTTGGAGTGATGTTGACGATGAATTTACTGAGTTATTAATACAAATTTTATAAATATCACGCGGTGAAACTTGAGATCTATCTATTAAGATACTGAATGTCTTTTTTCATCCATAATCAATGCTCCAGTTTTAAGATATTTCGAAAATAGTAAGCGCTATTTAGGCGTTCCGCAAGGACTGTCCTCTTAACGTTAAAAATAATATATTATAGTTACGACGAAATATTTTTTATATGTAAAATTTTTAATGAGATTTAATTTTACTTATTTAGTTTCTACCGGTTGCCGTTTTACCCGCAGGTTTTCTCTCACGTATTTTTCCGTGAGAAAAAGTTTGTTTATGTACCTAAATTTTATTTTAAATTTGTATTAAGTAAGTTAAGTAAATATGTAAGTTTTTTTACATTGATTATTATTTTAAATCAATTTTGTGGGAATTTTAAAGAGCGACCTTTAGTACGAATTCGGTTATGTTCGAATACGAATTTACACCAGCGTCCTTTCTGATCATTTTATTTCGGTTGCTTTGAAATAAATTCCTAGTTTTTATACATTTTCGGAAAGCTATGTAACGATTATGTTTTTAAAATAATCTGCAGAATAAGTTTAAATATTGAAAAATATCCAGTGTTTAATCGTTTTTATAAATCAGAAGAAAAAAATAGATTTTAATTGATACTTTTTTTTAATAAATTTTTGAAGTTGCATTTTTGACTTATTTTGAAAAAATCTAAAAAACGCGATAACTACTATAACAAAAACCATAACAAAAATGGTTCACTTTTACATTATGCATATGGGGGTTAAAATTATCGCAAATAGTCACCCTATCACCTCCTAACGGGAATACGTCGAATTACCAATAACCCTGTATATTGTGAAGCAGCCGCTAATACAATTACTAACAATTACCAGTGAAGGGAGAATAATAATTACCTACTTAAATATGGTTTTAAGTTATTTATTAATACGTTTCAAATAACTTTCATCTTACGTTATTTTAATATAAAACCTTCCGTTTTAATATGTCACTATTTATACAAAATACCGTCATTCGCCTTCATAAATGTTTTCCCATACCACCTACGAAAACACAACGTCGACGACCAGACATTTTTATTCCTAGAACAACATCTAATGAAGGAGTTTTGAATAACAATAAACGTTAGCAATGATGCACTCTTTAAGTTACTGTTAAGAAACGAATATACAAATATATAATGTGCAGAATATTAATATTACATTTCCCACATAATATACATAAACAAACGAAATATAACCGAAAATTTCAGGTTATTATTATGCTTCATATTATTATTATGCTTAAACAATAAATACAATAAAAAAATATTTGTAATCCATAAATAACTGAAAAGATGTCGGTTTTTTTTTTACTGACAATTATATTTTAACAAATCTGTAATGAAGAAAAAATCGAATTTTCGAAAATTCATAGACAATCTCTTAAGGCGAGCTCCGTCGCTGACAAGGCGTCGCGATCAATTGACCATATGGGACCTCTGGAATAGCTCAATTTCAGCTCATATTATAAGTTTTTATTTTTGTTTTCTTCGTTATTTTAGTAAGCAAGAGAAACTGATTCATAATAGTTGTATATAGTTTAATCAATATTGAGCACGATGATGTCTTTTCAATGTATTAATCGTATTCTAAAGCAATGAAAAACGAGTTCTAAATGGTCAAATTCTGAAAATCTAATGATTTTTATAAAACTCTGGTTTTTTTACAAAGTTTCTTGAATTGTGTATCGATTTCCTGAAAAGGTAATAAAGGCTTAAATTCAAATCATTTGTAAAAAATACATTGGTAAAGAAGGCATATTATTCGATACAAGATTATTTAGATGATAAAAAAGCGTGGAGTCAAAGTTTGTTGACTTCCAGGCAGGATATATAACATACATATATAATCGTATTTAACTAACATGACAGCATTTTTAGATGTTGAAAAAGAACTACTGAGTTTCTTGCCGGTTCTTCTCGGTAAAATATACATTCCGAACCGGTGGTAACTTTACTTAAAATATTTTGTTAAATGAGTTAATTAAATGAGATTCAAAAGTGCTTGTAAAAGCCTACTTGAATAAAGTATATTTTGATTTTGATTTTGGTAAAACCTCAATAGTCTCAGTTAATATTTTCTGTGTCATAAAAGCATCAAAAATATTTTTAAAACGCAACTAAATATAAGTCGCGCAATCGCGATTTTCTAAAACCACTTCATCTTAAAACCGTTTTCTTGTGGCTATAAACGTTAAGTCTAGCTACCTTAACGGTTGCGGCCCCATATCGGGTTGCTACCATAATACAGGGTAATGGTTGTGAAAAACAAGACATACTAATATATAATTATTATTATTATATATAATTATTATTATATTATCATTATAATAAATAATTAACTTAATTTTGAAATAATAAGGGCAGATGCTTTTTAATATTAATTTTACACTTTATGGGCAGTAGACGCCTAGATATAGACTTCATAACAAATACTTAGCTATCATGTCTAGTGTACTTTCTGAAAGTATGAATAATAATGAAGCTGAAAAGAATATGCAGTAACTACTTGGTGGTAGGATTTCTCCTGGCTGAATTTATGCAGATAATGTTGTCTTTACGATCTACGTCACATGTCGAGTCGACACAATCCAACATAATTGGAGAGGTATCAGGCTAAGGACGGTAGGCCTTACGTGTTTTCCGAGGTACAGAAATCAACTTCCCAACGCCGGGCTGCTTTTGATAATTTATGGAAAGAGAAAACTCTATTTTTTTTAATGAAGATCTTATATCTTATGAATGAAGAGTTCGGCAAACGAATAAGTTTTAAAAAAACACATTTTTAACCTTAAATTTTTAAGCGTTAATATTCTTGCAATGAAATTAATATATGAAAAATATAATATTGTTCCTCGTTTTCAAAGCTTATGTTATTTCTTGGTTCAGAAAACATATTACCGAGATTTCAGTCTTAAATCTTTTCAAGTTGATTTTTTATGATTGCTCACAATGTTCTATAGACAGATTAACGAAACGAACATTGATAGATTTAACAAAAAGTTAAATTACTATTTGTATGGTAAAAGTGTATCGCTTTACAATACTATATAGTATCCGCAACCTTTTACGCAACCTTTTTATTACTAAAGGAACTGCCAGTGCCGGCTTCAACCTTTGCGCCGCCCAGGGCACTGGAATAATGTTGTGACAGTATAAATTGATGAAGATTCGATATAGTTCTTTTTATGAAAACGTTGAAAATTTTTTTTGTTTTCATCCTCCGAGTTTGCCAACTCTGAAAATTTGCCGTTCTGGGCACTAGCTCCGACTGATCCCAGTGTTAAAACAGCTGAAAACAGTATACGTATCTCTATAATAAAACGAATGATCAATTAAATATTAAATTCTAAAACAATTTACAAATATTTTTTACTCATCATGATTCATTTCTACATCGCCAATGCACCGCTAATCTTTGGGGCTAAGATGTTATGACCCTTGTGCCTGTAGTTACACTGGCTCGTTCACCCTTCAAACTAACACACAACGATACTAAATATTGCTATTTGATGGTAGAAAATCTGATGAGTGGTAGTAGGTACCTACCCAGACAGACTCGCACAAATCTCTACCACGTGTGAACTAACATTGATTTAATTGAAAGTAGGTCTACAATGTTTAACAAATTCCATATACCGCGGTAAGACTAGCAATTCCGGTATTTATTTTACCAAGTTTTAGGAACTTGACTTTAACTTTGCAGCTCATGTCATAATTCTTAAATATCCTTGCAAATTTCGAAGCCGTATGACATTACTTTCGAATTTGTTACTTCACAGCCCTCGATATTTCGTAAGAAAATAGATTGATACATTTGCTTTGTATTTAAATATCGAACAACTTTTTTTTTTTAAATTCTTCTAATCCTTACTTAACGAGAGTACTTGAGGTATGTGGGTACCTTAGGTTGGTACACATGTAAAAAAATATTTTTTATTTTATTTTATTTATTTATTTTAATATTTATAATTGAACGTGCACTCATATCTAATCTACTGAACTCTCAGACCTATTGCTTTAATAAAGATATTTCCATTAAAGTTAAATAGTTACAATTTTTTTATCCAAAATCAAGAACTAATAGTACGACTATATACTACTCTGGGTTTTTAGGTGATTTATAAATTATGAATATGTATCTTAAGAAAACTAACTTCTACCATTCATGTACGTCCACCAACACACTCCAGGACAGCGTTGTGATAAGATCAAAGCATGACAGGAGATCAAAATTCAAAATAGAATTTAATCAAGCAGGTCTGCTTAAAATATTCTAATTGTAATATTTTGATTAGGCATGTTAATAATACCGAGACGAAACGGCAAGAAACTAAAATAGTTAATCTGCTCCGTCACCTAATCTATAATTTCATTTCACAATCGAATATATAGTTTAGGAACTCAGAGAGAATAAACGTACAGACAAATTTTTAATTTGTTATGATTTTTTGATTGATTTTAAACAATAATTTCGAGAAAGGCCGCTCAATGTCAATGTTAAAGATTTCATAATTGTTTGAAACTTCAGAAACGAATTCCACGAATGTTGACAGATAAAAAAAAACGCGACTCATATTAAAAAGAGGTGTTAATGGAATTTGTTATTAATTTCGAACGGTTGCAATATATCACATATGGAAAAAATGATCATTATTAGTCATAAATAAAGGTTGCGTTTACCGCGTATTGTGGGCGATGAGATTGAGAACGTAAATCACGATGTATAACGTTAATAAAAAATAACAGTTTTAATAATGTAAAACATTATTGTGATATTTATCTTTTTAAATTGACATCATATTATTATAGTTTTTCGAATAAGGTTTTTTTTATTTAAAATTGGTAAGTAGTTACTCTGAATCACTTACCCTTCAAACAGGAATAAAGTGAGAATAAGTATTACTGTATTTCGTAATTTTGGTATGTATTTCATGAGTGGGTTGTACATGTACATACCTAGCTGCGCTTGCGGAAAGTCTTGCCACCAAAAAAAAAACAAGATCTTAGATGTTTTTATTCCAATTAGTTATCAGTTAATCAATCTATACAAAATAAATTGAATAACTATTGGTTAACGTGTTAGCAAATTATGTAATTGTACATTGTAATTTTCGTGGGTACATGTAAAATAAAAAAATCTCAGTGCCCATGGTTGGTGGTTCATTACTTATGTAAAAAATTATGAATATTTCATACGATGAAATTAAAAAAAAAGGTTAAGATGAAACTAAATAGTCTAAATTTGTTATGAAGGAACACTTTATTGAATCTTTAGGCAAATATGAATACAGTAAAAATGATTCAGAAACAAATGTATTCAAAGAAACAAATCCTGTGAAAACCATCTATATACGTTATATTCGAACATAATGAGACTATATTTATGAATAAACTCTTTTATTGAAATTCTTGACTCAATTTTCATTCTATTGATGTACAACAGGTAGTCAAGTAACAGCCTCTAAATGTCTCATTACGGGGCTAAGGGGCCTCCCTCATTTTTAAGGAGAAGGGTTTGGAGGTGAACACACACGTGCAGTTTTCCCCACGATTTCCTTTACCGCCAAACACGAGATACATAATGAACACAAATTAAGCACGTGAAAATTCAGCCGAACCCGCAGTCGTCGGTTGAGATACACGCGTTCTAAGAATTGAGCCATCTCGGCTTCTTATAGGTATCTTAGTTTATTAAAATTCTTAATGAGTAAAATAACCTGCCTTAATAGAAAGAATATTTTGTCTTATTAGTACTTTTCCGCTTTAATAAGATCTACATTACAGTAGTGATAAGGAGAGGTTATTTTCTAGCTTTTTTTAAATATAATCGTGGTTTTTAATCGTGATTTTAAATGTATACATACTTTTTTGATTGAGATTTATTTTAGAAAAGTTAAATAATTATTTTTAGAAAGTATAGCCTATTCTACTGTAGTAAATGATTAATACGAAAATTTCAATATTATTTAATGTTCACAGTACATTTTCTTTAATAGCTCCATTTCGCTTTTTTTTCTTTTACAATAAATACAATGAATAATTTCATATCCGTTTTTATAATTCTAAATATTTACCCGTGTTTTTCGTTTTTTTTTATAAATGGCAACTATAGATATTTATAATAAGCAGATTCAGAGTATAACTATTTTCATTATAATTAAATACATTATTATACCTACAATATTATTTTTTCATTATTTAAAACAAAATTAACTTCTAACTTAACCTGCACGAAGCCGGGACCGATAGCTAGTCAATACATATAAACAAGATCCTCCCGCCCAGTTCGTCTGTATGCGATAAAATAAACTACCGAACGGATTCTGATACAGTTTTCACCAATGAACGGAGTGATTCACGAAAAAGATCGAGATCATAATTAAAGGTTTTGTTTAAATTGGCTAAAATATGAAGATGATTGTTATAGATGTAGGAAAAAATTATATCGACCAATTAAGTGTCCAACAGAACGGACCAGTATAATAGAATATCATGATATTAATATTAATGAAAATATACTATGATACAAGCGTTTTGTGTATACCGTTATTCTACACGAAGCCGGAATTTAATTATAATTTAAAAACAGTTTTTAAATAAAAATTAAGAACAATAAACCAGATTACAATGTAATGAGTTTACACGATTTTAAAACAAACATGTATTTCCCATGACTCACGTATGTCTTCATAAACTGTGTAAAGAGATAACTCTTAATTTCTTAAACAAATACATTTGTTTATTAAGGAAGTATACTGTATTCGATACACTAAACATATATATTTTCCTCCTTAAAATATAATTTTACACGTAAGGTATTGATTGAGACGCGTGGATTATTCGAAATTAAAAAAAAAGCTGTACTAAGGTATTGGGATAAACGGCCAATAAAAATATTAAAAAAGAAAGTGTAGGTTACCGAAGCAAATATGTACATCGAACCCAATTACTTTATATTTTTAGTGGAAAAAACAAATAATATAATTCTACGTATTTAAAATTAATTGTAATATTCGAAAAAGTTTAATAAACATATGTATATAGCAACATTTGCATTTGTAGTGCGCGTTTACGTACTACGGAGGCGTAGGGCGGCGCACCCTTGCTATAAGGCGGACTCGGAGGCTCCGTGCGGCACTCGACGACACGATGAGACCGACCGCAGCCGCCCTGATCGCGATCGCACTAGCCGGTTAGTTGACAACTTTTTAATATATACTTTTTACGTTTCAATTTCGTGAAGAGTTTTGTATTATGTGTTCCTTATTTTTCTACATATTTAGAAAGGAGTTTTTATTTTTTTTAAATAGTAATACAATATCTAAATAAAATATTTATGCTGTATCTGCCTAAATTTCAACACAATAAATTTCTTGAATTTTCTAAAACTAACAAAAAATATTAGTGTGATTCGAATATAACAATTATCTGTGTTAAATAAAGTTACATACAAAATATGTATAAATACTGAAATTCAACTTTGGCAAAGAATTCCTAAAAAATACGATTTATACAATCTATTTAGTTAAATAAAAAAAAACACGATCATAAGTATTTTTAATCTATGTGAAGTGTATCTTTATTTGACTTTTAAAATGAATGTCCTATTCAAATAATAAAAAGTAGTTTACGTTAATTTTGTCACAAAAACAAATTAACTGATCCACTTAACTAATACACATATTTATTTTGTGTACTGTTTCATAATTCGGGTAACGATCTCTTATCAATTGTTATCATAAAAAACATGTTTACTAAAGAATCTTTTGTTTTATCATTATTCTTCCGATTGCATCCGAATATAACGAAGTCGGTTTTAGTTCTGAGAATGATATCTTTATTAATTAATTAAAATATGTTCATAATATACTAGGATAGTTTATAGTATTTTTTTTTAATTTTAAATTATCTTAGTGCTTCCCTTTATAGATTAAAAATTAAAAATATGACATATACTTTATTAAAGTATAAATACTTTTGAAGAGCTATTTTACAAGATTTAATTCAAAGTATAGTAACTTTAAATAATATTTTATATTCCGATGATAACCAACAAGAAATTCGGTAACTATTTTTTCCTTGTTGGAAAAATCTATGATAATATTTTAAAGAGGTAAAATCTGTTTGTATTTAGATAAAAATGAAATCACTAGTAGAAATCTACATTATTCCTGAGTCCTATAGGATATTATTTTCGATATTAATATATTGCAACCGTGCGAAGTCGGGACGGGTTGATAGAAAATTAG
The DNA here is from genome assembly GCF_037043105.1 of Vanessa tameamea. Classification (NCBI taxonomy): domain Eukaryota; kingdom Metazoa; phylum Arthropoda; class Insecta; order Lepidoptera; family Nymphalidae; genus Vanessa; species Vanessa tameamea. The sequence continues at coordinate 10,631,640 of NC_087323.1, forward strand.
TTGCGTATATTATATATTATTAAATTTATAGATTTTAATAAAATTTGACAAATACTCTACGCTTGTATGACATTCGTTTAATCTTGTACTTATTCAAGTTTATAAATTAATGAAATATATAATTTATAAATTAGTCAGGGTACGTATTATATATATATATATATTTATTATCTATTTGTATATTAATATAAATGAAATTATAGTGAAGTTTGCCGACCTATATATAATCGTATTTATTAATTAATTAGTTTCTAAATAAAAGATGTGTTTTTTTTCAAAATTTACAAGTATGTCACATAAAGATTTCTGATTTTATTTTATTTTGTTTTTTTTTTACCGTAGATGCTTCAAATATTTGAGATAAAAAATTTAACAAAGTTGTTTTTCAATTTATTAGAGTCGTAGAAACTTAAAAAACTCGACGTTGTTTTAGCGAGGAATTCACTTTGATAATCTTGCTTTATCTTCTATAATCTTGCTTATTTTCGCCTGCAACCGCCGCCTGGACCGCAGTGATTTTTTGACAAAATAAACATATACTGTTTGTATAAATAACTACCAGTAACCCTTCTGTTGAGCAAAGTCCTCTTCCACTGTTAAGATCAATGCGAAATAGAACTCCTTTCAATAAAAATAAGTAAAATTAAGATAAACTTCAAATGAAAAATAATATCTGCATAACAGTATAAAACAAATTGCAACGGATTTTTACGCGGTCACCAATAAAATCGATTTAAGTGGAAATTTTATATGTATACACATGCATTATAGAAGAAAAAGCCGAGAAATTCAACTTTCCTAGCCGGAAATACAAAGATTTTGTTTTTTATGTACCGTTATTATTATATTGGATATGTATTGGTACCCCTGTGAAGCGAGGGCGGGTAGCTGGTAATATATAAGTGCATTATAAATGTTAAGGAGAATCTTAGTTTATTCCCCGACACTGCTCCAATGCGGATTGTTGGGTTCACAAGTTGAAAAATTCCATACAACAAATACAAATTTCATCACCGACTGTTAAATTATAAACACAAATTAAACATATGAATATTCAGTAGTGCTTGACTGGATCTGAACCCGTAATCCTCGGTTAAAGCTCTCATATACTGGGGTACCTAATAATACTTACTGGGTAATAGTAATTACAACTATATGTTGTATTATTAATTTATGAGAGACCTGAGTTTCTTGCCGGTTCTTCTTGGTAGAATCTACATTCCGAACGGGTGGTAGCTTTACTATAAATAGTTTGTTAAATGACGATTCAAAAGTGCTTGTAAAAGCCTACTTGAATGAAGTATATTTTGATTTTTGATCTTATAAAAGCGATCCATTTATATATATATATATGTTCGGTATTAAATCAATTTTTTAATCTTAAACAACGACAACATTTACAAAAATGGCATATTTCATTTGTTTTATAAGGATTCGTACAATAATATAATATCTGATTGCCAGAACTTTCTTTCTCTTGATTATAATCTCTAGATTGCTATTGGCAATTGGTACAGAATATATAAAAAAAGCTAAAGAGTTTGTTTGTTTGAACGCGCTAGTCTCTAGAACTAACCGTCTTTATTTATGCATTTAATAGCCCAATCCTTGAAGAAGATTATCGCTATTGGCAACGGCCCACGGGCGCGAAACAGGAACATTAACGTGGGTAAAACCGTGAAGCGTATTATATTATAGCTAAGATATATCGATCATGCCTGTAGTTAGTCTAATAACTCAATTTCTTCTAAAATAACATTTACTGCACATTTAACCCCTCAAACACTGTGTTATCTATCTTTTATAACTTACAACCTGGGTTTAAATTAAAAAATATTGAAAGGTATTATCGCTTGATTTTTGTAATACGATATACAGATTTACGAAAGGAAAAAGCAGATATAATTTAAGCAGTTTTCGCAAATAAAAGTTGACACTAAAGCTATGTAATATTATTGTAACATTATAATTTAAACGCCTAAGCTTCAATAACGAAAGGATAGACATGACGCAATAACTTTGTGTTACATTTGGTTATAATACATTTATAATGAAAATTGCAAACTTCATGACGTTAAATACATTATTTTACAAGGAGACCGACTTTTGTATTCATAATGAAATCGACAAATTGCAATAGCTCAGAAACATTTCATTATGAAATGTATTTTGTATTTTTGTTTTCGTTCATAACAATTAATTTCTGATAAAAGAGACAAAAATAAAAAGTAAACTGAATTAACAACCTGTAAGTGCCTCTCTGTTGATTAAGGCTTCCTTCCCTTTCGAGAAGTTTTGGGCCTGATGCCTTCGTTGCTCCTTCATTATAGTCTTTTTGCACATATTTTTTAAAATAAAAAACCTTATGAACCTTACTTACTAACCTAAATATTAAAGATCGTTAGTGAGCAAAATTATAATCTGCTATTGTTTAGTTTATTCCCGGAGAACTATTAAATTCTCGGGAAGTCACGTACTCATAAATCTGCATGGCGCCGAAGGCCATGAAACATTTTTTTTCGTAATACAAGTGTAGATATTTAGCCGTTTATTGTTTTCGACGAAATGACAAAAAGCTAATCCGCATTTCATTTTATTTGAAACTGTTATTAAGCTGCTATTATTGTTAATTATTTTCGCATTTGATCCGTGAAAAATCTATAATACCGTGTCAAAAATTTACCCAAACACCGCGAGAATTAAAATCTGGTAAATAATTGAATATAGTGCCCTGGGGCTGGCGTGAAAGCGTAACGATTCCGCCCGATATTCTTTCAATAGCAAAAATTTAAAACGTCACTTGGCTGGTTTTTCCTATAAGCTATTAAATAATAAAGCCATTTTGGTTAATTATTTTTATTAAATACATAAATCTTGTGAATAGTTTATAATAGTTTGTTTTAATGCGTCGATTCAGTATCAATCAGTCAGTCGGTTTTGAAAAAATATTTTTACGGTAGATTGGTAGCACGTAAATAATTTACGCCCGCGGTTTCGCTCGCGTGTTTGGGGAGGTCGTAGATTTTAGGTATAAAAAAGTTACATATGTCCTTCCATTGGATTCAAGTGTTTATACCTAATTAAGTGAATTCCGCATTTATTATATCAGTACATATGTGGTAGACTATATTTAAGGAGCAGCAACGCTTAATACGGGTGCAATTGCGCGGAGTTGCAGGCTCATTTTATACCAAGACAATATATAAGAGATAATATATAAGAAACATAAACATGTTTTTATATATATTTGGTTAAGTTGACATGGTTCTGTTATGTTCTCGCGGGCTATCATTATTAGAATTATTTTACACCTTTTCTATCGAAAGTTTTTATACAAAACATTGAGATACAACGGCAAGAAAATTTGTTCTTGGACGATACCAACAAATTTCTTCAGTGACGTATTAAAGAACGAGGTTATATAGATTGAAATGTTATTTTATAATAAATTAAAAGACGAATTTAGTCATTTTATTCTTCACTTTCAAAACCCTTTTGCTGTTTTAATAAAATTACTTTTATGTTAAAAGTGAGAAATTCCAATTAAGACTTTCGTTTTTTCCGACATACTATGGGTTTTACATGAAAATAAAACCAATTGCTATTTTTTTTTTAATAATAATTTTAATTATTTTAAGAATTTAATTGCTTCGATGAAAGTTAAACAATTTCTTAATAAATATAAACGAATTCGGATCTTGGACCTTTTTTTCTATGTGAACCATAGAAAAAAAAGATCGTGTTTAATATCTTATCTGTTTAACGTAATACTTGGTACAGTTGTTGTTTATATTTATGTGAAGTTTTTAAAGTATTTTACAAGCAAAGTACCATAAGTAGTGCGCTAGTCAATTGTTTACAACACTAGAGATTCATTGCAACGCAAACTGTTTGCTAGCTATTTGAATCGACTAAATTGCCGATCTTTAATTGAAAAAATCTCAGTATATGTCATATATGTATATAGAGGCACATATCGCTTCAGAAAGTATACTTTATCGAGAGAGCTGTCCTCTATTTACTCTTATTTACCAAGATAATAATATATAAATCATCATCTTCAAAATATTCCAGTAGTGGACTAAGGCCCCTTCTCGCAAGGAGTTTGGACTCGAAGCTTCAATGCGGTTTACACCCATGTCAAATTCTACCGCCAAATAGCAAACTGAGTATTATTGTGTTCCGGTTTGAAGGCTAGCGTAACTAGAAGCACAAGGGACATAACATCTTAGATCCCAACGTTGGCACATTGGCGATGTAGGGAATGTTAAACATTTCTTATAGTCTTATTTACTGACTCAGTGGTTAGAACGCGTGCATCTTAACCGATGATTGCGGGTTCAAACTCAGGCAAGCACCACTGAATTTTCATGTGCTTAATTTGTGTTTATAATTCATCTCGTGCTCGGTCGTGAAGGAAAACATCGTGAGGAAACCTGGATGTGTCTAATTTCAACGAAATTCTGCCACATGTGTATCCACCAACCCGCAATGGAGCAGCGTGGTGGAATATACTCCAAACCTCCTCAAAAGGAGAGGAGCCCAGCAGTGGGAAATTTACAGGCAGTTAATGTTGTAATGTTGTTTTGTTATTTACTGACAGTCACTTTACATTTCAAAGCCAAGCATGATATAAACTTTAAACAAAAAAAAGTTCCATAATGATATTTAATTAATGTGGTGTAATTAAAAAAAACAATAAAAAAATTGTTTTTTTTATTCATAAATTGCCTCCATATCATTAATACGTTATCCATTGGAAAAACAGCGCTTCCAATCGTCAATCAGAATATAAAGTGAGGAATAAATTGCAACTTTGTTTGCACGCACGTGTACAATATTTGCACAACTGATCGGTCAAATTCAGGATGGCAAAACTGAAAAACTCCATAAACAAATTTTCGTTTGTCTAAAATGCATTGAAATTTCATACGCCGAACAAATCCGCACACTATGTGTCAGTAATTGGATTTCCTCAGCGGCAAAATAAATTTTAACATTTGAATAGTGTTGGCGAATCCTTGAACGCAATAAAACAATAGTTTTATTAAGTCTATTGAACTGAATTTTAATCTAAACAAATGTCAATACCGCATTGTATTCCATTTTAGCTTTGCAGTGAAACTTTTTTTTTATGATATCGGTAGGCGGACGAGCAAATGGGCCACCTGATGGTAATTGGTCACCACCGCCCATTGACAATGGCGTTGTAAGAATGTATGATAAATATTAATAAATAATTAGCCTTTTATTTCTCGCATGAATTACTGTTAATTATGATTTACATTAAAATTATAATAATAGATAATAATGTGCATTAATAATCTAGTTATGTTAATTTGATTGATAAATTATATAATATAAAATTTAAAAATATAAGATTAAAATGTTCCAATAATTTATCATGCAAGCATGCAATATCTTATGTGAGGGTGGAGGCCTCGTCCGGACTTTTCCATTTTTATCGATCTTTGGCAATCGTCTTCCAGTTTTTACCAGCTATTTTAATAATATCGTTATCCCAACGAGTTAGTGGTCTTCCTCTCTTTCTAATACCGGCAGGGTCCCGCCATAAGGTCAGTCTAGAAGTCCAACGGTCATCGCTCATCCTAGCTACATGGCCTGCCCAGCGCCACTTTAGCTTCGGAGAGAAACTAAGTGCATCTGTAACTTTAGTCTTTTCCCGTATGATATTGTGTGGAACTTTTTGTATTTTTCTCACATTTGCAATGCTTCTTTCCATCCTTCTTTGGTAGGATCTGATTTTGTTCCTTGTTAGAATACTATAATTTGTACACGTGTTCAACCATACATCGTTCGAATTGCATATTTTAAAGGACATCCATTGCCTTAGTTACGTATTATTTAACTTGATATTAATACTTTACTTAATTTTGAAGTAAGATAAAGTTTCCGTTATTTTTTTAAACATAAAATTGTTTCTTCGATTTATCCATAAAAGATAAATGACAAGATGACTACGACAAACATTATTTTTATAATGAGTTTCATCTTCTTCATTGAAAATACTTTTGTCTTGATTGTTATTTATATATTACTAGCCGAATCTACGGCTTTACTCGCACGAAATATATAAAACAGAAAATTCCATGCCCCGTTTTACCCCTTAGGGATGGAGTTTCATAAAAACCGTCTTAATCTTAGCGAATGTCTACAGATAATAAGGAACCTACCTGCCAAATTTCAAGTTTGTAGATGTTATAGTTGCTGAGATTTCGTGATTAATCAGTGAGTGGTATTTCGCTTTTATATATATATATATAGATTATATAAAATTAATTTAGTCGAGTTAAACTTGATTTCGTTCGTATTCTATGCATTCGCGCTGCATTTATTTGATAAAGGTGAAAATTTGTAGAGTTGCATTGACACGCGCCCGAAGTTATGTACACAATACTATAAAGATACAATAGTGTCGCGTTAATTATATCGGATTAAAATATATGTGCAAAAAAGCCGAAGCGGGATTCGATAGATAGACAGCCGACTACACTAGTCATAATAAATATTCGGCATAATTTGGTACTAAATACTACGATTTAATGTAAAATGTCGTTTTTAATCTAATATCTCAATAAATACATTATAAAAAAACAATATAAATATTTACCTACATTTAACATTTCTAGAACTCAGATATACTTAATATATATTTTCTTAGCAATAATCAAAACAAATAGTAATCCGTATAAAACCATTTTCACAATAATCCTATAATCTTAGTCTTCATCGACGTGTCTTACAATAACTGTAATACCGTTAAAGATGTTATTAATTTAATGCAAAATTACATATTTTAAGCCCGGCTCATAATGGTTGGAATAATGTCAAATATATTCTAGCCAGTGGTAAATGGTAGATTTAATAAATCTCATAACGTTCTATGTTAATAAGGTTTAATTATAATGTTTGAAAGTAATCAAAGTGTAAGAATGACCATGTAAAATCGTTTAAAATTATAAATAAAATAAAAATAATTTTTAAATAATACATTGAATTGAAATATAAATCTTTAATTAAATTTAGTTAGTATATAAATTTATTTCTTTTTCTTATTTTGAACAAAATATTCAAGGAATGTTAGGGAAGGACTTAGAAATTGAATTATTTTTGACCTGTAATGATATTGATATTATGTGTTTAACTGAACATTGGCTTCTGAATTATCAGGTCATGTTTAACTTTAGTGGAATAAAGCTATACGCGGTGGCTCTTTAATACTTATGAGTAAAAATTTTAAATTTAAAGAACGTAAAGATATTGTGAGCCTTTCTATTGAGCAAACTATAGAAATAGCCTGTGCAGAGCTTGAGCGTGTCATTGTTGTATGCGTATACAGGGCCCCTAGTATAGTGGATTATATGAATTGTTTGAAAATGTATTGGAAAATGTTTTATCGAAATTATCTGAATCTAATAAAGAAATTATTGTTTGTGGAGATTTTAATATAAATTTACTGCATAATACAACCACAAGTATTAGATTCAGATCATTGTTAAGTTCATATAATCTGGTTAATCTGTTCTTAGAACCAACTAGAATAACAGATTCCACAGCAACTTGCATAGATAACATATTTGCAACCCATATTCCACAAAATAAAATTATTATTAAAAAACTAAATTCAGATCATTGTGGACAACAAGCTTTATTTAATTTCCATGTTAAAAAAATAAGCAATTCGCAAAAAAATAATGTTTGTTCCTTTGACCACAAGTCGTATTGAAAAGTTAAGAAGTAATATTATGGCCAATTAGTGATAATCCCAATGTTTTGTAAAATAATCTATTTAAATTAATTAAAAACAAGTTTAATGCAATATTCACTTCTAAAATAGTTAATACAAAAACCTTTTTAAAATTCAATGATTGGGCTACTATTGGAATTCATAAAAGTGGGCAACGAATGTATGAGCTTTATAATGAAAGGACGTACAATCACAGTGCCACTTTTGCCAACAATGTAAGTAACTATTCAAAATTATTTAGAAAAGTGTTCTTTTTGGCGAAGTCTTTAACTATAAAAAATAGAATTAAGAATGCACATGACAAAATTAAAATGACTTGGAAAATTATTAATTGTGAAACTGGTAGAGGTGGCAGTCGCAGCTCCGAATTGAACTTAAATTATAATAATAAAGTCATAAATAGTGAACGGGAAGTTGCTTCAGTTTTTGAACAATTTTTTGCTGACATACCAGTTTCTATTACTAAGTTACTTATTTCTTCTCCAGCAGTTGCCGAATCATTGATGAAAAAAAATGTACGAGAATGCAAATCAAAATTTAATTTTACCCCTGTAAACACCAATGACATAATTTGTACATTTAAGTCATTAGACATTAAGAAAACTGCTGATCTATGGGGAATTTCTGTAAAGGTGATTAATTCAATTATTGATGTGATTCGACAACATCACATACATTACTCTGATCCCAATGTAAGTAGCTAAAGCACTTGTGTTATGGAAAATCAATTGATTGAAAATCAGATGATTGCACCTTATCTTGCAATAATATTCAATGATAGTGTTCAACGTGGTGTATTTCCTGACCTGATGAAACATAGTAAAGTCATTCCAATATTTAAATCTGGTAGCTCTTCAGATCCTAACAATTATAGGCCAATCTCAATACTACCAACCCTCAGCAAAATATTTGAAAAAAATATTCTAAATCAATTATTAGCATATTTCAATAGATACAATCTGCTTCATAGAAAACAATTTGGATTTACGAGGGGTCGCTCGACTACCGACGCAGGTATCTAACTTATAAGAAATATCTATGAAGCCTGGGAGAGGTCGCTGGATGCCTTAGGGATTTTCTGCGACTTATCCAAAGCCTTTGATTGTGTTCAACATGAAACTCTGGTCAGGAAACTATATCACTATGGAATTAGAGAATGTGCACTCGACCTTCTGACTTCTTATCTTAACAATAGAATTCAGAGGGTTGACGTTAAAGGAACAAGGTCTCCTGGGGTCTCAGTTGGTATGGGGGTCCCATAAGGATCAATTCTTGGACCTTTTCTATTCTTCATATACATAAATGACTTGCCCTTTCTTGTTGGGAACAAACATATATTCTATTATATAATACAAATATAGTATTGTTTGTTTGTTGTTTGTATTGATGATACCTCTTTGGTTTTTAAAATTAATATGAAACAGGTACAGTATGTCTGATATAGTACACTGGTTTAGCGTAAATAATCTTAGGCTGAATAATAAAAAAACTAAAATTGTAAAATTTAGCACACCAAACGTGCAAAATATAAAACCCGATGTACTTATCACTGGGGAATCGATGGATCCAGGTGAAACAACTGAATTTATTGGCCTTACTCTTGATGCCAAGTTACAGTGGCTCCCCCATATAAACTGATTGGCGGGTAGACTGAATTCTGCGGCATTTGCGGTCAAAAAAATTAGATTATTTACCGATGTTGATACGGCTCGCCTAGTTTATTTCAGTTACTTTCACAGTATAATGTCCTACGGTATTATGCTTTGGGGGTAACGCAGCTGTTATCCATACTATATTTGTGCTGCAGAAGAGGGCTATTCGCGCAATCTATAACCTAGGAGCCAAGGAATCACTAAGGTATAAATTTAAAGAAATTAAAAAATTAACTGTTGCTTCTCAATATATATTCTATAAGGTTTTTTATGTACGGAAAAATATTAATGTTTTTATGAGAAAATGTGATTCTCATAACATTGGTACAAGGAACAAACACAATCTTGTTACTCCTGTTACTCGACTGCATAGAGTCAGTAACTCTTTTGTGGGACAATGTATACGCGTCTACAACAGGATCCCAGAAAGCGTTCAAAATGCTTCTGTTGCCAAATTTAAAAAAATTGTTAAGGAACGCTTGTGTGCGAAAGGTTACTATACAATTAGTGAGTTTATGTTTGATAGCACACCTTGGAATAAGACCACATCATGCACTCTAAACAAAATAATATTAAAAACAGTTACGAATTAAAAAATATAATAAAACAGAAAACAATCACTATAAACAGAAACTTAAATACTCAAATTTTAAGGTTTATTAATAAGTACATAGCAAACATATAAATGTTAATAATATTTTTTTTACTTGTGTAGTCGTATTTATAAAAATCTGAAATGTATTTTATTATCTGAAATGTATATGGACTCTGGTTTCTTTTATCATTTCAAATAACGTTTTCTTACTTTTCCTTAACAGAAACCAAACAAAATCTTCTTGATAGTCTATTTCTGTATTACCTAAATATCATTTGGCCTCAATCCCTTGTTTAATTTCATCAGACTTGTGTTTATTTATAAAGGTTGCCTTCATAAAAAACGAGGCGCAAAAATTACGATCTTTGCTGCCTTAATTAAATCGTTAACACGGTATGAGAACTTTTCATCAATATATAAATAGGTACAGATAAAAAAATTCAGCAGTGTGATTTTGTAAGAAATCATTTCGTATGTCACTCGTGAAATGTTGACGATCGAGCGATAACGCCATTTTGATTCGTGCATCCTATAAATTTTTTGAACATTTATAGTCAATGTCGCATATTATCATATTCTGACATTACACCCTCGGGCTTTCCTTTTTTTATTCTGTTTGTACCCGATCTTCCTTTTTTTTGTTGTTGGCAACTATTGAAAACTTTAACTTTATATAAGATAAAAAAATAGAAAGATTCTAATTTATACATGTTTTCCTCAAATTTTCAATAATGATTATGGTTCGTTCACTATACAAAAACTAATCATAACAAAACACTGATGCAAAATTTCAAATACATAAATCATAGGCTAGTTCCAAGTCGTGAAGCCGAGGATCGTTTTATTTGCTTAATTTATATATAAGCGAGTGTTCACGTCTAATTGAAAGTCAGACGTCGACTGTAAGCAGGTTCATTTTCAATCTTACTGTTAAACGTAGGGATAAGCTGCATTTTTAATTTACACCAAGCGTAAACTGAGCGAATGACTGACGAGAAGTTCTGCTAAGTAGCCAATTAGTGACCGTATTATTACAATAGGCCACCGGGATTCAGTGACAGTGACGTTTGGTGTGAACGAAAATTGGAATGAAAATTCATGGAAAAACAGTAAAGCGCAACTTGCTGACTAGTCCAAGAAAACAGACATTCGCATTTAGACATGCGAATTTTGAGTTATTTACTAAATTTTTTAAATAAAAAAATTGATAAAGTTAGCTTGAGACTTAAAGCGGTGATACATATAATGAATTAATAATTGATTTGTAGTTTCAAATACTGGATCGTCGGAATATTTTATTGAAATCGAAAATTGTTTTATACAAAACTAGATGTTACCTGCGGCTTTGCCCGCGTAGAATATGAATATATTTACAAATTAACTTAAAATGTTACGTTAATGTAATACCTCTTTGTATACCACATTGGTGTGTATTTCAGCCCTTAGGGTAGAATATCCAGAAACGCTTAAATACGAATCTACTCATTTTTAATCAGTATCCCAAAAAAAAGGTTTTGGTTTGTTTTTAATTTAAAAAATTACGGACTTCCATAAAAACTTTCATCCCTTAAAGCACCCCCTCAGAGGTAGAATATCAAGAAACGCTTAAACACGTATCTACTCATTTTTAATCAGTAGCCCATAAATAGAGTTTCATGCTTCTAACTTAAAAAATGACGGATTTCCAGACTAACCTATATAAAAAATGTCCTACCCCTATTAAACCCCTTAGAGGTAGTTTATCTAGAAACACTTAAATACGTATATAATCATTTTTAATCAGTATCCCAAAAATAAAGTTTCATGTTTCTATCTTAAACATGACGGACTTCTATACAAACTTTAAACCCTTATATCACTCCCGTAGGGGTAGAATATGCAGAAACACTTAAATAAGTATCTACTCCTTTTTAATCAGTATCCAAAAATAAAGTTTCATGTTTGTAACTTAAAAAATTCCATAAAAACGTTCAACCCCTATTTCACCCATTTAGGGGTAGAATATCCAAAACTCCCTCCTGAGTGGGTGTCATGATATGTTAGTTTATAAGTGTACAGCCTAAAATATAAGTTTTATGCTTCTAGTTCTAAAAATTCTAAACATGACAATACTTTCAACAACTTACAACCTTTCATCCCCCTTTTCAACCCTATGTCCTTTTTCAAGCTCTAGACTATTTGTGTACCAAATTTCATTTAAATTGGTTCAGTAGTTTTGGCCTGAAAGCGAGACAGACAGACAGACAGAGTTGCTTTCGCATTTATAATATTAGTATGGAAGTATGGATTGTTATTTCAATCGCTAGACAGCTCCGATAATAACCGCGTCCGATCGCTGCTAAATTCAAAGTGCTACAGGGAGAACCGCAGCCTCCGACGCGTCTATAGCACGCTCCCGCCGCCCCGGCCGGCCGGTGCCACCGCAAACGCTACGTTCCGCAATTTTTAAATCTGTAATATCTTCGAAAATATTCATTTAAATCATATGCTGTAAAAGGCCATATAGATCAATATTCAATCACAATGTATTTAAGGTATTTCATTGGATAAGGATTAATGCTGTACAGGTTAAAATCGCTTCGAAAATTAGCCAGTATTTGTGGTAAAAAATAAATGACAAAAAAATGTTATTGTGGGTTATCACTAACAGATAGACACATACCATCGCGGACTTTTTTGTAGACATTTTTGAGGTGTACAATTCTGTAGTCCATTATTTTGATCTATCTCATAGTATTCAGCCAGCGTTTGCAATATAAGCGCAAAAATGTGTCTTTTTACGACATCACATTAGAAACTTTTAAAATTATCAGTGTTACTTAACTATATTGTCTAGATATTATATACAAAAACCTTCCTAACGAATCACTCTATCTATTAAAAAATCATCATCAAAATCTGTTGCGTAGTTTTAAAGATTTAAGCATACAAAGGGACATAGGGACAGAAAAAGCGACTTTGTTTTATACTATGTAAAGATATATAATTAGTTTTCACTTATCATTATCATATTACTACAAATAAATTTCTAGCGATTCTTTCGATAGTGAAAAATATAGTTGCGCAACCAGCAAGCCCTTGTGATCAGAGATCATCTTAATCGGTCGTCGAAATTTGATTATTGTTTATCCTAATCAGACAATATAATGAATAGAACTATATAGTTGTTTATAATTACTTCTTACATTAAGCAAAGTATTTAAACACAATCATTATTAAACATTAACAATGGCTTCGGTTAGGCTCTCTTCATTTTAATGAAGGATACTCCGTAACCCAGATAAACAAAATATAACTTTTTGGGATTAAGTATCAAAGACTTATTTAGTAATGTAAACAACCTTCACCTTTAACTAAGGGAAGACAGAACAAAGATCTATTCCTCAGTAATTGCCCTAACCTTTTCGTGTATATTTAAGTGATGACGACCTCCGTGGTCAATTAGTGTGTACATCGGTTTTCATGGGTACGCCACTCCGAGGTCCCGGGTTCGAACCCCGAGTCGAGGTAGAAAAAGTTCATTAGTTTTCTATGTTGTCTTGGGTCTGGATTTTTGTGGTACCGTCGTTACTTCTTATTTTCCATAACACAAGTGCTTTAGCTACTTACATTGGGATCAGAGTAATGTATGTGATGTTGTCCAATATCTATTTATTTGTTTGCTTATTATATCTACGCTTTGACTAGAAGCAAACAACCTCTATTTTAGAGTACGATTTAAGTTAAAATATTGTGAACCTAACAATGAATTACACAACAATAATAAGTGCACATAATTAAAGCTGAATGCTGAATTGTATAATTCTTGTAGTTATTTTTTTTTTCTAATTATAATTATGCATTTATAGTCACATTTAGATGCGTGGTTTTGTTGGGAAATGTTTCGATGTTTTTTAATATTTTCGGTCACTTCGGTTATAATCATCAGTAAGGTGGCCGTATCTTGTCAAGTAATTTACCGCTGCCTGAGACTTAGCGTTAACTTTTGGTATTGTCACGGATATATGAATATACGGGCGGGTACGACAATAACCAAAATATACTGATTACTGAAAAAAGATGACGAGGCCTTAAACTAAAGCCTTGAAATGATCAGATCCACACCATCAACATATAATTCCACGATCCCTTCGCCAGAGAGAAAATCTTGTGCAGTAGTCACGATCCGTAGATCGCAAGATTGGCGTATAGCTTATATTTCTCATAAGGTCATTAGAGGCTTCTTACAATCAGAGAAAACAAAAGTTCTAAGAATCAATTATTCAGCATATCCAAATAACGGCTATTCCGTTTGGTGCCCAATTGATCAATTCGTAATACAATTGACACAAATACAGACGCACACACACACATAAGCGTGTTGTTATCTATAATGTCTTTATTACTTCCAATTAATTCTAGAACAATAGTTGCAAATATTACACATCATAAGGAAAATATCGTCGGAATGATATCGCAAAGATATTTGTTTTATTGTTATTCACAGTCATTCGAATATGAATATAATAGCAGTATGGAGTTCTGGAACGAGAAGGGAACTTTTACTAGTAACTTGGAACAATATTTATTTATCAGATAAGTGAGTCCATTTGTGATTATATTTAATAAAGTAATCGATAATATCATGGCATACTGGATAATACCGTGGGATAAAGTGCCCAGTGTAGCGTTGCATTAAGAAAAAAACGGGGCCTACACGAAAGTATACATACTGTTTATATAAATATAGATGACTCTTTATTCTCTTCGTGTCCAATCAGTGATTTTATATCGTTATAATAATATCGCTAGATACGTCTAGCCATCATTTGGTTCCCAGGGCTCACCTTCCATTAGTTCAGCCTCGTCTTAGTTCCTGGTGTAAATTAAACATGTCAAGAGACCATTAAAATATTAAAAGAACACGTAATAATAGGAAATATATAATATGTTTGTGTCTTGCGAAATAGACATTTTTTAAGAGTTCCATATTTGTTCATCTATATTTTAAAAGTCGTTCTGTACTTTTATGATAGATGTGCATGTGTGTGTCCATTAACGAAGAACAAGAAGACATACTTAAGTTCGGTATTAAAAATAGTCAGGTGTCGTGGGACACCCAGGTCGTGCTATAATATAAAAAATAACGTTTCAGAGTAATTGAATTTAATCATATTTTGTTATTAAAACAATAACAAAAAATGTTTCAAATAATTTTATATAAAACAGTATGTAATAGAAGGGGAAACAGAAAGGTCGTCTGGAGGGGGCTTTAACGCTTTTTATTGACGTGACGATTTCCGCGTCATCTTCATCTCAATATTTATTCACTATAATAAGTAAGTAACTAGGAGAAAATGCATCGCGTAAACTTACGTGAAGACAATATTAATTTTCTTGTACATCTTGATAGTGTGGGAAGTTCAGTGACGCATTCAAACCAATCCTATAATTAAATTTTCACAAATTAATCTCCTAATAGGAATTGATATCCCGTTTACTTAATTTGTAGAAAGACGTATTTCAAGATCTCAGCGCCAACTCGCAGGTCCAATCTAAACCATCCAGGGAAACATTTACGCACACACATAAACAATCACCAAAATCGGTCCAGTCATTAGTTTGCAATTCAGCGACAACACACCTACAAACGAATTAAATATATGAATATATGAAGTGATGATGTGTATTGAATTTTATTATATAAGAATGTGTAATGTCATGTCATGTCAGATTTAAAAGCATTTACTAATATATCAATATATTTCAAATTGATGTCAATCATTCTCTTTTTATTTCACCAATCTAATATTATTGAGGGACTACTTTTATTTATTTTTGTTTCAAAATCATATTATGAAAGATCAAGTCATGTTATTACAAGCGATACTGCATAAATTAAATTATAAAATAGTTGAATTGAGTTAGTATGAATTTAGTTTTATGCTTTACTTTAACTCTATATAGTTTACAGTTAGATAATGTAAAACACGAAACTTTGGCAATCTTACATTTAAATACAAGTTTAGATATAAATATGTATATATATATCTACTATGTATATATCTATCTATATCTACGAATGTCTTGTTCTCGTTAACAACAAGACATTATATTAAAATAAAAAAACATGGTAAATATCCCGTTTCAAATATTTATAGTAATAAAAATAACCATGTTAATTTAAAATCTTATATACATATATATATATATATTCACGCTTGTCACGTCAATTGTCTGATTGTAGAGTGGGTGAAACTGCAAAGCGCAGACATACATCTATTATAACATTATATATTAAAACCGTGTCCGTAACGCACTGTATATACATATTATTCTAGTATATTTTTTATATGCATAAATATCACTATTGAGTTCTTCATCTTGTTTAGTCACTATACCTATTATTATTATTACCAGCCTATTCCAATTGAATTATGTGTTAGAGAATTAAATTATTCCAAACACTATGTATTAGTTTAGTAGTAAATTTAATTATGCATTATACAAACCGTCTACTCATATATTATAACAGGAGATATATTGACGATTCAAAAGTACTGAATTGGTTATAGCCCACAAATTGCAACAGATTAAAACAAATTTGATATTATGTAACACTTTCATCAAATAAACGATAACGCTTTTACGAATAGTTTTATTAATGAATAGATTTATAGCTCTTAAATATCAGTGACCTTTTTCCATTCATTAAAAAGTTTCAAAGGTATGTACGTTTGCTAAGTTCCTGGAATGATTCTTTATGAAACTTATCTTGGGATGTATCTTGGTTTCTTTGACTTACGGTATGAAAAAAAAATGATAATGTTATACTTCGATGTTTAAATAAATTTATTTTTAAATAATTTTGTAGAACTCTTATATTTTTAAAACACAACACGTCGAAAACTTTCAATTCGAAATATTGTCATTATTTTATATTTAGCATAATCATATACTCGTGTATTGTATAGCTTATTGTTTGTATCGAATGAGACATAATTCATTTGAAATGAGTTGAACTTTTTTATATTATTACTTTTGGCATTAGCGTGCAGGTTTCTAGCATAATGTCAATGAATAAGAAAAATAATGTATACTCTATTTCAACCATAAGAGAAAAAGCCAAACAAACATCATTTGACAGCAAATTGACGCGATATCCACTGTGGATTTGCGAAAAAATGGCGTGGTGAACGTCGATGAAACTGTTATCGGAATTTCGGAAGTAAAATTAAAGTGGAAATAAGTAGTTAATGTAATAGTGTTGCATTATAATAAACATATATTAGTAATTAACTCCTAGTAGTGCACAATGTAGCTAAAATATTAAATTGTTTTTTTTTAATCTTTTTTCCTACTTATAAAATAGGCTATACCTAAAACCTGACATCTTCACACGCGAGCGAATACGCGGGCAGTATTTAGTATTTAAATGAAACGTAATTTATTGCTCCCTTTTGTAATATTTAAACTATTCAGATAAGAGAGCAGCTCACATTGCCTTCTATATATTAAGTCTATTATTATAGATCAAGCGATATTCTGGGAAATTATTACGTTTCAACGTCAACAGTTGAATGACTCTGAAAGCAATTTTACTCCGAGAAATATTTTTGCGTAAAATATAACAAAATGTTCAATAAACTGTACTATCCTCACAAAGGTTTATTCTTGTTGCTTACTCTTATATACAATTTTATTAAAATTGAAATATTTACGATATTGTTTACGTTATTACTTTTATTATATAGATCATTGAATAAAAGTAATCGAAATCCCTACAGATGATTCTTTTATAATCTGGACGAAAGAAAAAACGTCCTGTCAATATTATAAGAAATTACATATCTTCAGAGTGTTATCACATATCCATATGTTGCTTTACAATATCTGTATTGTGTTAAAAAATAAATAATTGGTACAGATGTGTGAACCGACGAAAAAATATCAGTTTCACGGATAAGGGCCTTTAACCCTTGTAATTTGACCGTGACAAATAGCTCTAGAAAAACGACATCGATAAATCAATTTCTACGCAAATTATCTCATTTTTTCAAGGAAAGTTACTCATTGTTAGCATATATATCTTACTATCTGTTTCCATCTATTGAGTCTAAAATACGACAATGCCTCTATTATTTCATAAATAAAATGAACTTGGCTGACATGCTACCGCGTGTCTAGATGACTTATAAAACTTCTTCAAATTATTTCATCAAATCTTCTTATATACTAATAGCCGATTTTTGTCCCAGTGATTATGTGACGATAGGTTCACGTAACAGACACATTTATGTTCTTATTTTGAAGAGCTCTAGTCGTAGATATGCAGATAAATGAAGAGGATTCTTAATTGCAATTAATAAATTGCTACGATTTAGCAAATATATATTTTAAAAAGCGGAATTAAGTTACTGGCCGGGTAGAGAGCGGCGTTATAGCTGTATAAAAAAACGAAATATAAAACGCGCGAACAGACGTCGTCAGTATACAGTGAATTTAAATCTAAACAAAACCTGCCATAGATTTCGAAATTCTTAAAGAAACGCGAAGTTTCGCGTGCGACCCGCTAGTTTAAATAAACGGGAATAAACGGAAACAAAATACAAATCGGTGCATTTTTTTTTTAAACGGAGTTTTGACGTAACAAACATAAAAAATATACCAACCGAAAGAAATACCTTTTTGAAGTCGGTTAATAAACGAAGATGTGATTTGAGTCCCATCGCTGAGTCGAACCTAATAAATTTAATAGTTTAGAGTAGCTTCAGTACTAGCAGCCATTGAAGAGTTCAACTGATCCACTCCCGCCTCCACGCTTCATCACCACATCAGCTTCAAACTAAATACAAAGTCTTTAAATAAATAATTGCACAGTTTCAAATCGATACGACAAAATTGGAAGTAAGTTAAAATCGACTTCCTAGATTCATTTTCACATTGAATTTTATATTTAACTTAATTTAGAGCATACTAGGCAAATAACTGATATACAATATCAATATGAATGATACAATACTGAGTACTAATATCCCCTTGAACGTGTTCAGCAGCTCTTATTCGAAAAGTGATCGAAAGGCTGCCGACTATAGTTATTCTAAAACAAACTCTTTCAACAAATTGAAAATTTACAACTGATCATTAATCTTGGGCGACGCGACACGTGTGAGAAAACGCAGACACTTGGAAGTACAACCATTGTTTTTATTGAGGATAAAAAACTGTCGTAAATAGCATTATTCATGCTGATAGTTTTATCTTTTAATGAACGATTTCATACTTTTATTTCCTATTGTTTTATGTAATTAATCTTAATAATATAATATATAACATTTATAATGTAAAGATTTGTAATGTGTTATTTTTTAATTTTTAAGTACCTACCAATTCATGAATTTTTAAGATCGATTTCTGTCTTTTACTGATTCAAATCTACAGCTAGATTCACATTATAGCAGACCAATGAGCAACTGTTTCGCATAGACCAATATTTGTTTCTGACGGTTCAATTAAAATTGATTCAACAATGGCAACAAAAAACCCGTTTTTAATATGTAAAATATTGTAATTCCTTCCAAAACGAATATCAATGAAATACGTATTCGCTATCGCAACGTTAAGGCAATGTTCGATAAAAAAATATTTGAAAGCGACTTGAATCAACACAAAAAATTTGCTTCGATTTGATAAAAGTCTGTTCAACTTCTTTTAAACGCATTCGATTTTTGGTCTTGCAGTTGGTAGACATTTGTCTAATCATAAGGGCTAAATTCTATGAACTGCGAAATACTACAAATTCACTTGTTCACCACATATAGTGTTAAAACAATTTTTAAATTAATCATTGAAATGTCCTCATGGCATTTTGTATGCAATTAAGACTATGAGCAAAATATGACGCGATTTTTACCAAATTAATTATGATATATCGGCTTGAATAACCCTGACGTATATATGAATACTTTTTCATTAAGATCAAATAACATATGACTAATCCATTCAAAAGGATGGCGAGGGGTCAAGTTATATAAAACATACATTTTTTGATAAAAAAACTAACTTAACTAAATCCAATTTTTTTTCAATATATTAAGGTTCGTATACTTTATGCAATATTTATATTATAAATCATCATCCAGGTGCAACACTCACCGCAGCCCAGAGCAGAGACTACAGGCTTCAGAACCTGGACGTCCTAAATCTACTGGAGAAGCCATGGTTAGGCCTGAGTACGCAAAACCGTTGGGACAGACCTCGCATTGAACAGGACCTCCATAACATTTACCCAAGGATGATCCGTCAGCGTCA
Organism: Vanessa tameamea; assembly: GCF_037043105.1. NCBI lineage: Eukaryota > Metazoa > Arthropoda > Insecta > Lepidoptera > Nymphalidae > Vanessa > Vanessa tameamea. The sequence goes on from NC_087323.1 coordinate 10,651,945, forward strand.
AGACGATGAAGAGGCAAAGACTTACGATGATGATGTTATGAGGTAAATATAAATAACTACTGAATGATTAAAGTATAGGTTACCTTCCTTTCTTAAAGATAGATAGATAATAAAGAAAGATATTTTTTCTAAATGTGGATATTATCTTGAAATTCTAACGTCAATAAAACTGTATTGCAGAAGTTTATTTAGACAAACCCCATTCTTTGCCATTCATATATTAATTTTTAGATACCTTTAAAAACACATATGCTATTTGATTAAGAATATATTATCTTCTTGATCTTAAATTCTACCACAAATTGAAAAAAAATCCCGCTGAGTTTCTTTCGCCGGTTCCTCTCAAGTCGGGTATTTTCTTTACAAAACGGCGGTACTGTTTAAATCAGTAAATGTAACACTTCTATATTAAATAAAGGATTTTATTTGATTTGATTTAATAACCGATAAACTTTTGGAACCAAATAGTGCCATGAAATATCTGTCACGGACATATTGTAGTTTTATTAAAAATATTGTACATTTCCGGGGTCCAAAAATTCGGGTGCCTGAGGCTTGTATCCCTTGTTAGGATGAAGGCATATTATTACCGTTATCGTTAGAATGTTATTTATATATTAATTTTATCAAAAAATATAGTAAAGCAGGCTTCTGCGAAGTATTTTGACAAAGAACTCGTTAAATTGTGTCTTGTATACGTCATCACGCAACATATCTTATTAAAAGCGTTACCCTACTATATGCGTCATCCACGATGTACCCAGACATTATAACATTGTTATTGGTATTTTTTATGTTTGTTATCTCAGAACTCATTTCTTTTTTGCTTGTGAGGGAGGAAAAATATCAGCAAGAGTAAAAAAAATATGGAATGATATTATTTATTCACATTTTATGTATATTTTATTTTCACAATTATTATTTTTTTTTTTTGTTGATGTATTATTTATATTTCCTCCTTTCTTAATTTTGCGGACTGTTTCCGTATTATAAAATTTCCATTCTCTCCTCAGGTTCGGGTCTGAAAAGCGATCGGCAGTGGCAACAGCGATAAACGCCGGTCGCCGGAGACGGCAGCCGACGCCCGCCCTCGGTAAGGCAGTCACGCCGTATGTCGGCGTCGGTAAGCAACGTCGATTACGGCCACATTACATATTTAACTGTTACGGTTAAAAATTTATTTTATTTATCTCTATGATATTACCCATAACTTATTACTTTTTAATAATAAAAATAAAATAGATTAATATGATTTTTTTAATATGACTGCCTCGTTGATTTAGTTGCAGTTCTAGGTCTTGGTTCAAATTCCGGGTAACCCGATCGTGGGATTTTCCATCGAGAAATTTAGTAGTAGCCGGAAATTTGAAAATTGACAGTTTTTACTGCCTCATGTCCGGCGTCCTAACTACTTCCAGTTGCGTAAATACAGAGTGCACTGATATTTGCACGCCATCTTATGCACAATAATATGTACTATTTGCCTAGTCTCCCTAGAGAATACGCGTAATATGGCAATCATCGTTTCCATTTATATCATAGATTCAAAATATAGTACCAACTAAATCTAGATAGATTTAATATAATATGCACGATAATTATTGTACTCTTAAGAGATTTTCCGAAGACTATTGTGATCCTACCCCCTTCCCTTTTAACTTAGCCATTGCCAAAGCTAAAGTCAGATTCCTGGAATCATCAGGTACCTGATTCCAGAAATCTGAAAAACTAAGCGGTCGTTTTCTACTTAGTACCGAATTTCAACCTAATTTCAAAGTCCATAATTTATATTAATAAAAAAGAAAAACAAATGCAACATAATACGAAAACAATCTTAGGATTACAAAGCTTAGGCTATATAGTTACTTATTTAAAACAAACAAATAACAATCTTAAGTAATGACTCAAGTTGATCTCTTAATTTTATCGTCGAACAAAAACAAATCGTCCTTGGGCTTTATTATGTCTTAATTTATAGTTTTGTTTGTAAATTGCTCCGCTATCGAGTCTAGAAGTATAATTTTATTGATATCTTTCGCTTACATTAATTTCTTAAAGTTTACAAACAACTGTATCTGATACTAAATAATTAAACCTATTAGTTTATGTTTGTTAATTAATAGGGCCAAATATATTGAACCGATTGTAAATATATTTATTTGTTTATAGTTTAAAAAACAGTTTGTAACTAAATACCTACCTTGGGTCCAGCAAAATTTAAGACTAAAAGGAATTGTCCAGCCATTAGAAGATATGAATCTTAAACAAATATTGTGGGCTCAAATCCAGGTCTGGTATCTGCCACATTTTTATTCCAACTCCTATTTTAGTAGCGTGGTAGAATATGCTCCAAACTTTTTAAAATTACAAGAGCCTGAGTCGAGCAATTCAACATTTCTAGGCAGTTAGTATTACGATTATTTTTATTTATAATAATAAAGGTGGACAGGCGAATGGACCAACTTATGTCAATTGCTCACTAAAGACCATAGACAATTGTGTATTAAGAAACATTACCCAGGGTCTACATCACCAATTTACAATGACAGTTTACAATTTTGAGAACTAAGATGTAATGTCTACTTACATCTTAGTTCACAAAATTGTAAACTGTCATTCTATACTGTTTGGTTGCAGACTATGTGTGATGAGTGGGAACTAAACTCTACCTAAAGAAAAAATGAAAATAGTGCAAAATTTTTCCGTTGAATTGTAATTTAATTTCTCTACGTAAACAATAACCTTATGTCACGACACACAGTGCACGTTGGTATTCCCATAGGAGACGTCTATACATAGAAATAATTATCTCCTTAGTATATTAGTGTTGCTTTTGTATATCTTTACTTTAATGTATTCATATAAGGGTAAAAATTATAGATAAGTATATGCCTTTTTATGGCATTAGTTGGCAGTGGGCAATTGGCCATCTGTTGGTAAGTCCTCTGACCTCCACCTCTGACCAAAACATGGGCACCATATGCAATTTTAACAATGAACTAAAAATGCGCCACCAACCTTGGAGACTGAGATGTCTCTTTTACTTGTAGTTACACTGGCTCACTCACCTCTCAAACCCGAACACAACAATATTTAGTATTGCTGCTTGGTGGTGATATACAGTGTGGGCTAAAAATTTTTGCAAATAGCAACACTTGATTTCTCAAAAACAATGACAGTTACGGACCCGCGGGTGACGGTAAATTGTGTGTCACTTAATGCAATTTTAGTCACGATACGACGCCTCTTTAGAGTTGAATACGAATTACAACGTGTAAGTGAGTGTCCAAGTGTTAATTTAATTAAAGCTTGGGTCAAGCAGTTCGAGCAAATGAGATGAATAATATCAAACAAACTGGGCGGCCACGTTTAAGAAGAAGTGAAGAGAACATTCGCGAGGTTGAAATTTCTGTAAGGGACGATCCAGAATCATCTACGCGTAAGCGGTCGGCGGCTCTGGCAATACCAAGAACTAGTCTGCACCGAATTTTGCAGTTGGACCTTAAACTACACCCATATAAGCTTCAAATTGTACAGGAGATGAAACCAAACGATTACATTCAACGTAAATTGTTGGCTGACACTATACTGGAGCGATTCTCTAGCCTTGAGAATGTATTGTTTACGGACGAGGCCCATTTTCACATCAATGGTCACGTAAATAAACACAATTGTCAATATTGGAGCACGGAAAACCCTCGTCTTAAACAACGTCTTAAAACGACAGTATGGGCTGCCATATCAGCATCGGTCCATATTTCTTTGAAGATAATCAAGGAAATAACGTAACTGTAAACTCAGTGGAATACGTGAAGATGTTGCAAGAGTTTTTGACACCACAGTTATATGAATTTGATGGATACAACAGCAGGACTTTGATGCAACAAGATGGAGCAACATGCCATACCTCAAATGAGAGTTTACGGGTGGTAAAAGAAATGTTTCCTAACAAATTGATGTCTCGCAGAAGTGATATCCCATGGCCTCCAAGAAGCGCGGACCTCACACCTTCCGATTTTTCTTGTGGGGATATCTAAAGAGTCGAGTGTACTTTAATAAACCAACGACCATATACCAATTAAAAGAAAACATCCACGAGGAGATAACCGCGATTCCTCGCAGCATGCGTCAGCGAGTTGTCCAAAATTTACGTAGTCGATTGCAGGAGTGCCAACGACGAGACGGAGCACATCTCGACGATATAATTTTTAAAAAAATAAATTTCAATAAACGTTTATTACGTTAAATAAATCATCAACAAAATAAAATGTGTACTTTTATTGCTACTCATGTTTCAAAAGTGCAAAAATTTATGGCCCACCCTGTATATAACGAGTACGAAATGACGTAACTTTATTTTAATAAGTCAAGAGAGCTGTCGTTTTAATTATTAATTACTATTATTATTGACATACTAACACGCACTATCGCCAATTTGCATTCGCTTTTGATTCAGTATTCGCGTTTGTTGATTCCCTATAATGTTCCCATCTGACTCTATTTAGTAAACTAAGATGAATAAAACTACTAGTAGCTTTTCATATTTGATACGCAATTCCGATTCTCTGCGGCACCAGTGAGGATAATAAGACGAGGTGCTACGTCTTTTAGAAATGATTTTGCGCTAATACGGCAAAGTGCGTGACGATTATTCGTTTTTATTTCAATATTTTACTAAGAATATATTTATATCAATTTATGAATATTATTGTATGAATTGCATCTCGAAGCCCTGAAATTAAAAAAAACAGGTACATTGAGCTGCTTTGCAATGAAGTACGTCCTAAAAAATACCTTACTTAATATATACGAAAAAATCTACAACCATAATAGATACCTTTGATCGATAAAGATACTTGTGATCCAAATATCAAGCTTGTTAGTTTGACTATAGAATTTGTACAAGATATAATTTTTCAGGAGTGCTCAACGATGTGGGTTCATTCTTTGACTCGCTGAGGGACAACCTGGAGACGCTGGCCTCACTCTCGCCGCAGCAAAGATCCAACCTGTTCCAGGAACCACCTACTGTGGTACACGCTACTTCATCTGGTAAGCTCTTGATATTAAGTTTTAGACTATCAAAGTTAAAATAACAACCGTAATTGCCCACAGACACAGCTAGGCTAAGTCTCCCTTTTCATTAAGGAAAATATTTGAAGCTAATTCAATAACGCTGCTCTGATGCTGATTGGTGGATACACATTTGCAGATTCAATGCGACGCATAAGTTTTCCTTTACCGCCGAGCACGAAATCAATTATAAACGCAAATTAAGCACATGAAAATTAAGTCGTACCTACCCAGAATTGAACAAGCAACCTTTGAAAGGTTGATATATATATATTTATTTATTTATTTATTAATAATGAGTAATATTCGACTGTATTTATGAGAGAATACCAACAGCTCAAATGTTTACAGCCAGTATTTAGAGTCACATTAAAAATGATTTTAAAATGACACTTTATGGTTCACGCCAAGGTTGCCGTTAATCATTGCGTCCTTGAACAATAACCAGTGGTGAAACTATGACTATGTAATGGCAATTATAATGTCGTTAGGCGATAGTTTACGTGGTATTTTTGGTTAAACAAAGAGATTTTGCGCGTTATTTAATTACGTAAGTGGATAAAGCTAGTATTTGTTACAATACTATTATATAGGATTTTTTGTTTAAAAATAATGCTGAAGCCCGATCACCGCGTACCGGGTCGGGCTGCGATCGGGCACCACCACAAATCAAGATCATCTAAAGATACACTCAAACTTTAAAAAAAAGCAACAAAATCGATACAGAACTGTAAGCTAATTAATATACACACATACAGAAGAATTATATATATATATAATGGTTGTGGGAAGATGAGCAATTACTCCGCTGGAAATAAATCATTATTGTAAAATGATACCCAAAATTACCAACTTATAGAAATATTTACTAGAGAGTATTCTTATTCATTTTAGAATTATGTTTAAAAAATTAACTCTATATTTAGGTAAATATGTAGACCACATTTACCTTTGTAACTTCGTTGACTAGTAATTGGGCAACGTGATGGTCGCAATGGGCATCGCCAACCATAGACAATGGCATTGTAAGATATTTTTTACCAGTTTACATCGTCAACACGGCACCAACTTCTGGGAACTAAAATGTTTTGTCCCTTGTGGCCAGGGTTACACTGGCTTACCCGCCCTTCAAAAGGGAACACGACGATCCTAAGTACTACTATTTGGAGGTACAGTGAGTGATTAGTGGGTGAGAGTCTTACTACCAAGATTTTCTTTTTTTCAAGCATTACTAATTGTCGTTTAATACAGATGTGTTTCCAATTAAATTATTTAACAATATCTTCGGATTAATTATAATAGTATGTATTTTTATTCCTTTAAAATAGATTCTTAAACGTGTAAAAATACAACAAACATGAACTTAAAAAAAGTTTCTATTCAAATCACTTTTATTACGTTTTATACTTTTACCTGTTATTTCATCAGCCTGTAAATGTCTCACGACTGGGCTTCCTGCTTCCTGTTTTCCTTTTAAAGTAAAGGTCTACATACACATCAAATACATTTCTCACGTTATTAAATCCTTATTCCTAAATTATAAATAAAAATGACCTTATATAAATCGTGTTAATAAAAATGACCTATATAATATATAAATCGTGTTATTTACTCGGGGTCTAACCTGCAATTTTCGATCAAGATTCACGTGTTCTAACCTCTTCGCTGTCTCGGCTCATGCCCATATAAAACCTTGTTACACGTGTATGTCTCATAACCTTAACCGAACCGGTGGTAGTGTTTAATTTGACCATCAATAAGTAAGTGTAATGCTTCTATGTTGAATAAAGGAATTTAAGTTTGAGTTTTGAGTTTACCATTTTCACAAGGAGTACGAAATAAACAATACGGTATTGTATATAGATAAAGGATGCGCAGTTTTTCCCACTTCCCATTTATAACTTGTTGACCTCAAACAAGTCTAATTGGTACACATGTGGCGTACTATGTGTGTTCGAGATGAATTATAAATATAAGCTGGGAACACACTGGTACAATTCCATTATATGTATATAGTTTATATTACGGCATTTATGAGCATTTTAGATTTAGATTTTATTTTTGTTAGTTTACCTAAACCTGTATATGTAAAGACTTACATATATTCTCATTGTGAACCTCCTCCGTTACAGTTAATTAAGAAAGATTCGAACAATGAAGAAAGTGATTATTCTTTTTAAAATGTCTCTGGTAAAATACACAAATAGGTACAGTCAGAGTAAGAAAACCTTCGTCAGTTGTCAAATTAATTCCTTTATCAAGTCGTAAACTCTTAGTACATTTTGAAACGAATGCATTAAACATAAAACTGCACTTAAAGTTAAACCAACATGGTATGATAACTCAATCGGTAAAGCAGATTATCGCTCATACTGAGCACACGAAAATAGATCTTAAGGTGACGAACCTTTTCTAACTCAATATGTCATACTCAATCGGTAAAGCAGATTATCGCGCATACTGAGCACACGAAAATAGACCTTAAGGTGACGAACCTTTTCTAACTCAATATGTCATACTCAATCGGTAAAGCAGATTATCGCGCATACTGAGCACACGAAAATAGACCTTAAGGTGACGAACCTTTTCTGACTCAATATGTCATACTCAATCGATAAAGCAGATTATCGCGCATACTAAGCACACGAAAATAGACCTTAAGGTGACGAAACTTTTCTTACCCTGACTGTACATTACGTATGAAAAAATGCGGTCTTTAAGAAATAAAATCTTTAAGTATATATTATAATATTATGCCACAATTACTTTTCTATAAATAGAATATGCTCCAAACCTTCTCCTCAAAAAAGGCGAGGAGGCCTTAGCCCAGCAGTGGGAAATTTACAGGCTGTTCATTCAAAAAAAAAAAAAAATCTTTTCCCATAAAAATTGTCTTTAACGCGCACTCGTTTTACAATCAGTTACACAAATAGACAAACAGAATTACATTCGCATTTACAATATTAGTTATATGCAGACGTTTACTCTTCCACGTTCAAAAACTGCTCATCAGATATGAAGATTCATATAAAATATATTATAATTAATCATAGTTATACCTAGGCATTCATATAACTCAAATATTATATACTATCATAAATATAGTTACTCTGATCGCCAGTATATATAAAGGATTATCTATTTATGAGGAAGCGCTGAGGAACATTAACATTTCTAAAAAATATAGTACGCAGAATAGGAGGCATTACCTCAAGAATAATTTAAATAAAATTTATTGAAAGAACCGAAATGTCACTATTCCCATAATCCCGAGACTTGAATTATTTTATATTTCAAACATAAAGATATTATTTCAAAGGTAAATCTTATATTGATATTTCTTTAAAGCTGAAGTATTTTCTTCGGGGAAAATATCTTAATAGGTTAAATACGTATTAGCAATCACGAGGCGTCCTACTATGACAAAGAAATCCTGAAAGCCTAGCACTGGTTCTAAAGTCCCACATAATAAGTTTTTATTGTTGGGGTACACGTAAATCAAAGAGCACATGTTTCAAAGATAAATTCCTGGAAGAATTGTTAGCTTGATCATACCTTTCTCTTAAATAAAACATCGATTATCACTTCGTAATAATAAATGTCCGAAACGAGCTCCCTAAGGAAATGTATCTTGTGTACTCATTGGTATATACGCGTGACCTTCATTGTCCAAACTATTTGTTCGGGTTGTTTTACATGCCGGCCGTCTCGCTTATCTTTAGCAGCGAGCCTCGACCAATGAGGTGCGAGTATTTTGTTTCATAAGAGTTAGAGATGTAAATTGAGAGTTTGAGGACTATATTTTAATACAGGTTATGATTAAACATGGTTTTGTGATAGTTTTAACCCCGGCTTACTTAAATATGCTTTAAACTGGGATAAAGTTATTTTTTTGACAATTTATAAAAATGAGACCAATGTGTCACAGGCTTAAGGTCGCCGAACTGCGCATCGTATAAATGACGAAGCTGCTCGCGCCACCGGAAATGCTAAGTTACTTTTAATAGTTGTTATCTCTTCATTTATATCATTTAACTGAAATTTTAATAAAATAATAAACATATGTTTTACATTTATATACTATTAGATATGAAAATATTTTACATTTAGTACTGTTTTCGTGAGCTGGGCATAGCGTTTAGAGTCCTTGTATGGGTACTTACATGTTAACAACTATTATCTGCTTGGTAGTAAAGGAAAACATGGTGAGGAAAACTGCATGTGTCGAATGAAATTTTTTTCATATCCATAAATACGCATTACAGCAGCTTGGTGGAATAAGCTCCCATTTAAGAGAAGAGGAGGCCTTAGGCCAGTAGCTCATTTATAGGATGTTTTTTTTTTACTATTTAATAGTGAATTTCATAACTGGTTTTCACGACTGCATGTGCGCGTAAAATATTAAAGCTTATATACAAAGGCCATTAATATTACATGACATTAAGCCAGTAAAAAATGCTAACGCTCGGCATGCGATGATATGTCACTTAAATGATTTTATAAACAATAATTATTCGCTAGGACACGCAACTATCTGCGTACGTTGTGTACGTTGATGATCGTTAGAAACCGTCATGATAGTAGCATAAACAACTGTACAAAGTATCAACTCAATAGGTTGAACGATGAGTGAATTTATGATGCAAATCAATATAGCAAAAATTGCTAGAAATGTATATCCTTTAAGTATTTTTTGCGTTTCGAAATAAAGCAAGATACCTTTATAAAGTACCCATTAATATTTTTGTTTAACTAAAATCAAAACAAAAAATAACGACAAAGAATAATTCAAGATTATTCTATAATAATAAATAGACGTTTTGTAAATTTTTTAATGTCTAATTGAAAATCTACAATATACATAAAATCTACATCAGAAGACGCAGCGCGTTTCGGACAAGTTTTATTAGTATATTATTATATAAATGGTTTTACTCGCTTTTTTTTTACTAACTAAGGTCACTAATTAATTTTTGAATAAAATAAATTGTCATATGGAATACGAACAATAATCCAACTGAAATGATTCAGACTTCAAGAACTACACCAAGCAAACTTATCCGATTACGTACGTTATTGCAGTTTCTTGGAGTTGATTCTAAAACTGTAAATAGTTCTAAAACTGTAACTTCGTACGTGTTAGTTTTAATGATTTAACTTAGATAGTTCGTATTTTTGCGCGAAACAATTTGGCAACAATTGTGAATGTCACTCGCATACAGAGAAATATAAATGTTTTTTATCGCACTGTACGAAACAAGATATTTATAAAGTTTATATATTTTTTTTATTATATTTACTACTAACTACTATCAATCTAAGAATAAAAGAAAGAAGGTTTATGTATAATTATTTCTTCCCAGTCGAATTTTGGACTAAAATAGAGTTCTCAAAGGCAGCATGTGCGCGTAAATTTAACTTCGTAGCTCTGGGCTGCCAAATAGTTTATTACTGAATGACTTGTGCCGTGTTGGTCAAGTCAAAGTAACGTCAAACCGTCACATCGAACTATGAAATTGAGGAACACAAAAACAAGTATAGACAGTATGCCTGTGTTGGCACAGATAATTGTGAACTACAATATTATATGCCGTGTATTTTGACTGGTTTTCATTGAGAACAAATAGCAATACTTAAATCAGTTAAGAACACACTAATCTATACATAAAATATATTTAAATCATTTATATTTATTTGAGATTGATCAAGTATATTTTTACACTAAGCCGACGCATTATAATATTATCGAAATGCGAAGTTAACTAGGTATGATATTCCTAACCCGTTATTAAACTAGTTTGAAAATTGTTGCAAAACTAAGAAATAAGTGCAGGTAGAACTACTGATGGCGCCGCATTCAGAATCGAAGTTTAATTAGTTGCGTACCTGGGGAGCACTGTAAAAGTTACTAGATATGACAGAAGGTGTGTTCAATCCAATGTTTTTGTCACCGTTTGTTTGCAGTTCGAATTGTATAACATACGCCATGAACTATATGAAAACAAAGACAATTGTTTTATTTTTATTTTGTCATATAGACCACAAAATAAAATCCTTAGAAAATTATTGCATAAACGATGGAAAATCTTTTTTGAATTTTAGAATTAAAAAAAAAGGTATTTATAATTTTTACAACTATTACAGATAAAATCAGTGGACGAGTGACAGAATAAGATAAATATAATACAGAGTGACCCAGTGTAATTACATAATCATAACATAAAACATAATCAGCCTGTAAATTTCCCACTGCTGGGCTAAGGCCTCCTCTCCCGTTGAGGAGAAGGTATAGAGCATATTCCACCACGCTGCTCCAATGCGGGTTGGTGGAGTACACATGTGGCAGAATTTCGTTGAAATTAGACACATGCAGGTTTCCTCACGATGTTTTCCTTCACCGCCGAGCACGAGATGAATTATAAACACAAATTAAGCACATGAAAACTCAGTGGTGCCTGCCTGGGTTTGAACCCGAAATCATCGGTTAAGATGCACGCGTTCTAACCACTGGGCCATCTCGGCTCTTCCAGTCACTCTTCTTCAGTGGTAGAATGCTCGCCTGCCAGTGTAATTACAGGATCAATATTCGTAACATATTAAAACTGATTAATATATTTTACGGTACCAGTGAGTGTGGTGACCATTTCTCATCGGGTAGTTTTACATATACTTCAATAAATATATATGTAAAATACTTGTTTCGAACCGGTGGTTAGCTTTACATTTAAATGGAATATAACTTATAATACTTGAATAAAATAAATTTAAAGTACGCGTTTATGAGGTTTAAAAACAATCTATAAAAATAAAAAATAAAATTTGCCGTAGGTGGCGGCGGTGGTGGTGGTGGAATACGTAGACTCCACGCGCTCCGCCCACTCAGACCGACTGGAAACATCAGGTGAGCATATTATGTTGGACAGTTTAAAAAAATAACACAATCAAGTATTCATATTTCAATATCACACCAAAGAGTAATACCAGTTAAGAGAGTCCAACGAAGCTGTTTATGTGTGTTAGTGTGGAGGTACATACATATGACGTACCTATACGGGTTGTCAATGTGGGCGCAGAGTTGCCAGGATTCAAAAACCTCGATCCCACAAACAAACAAACAAAAAAACACAATATTCAATAATTATACATTATTAATATAATAAATAAAATTATTAAATTCATACAGATTTTGATTGTTTGCTGTTTACTTAATTTTAACTACCTTTTTGAAAATAATGTATCAGCCATAATCACTTCTAAAGGAACAATCAAAAGTTCCATTTCTAAAATGACATACATTTTGACATAGTTATTTTTTTAATAGATACCTACCGTTTATTTCTCTTGCCTTCAACGTAAAACTATTTTGAGAAATAACGTTCACGAGAACTGGTAATGAACAGAAACCTTTAACGGTTGTTAATCAATTGATACCTTATGAATGCATCTGCATTTAAACTGACATTTTTATTAAGAAAATGCCAAATTAGCTGCAGTTTTCGTTTGTTTTTTTAATATTATGACATTATAGTAATTATAACATCAATGGATTTCCCTGCACGACGCAAGGCTTACAGAAACGAAAAAAAAAACAATTCTACGTATATACACAAAAAATATAAAGATACATATACTTAATTCATATATATGAAGATACAAGTATTTACTTTTTTTTATTATTTTAATTAAACGATACTGAGTAAGATAGCTATTCGCAATACTTACAATTACTGAAAATAATTTATTTACAAAAATGGACACAATTTGTGATTTGTTTCGCAATTTATAGCGTTTTCTGGATGCACTAAACGGGAAAAAAATTTGGAATATTTTGATGTTTTTTGAAAATTGTTTCACACTCAATAAATCTCGTGTGCATGTACAGATAAATAATTCTTACACCTCTGTTCTCGCTAAAACAACCCGTTTAAATTTTAAGATGTAAGGCTCTCAATTACATAACTAATAAATATTTTAGTAGCACTTATAATTTAGAATGATAAAACATTAAATCCACATACGCTTATTGAAATTATATAATGATAATATTAATAAAAATATTCGTGTACTTATATGATTAGCTATCAGTACCTATAATATATAGAGAGGTCTTAGATATTAATCCTATGAAGTATTGGTTATTTGGTTTGGAAAACAAAGTAAAAACGTATCAAACGCTACACGAATATTTTTCAAAATTCATAGAATATTCATAGCCTTGTAAACACGATTATCCAGAAGTCCAGCGAAGATCTGTTGATGTTCAGTAAAAATATAAAATATAAAAACGCCAAAATGTATAAAAGTAAAATGTAAAAAAGGCACGGGCAACTGTGAGCCCGTGGATGATGTAAACAAAAAATCAAGATTATGTAGACAATGAAAAACATGGAGCTACTATTCGTCGGTATTTAAGCAAGATATATTGGTACGTTTAATTTCAATATCAGCCGGGTTGAACGTTTATGGTCTTCCCGGGTGGATGATGCCTATAAACTTCCTCAAGAATTGGGTTCAGTTACAATGATACTCAAATCAAATACATTTATCAAATCCAACTGGCAATTCCAGATGAGTGCGTCCAAACAAAGAAACTTGTATATGATTAATGCATGCGATTATTGAAAACGTATTAAACGTAATTACGATGGCCTTGTTGCTGTACTACATATAAGGCTGCAGATCCCAAGGTTCTGGATTCAAAATCCAGTTATTGGGCTTTTCTTTAGAAAAACCGTGTCCTGTTGGATTTACCTGTTATTGTGTTTGCTGAAACATTTGTGCACTTTAATGTGCCCTGTTAGCTATTCTGTCTTAGCCGTCGGTTAAAATCGGTTACGACGACATGAACATCACATCATACATAAAAAATCAGTAACATTTAAAATTTACTGGAATAAAGTAAAGCCAACTCAGATATTTATTGCTAAATACATCATAAAATGTAGATTTAGAAATGCCACTATAAAGAAGTCCCTTCATGAGTATCATGTGGATTTATTCGCGCTAACTGACCTAATAGAATTGGTCGAACGGCTCAAATATTTCGACTACTGATAGGTATATGCACGGCGGAATCCTCATATACGGTGCGCCACGGGACGCACACTTAGCGTTTATTTACTCTACAGATAAAGAGAATATTTTGGTTTTGAAAAATTTAACACGCCTTAAAATAGGATCTTCTCTATGTAGCGTGACATTGGCAAAATATATTTGCGTTCATCATAGACACATCATAGTAGGATAGAGTAATAGTGTTTGTGGTTTAAGTATCGAACTACTAATCTACTGCACCGATATATTACTAAATATATACTATATATTTCACTTATAATTGAAATACTCTATGAGTGTGTATGGAAATGCAAATATAATATATAAAGAATCGCTTAGAGTCTGCTATCATTCTGTAGATCTATTCTGAAAGTAAACATTCAAAACCCATCGCAGAACACGGTCGCGAATGTCAAAGAGTAATAAGCGACATTAACTTGAATAATAAAATGTTATAACATTTGAAGGATTCAACACAATAGACTATCAACGAGTCTACTTTGACATTTCACGCGTGTTCCGTTCATCTATCATCATACGAAATAAAATCTACCTATTATGATTATTCGATATTTCTCCAAAATACTTAAGTAGTTTTTATTTCAAGTCATGTCATTAAAACGTAGTTTATTTTAGTAAAGTCATTCCAATGACTTATAAAACACTTCCATAAAGACACATCAGTCATCCATATTCAAAAAATTATTTGTACGTAGATCTTACAACCGCAGATCGGATCTGGAGGCGTACGGAAGCTACCCTGGGGCCAATCACCACGACCCTGGCCTTCTGTGGACCGGACTGGGTCGATAGACGCCACGGCCTCATCCACGTGCATAAAAACTCTGAATTCGCCGTCGATTGTACGACAAACGCTCCTGATTACTTATCCAATTCAAAATTCTCAACAGAAGATTTAGATTACTTTAAGTATAGATTTTATACTTCTAAAATACCGCAATGTGTTTATGTCAAATGTAATAAATATTGGAAAAATTGCGAAGAAGTTTACAGATCGCAAAGACCCCCAGTGCTCACTGGTTACATGAATAAATGGTAATGAAGAAATGTTATTATTATAACTTAGTATCGGCATCGCTACACTCGTTAATTCTAAACATGTTAGCATTATGTAAGATAGGGGAAAAATTACCCTTTGTATTAAAATAATATTCTATACTATATTTCCCGTAATTTTATCGATTTCTAAGCTTGTTTTAAGCGTAATGTATTCTAATTAATATTTTATAAGGTACAGTTCATTTCAATAGATTTTTTTACAAATGGTAACCTAAAAGTCTAAAACTGTCAAAATTCTATTTTTTTTTTTTAATAAAGTCACAGGTATTGAGCCATAGAGCCTGCTATTTATTAAAATTATTGTATTATTATTGTTTATTATATAAAAAATAAAAATTGTTATAAACCAAATATGGCACCATCAAATAATAGATTTGAATTGTAAGAATTTTATTGAAATGAAACTATATTTTTATGTAATCGTGGATTGTATTACTTTAATTTATATACGAATCGTATGATATATTTAATATTTTGATCTCAATTTCTAGTCAATTTAGATGTAAGTGATTTTTTCTGTAATAAATGTAATTGTTATGTACCTATGTTTCAAATATAAATATACCAAAAACCATATTTTTTATTGCTTTAAAAAATATTTACCAACAAATAGTATTACATTTAACTCTGGGGAAATTAGACACCACGGATGTTTCGGGCTTAAGTAAATGAAATATGCATTAATAAAGGATTGAATAATTTAAAATACGAAAGCAGTTTACCTTTTAATTGCTATAAACCGTTGCTTCAACTTTACCTACGTAAGTTAAAACCTCTCAAAATTACTATGAAAATTGAAGTACATAATAATACTTATATATGTACAATCAAATAGGTATACCAAACTATACTGAATCATTATAATACAAAATTAGAACAGTTCTAATAAAATAACTCTTTTTATACAGATATAATATAATGAACAGTCAAATTACTGAAATTCCTTTTTTAAAAATATTTATTTTCCTTTAAATAGTAATTTTAATATATTAAAAACTACTTTTCTTAAATCTCTTTGTTTTAAAACAAAACATGAATAAAACCTTTTGTATCATTATTTTTAAATGATATGGACTACACAAATTATATTTAAGATGTGTAAAAATTAAGTTTCTTTAAAATGTGTATATTTCAAATGATGTCATCTTTACGTGTTGTTAACATAATATTGATTATGTCACGTATTTAAATATGAGTAATTATCAAAATACAATTACAATATGGCTGATGACTTTTATTTTAAATAAATAAATATTGGACAACATCACATTACTCTGATCCCAATGTAAGTAGCTAAAGCACTTGTGTTATGGAAAATCAGAAGTAACGACGGTACCACAAACACCCAGACCCAAAACAACATAGAAAACTAATTAACTTTTTCTACATCGACTCGGCCGAGAATCGAACCCGGGACTTCGGAGTAGCGTACCCATGAAAACCGGTTTACACACTACTCGACCACGGAGGTCGTCATTCAATTTAAACTATTTATGATTTTTTATTGGTATTTAACTCAACCTCGTACGCGTAAAATTCATACAATCCTTTTCAACTTCAAAGGGAGAAGTCGCCATTAGAAGTTGAAATTTCCAAAAATACTAAGCGTCTTCGTCGCGAAACGTAACTATGCTAAATGTCGGGTCAATCGGACTATCGTGTCGTATCGTATCGATTATTTACATAATATTATATTTATACTAAATGAAAAATAAAGAAAACTAAAATGCGATTTATCATTAATAATAATTTATTGTGAATAAGTTCCCATTGATTTTACCGTACCCCTGAGTGAAATTATCACGAGATTTTTTTTAAACCCAATCAATGCTTTTAATGAGAAAATTTATTTTATTGGTAGAGTTTTGTTCAAGTCTGAGTAAATACTCAGTACCAACTGGGTACCCAGTCATGACATATTCTATGACCAAACAGCAATACTGTTTGTGTGTGGCACAAGGGATGTAATATTGTAGTTACCAAGGTGAGTAGGGGATTGCCGATGGAAATAATGTTTAATATTTCTTAAAGCGTCAAGGTGTATGGCCAGTTGTGAGTTCTGACCACTTGCTATCAGGTGTCCCATTTAGTAATCCATTTAGGAAAGCAAACTAGAAAATAATATAAAAATAACATTAATGATAAAACAAACTCACGCCGACGATTAAGTATTTACCAAAAAAAAGTGAGATTAAGTTAACTCTATTTTTTTTATCTTAAATCTCTTCTTGATTCTACAAACTGTGTTCTGCATGTCTATTACGGTTAGAGCATAGAAACAGTTGGTATCAAATATTTGTTGCAGGTTGATAAATGTTGCAAACGATAAATCAGTATTTTTGAGTATTATGCTGCCGCATAGGTCCATAATACTGATTTATATTTTTTATGTGATTTGACAAATATTTGATAGTAACAGTTGCTATGCTCAAACCGTAATAGCCCTGCAGTTGAACACTTATTAATTTTATACAACTCGTGTGTTACAAAAAATGATGTGATAAATATATCTGTTATTATTTAACTTAGTTTCTCTACTTTGTAACGAAATAATTGTAGAATTCACATAATGGAAAAAGTTTAAAATAATGTTGCGAACAAAGTTTGATTGAATAGCACGCGTGCGTCCATTTTCAATTTTTAAAATATACGAAACAAGTCTCGATGTGAACGTCATTATGTATTGTAAAAAAGTTATTACATTGTATTTTTAAATATATAATAAATAATGCTGGAATTGATATTTACTAAATTTTCTTTAATTATTGTCCGACTACAATTTTGACATTACTATACTTATACTTATACAAAGTAGATGAAGAAATAAAATGAAATATTAATAAAAACATAAACTATCACAATTTTTTTTTTTGTATCACAATTAAAATAGTTAACATATCGGACAAAAATATTGTACTTTATTCAAGTAACCTCTTGCGAGCACTGTTGAATCATCATTTTATTATGATACAACAAACTCAGGAGTTACTCTTTTCCGACAATCATTTTCATAGATAATTAAATATAATAATTTAATTATTACTAATCTCTCATGAAAATCACGAATACTATCTCCACAATTGTATCATAAGTGATATCTCTTGTTACGGTTCAATTTCAAAAACGTTAATATTATAACTAAAAATTAAAACGTTTCACTTACATATATATATTTATATTAATTAAAAATTTAATAATAATTTTGTTTGAACGTACTTCCGAAAAACATTTTTCATTACATAACTCATTTATAAAGATTGACCCACGTGAGCGGAAAAGAACCACATTTTCCTTGCGCTATCTTTCATATCCCATAGCATTTAGGGGCAAGGTATCCGTTCTATAATAAAATGCTGCAGATGTTTTTAATTTTGCCGATTCATAAATTCAAATCATTTATAAAAAATACATTGATAAAGAAGGCATATTATTCAATACAAGATTATAT
Source organism: Vanessa tameamea (assembly GCF_037043105.1). Taxonomy (NCBI): domain Eukaryota; kingdom Metazoa; phylum Arthropoda; class Insecta; order Lepidoptera; family Nymphalidae; genus Vanessa; species Vanessa tameamea. Next base: position 10,670,600 of record NC_087323.1, read on the forward strand.
AGATGATAAAAAATTGTGGAGCTAAAACTTGTTGACTTCCAGGCAGGATATATTATATACATATATAATAGGCTATTTGACAATGCGAAAAATATAGTGTCAATTATTGTAATCAGTATAAATTGAGTTTAAAAATGGTTATTTATCAACGAAAGTTGAAAATAATAATTAATTTATTCAAAAATCCACAAATAAAAATGCATTTTTTAAACGGTTGTCACGTGACACATAACGTGACAACCGTTGACGTCATTTGCTTATTAACCTCGTTTGCCTTACTATATGTACCACAGATTACAATACAGGTAAGTGACGTCACCGAACCCATTGCAGCGCCATATTGTCAGAGTAGCGTTTTAACGGGCTATTTAAATATGGAATTTTTATTTTGATATTTTTCAGCAAATATGTAATAGAATTAAAAAAGACCACTTTTACTGGGTTCCTTAACCTCTATTAAATAATATAAAATGCATTCTAAAAACGAGTATTGACTCGTTTTTAGGCCTAAAATAACTTTGTATTATAATGTTGAAAAAGAGTAACTACTGAGTTTCTTGGTAAAATCTATATTAGGAACCGGTGGTAGCTTCACTTAATAAAGTTTGTAAAATGACGACTACTTGAATAAAGTTTACTTATTTTGATTTTAATTTTGACTTAGATCTCGACACATGCCACTAGGTAAGTTTAGAGTGAGGAATTGTGAAGTATGTGGTTTATTAGAAGATGTTTCACACTTGTTATTGGCATGTGTTCATAGCTACAGTTTGAGAGAAACACTAAAATACGAACTAAATTACAAATTTTATAAACATTAGTGCTTTTAATTCTGCTCTTAGTAAACCTTCGAGTATTTTTGGAGCGCTTTGTTATGGTCCAAGACTTGAACATCGTTAACAAGGCGCCCAAACGCGCGGCGGTATTTTGCACCCTTGTACCCTGGATTAAGACTGGGTCTGTTAAAAATAAAATAAGTACAGAACCTTAAAAAAAGTCTATTCTTAAAACAAATAATGCTGTAATCAAGCGTCTTTTCTATTTAACTAGACCATAGGATGCACAAATTGGTTCCCAAAATAGTCCTATAAATGCGATTGGTTTAAAAGGAGTGTAATGAGGATGTGACAACGCCATGGTTATTGGGAGTAAATTGACGCAATTGCTCGTCGAAGACATGACGCCTACTTGCCAAGACTTATCCAATAAAAGTCTTTGGTGTCCAATACAAACATCCCAAATTTGAAAATTAAATAATATAACACGAACACATGATGTCGACATGAAGCGTTGTTGATAAAAAACATGTAAAATAAGTTTTAATTTAAATAAGCATCAATGGAACAAAATGCGTGCATTTTTATATATTTAAACAAATTTTAAAAAGACAGAATTTAATACTGATTCACTTGCATGCAATCTCAAAACTAAATTTATTTTAAAAGACATTTTTTTTTCGTTTTCGTGTATAGGACACGAAGAGAATGGTGAAATACATATAATGAAAATATTTTACGAAAACTAGGAAGGGTCGATGTTACGATATAAACTAACACTGTTTATTAGTATACTGACCATTAAACGCATTAATAATATGAGAATATCTCAAGACTAAACCTAAGACAACAATCCCCGTTTACAGCTGAGTAGACAGTACGTTCGCTTAAGAAATACGGTGACAATAGTTTATTGGTAAAAGGAATACAAACCATATATTGATCAATTGATCAATTGCTTATCAACAAAAATAACGCCCATGTACATGTCTCCGTCATTTTACCTATAGCTAAGCTAACTAACTACAGCACCAAATCACAAATTAATTATAAAATCACTTCAAAATAGGACGTAATGTACATTTCAAAGTCACAGCTGTCTGTAGACTGTAAAAAATCTTACTCCGTTAAAAGAAATATATTTTGTTCAAATTATTTTGAGCAAAACTTCTGAAAATTCTAATAAAAGAACAACGTGCACAATTAATTGTTTTTTGGATTCGTATACTATGCACTTGAATATTGACTCAATCTCAGATTATTAAACAAAAGGCAGATAGGAGCGCATGTAGTGAAGCAACAAAAGCGAATACACAATCAAAAGCAAGTGCAAATTCCCGGTAGTTTTTAGTAAGTATATCGGCATGTATAAAGTATAAAAAGAATGAGTGCTCGTGTCTATAATATGTCTTGTGTGTGTGTGTGTGTGTGTGTGTGTGTGTGTATAATGTGTGTGAGTGAGACGACGAAGCGTAAAGACAACAAAAATATACAAATTAAATTATACTTTCTAAGATTATTTAATTAAAAATTAAATGATTTAATATGAGGGGATCTGTTGTTTTATTTCTTATTTTTTATTAATTTTGTTTTAGAATCTGAGTATTACCTGGTAAAATTAAAATGGTGCCTTGTTTGTGGTCACTCTACTGCTAAATTCACTGCATGTTTTTATACACAGCGTATTTATTACGAGCATAAAATTTATTATGTAGTCTTAGTCTGTATAGTTAATAAAAGATTATGAGAGAATCGTCTCGTTGGTCTAGTCGCAAATTATAAGGCAATAGATCCTGAAGTCCTGAGTTTAAATCCCAGATTAGGCCGATAGAAAAAATATTCATTTCAACTAACAGCTCTCAGCTTGAAAGTTAATAGATTACACTCTCGTAGAAGTACGTAAAGCCGTTGGCTGGTTTGTCTTATATATGTATACATAAGACTATATCTGTTTATTCGCACTCAGTTGGCTCTTATCTTTTGTGTGTGGGCTTATCTTTTAAATTAGTTGAATTTGGTCAAGACACAGGAAGAGAAACTTGACAAAGGGACACCGCTAGTTAGACACGCTTAGCCAAACGTGCCGCTTTTGAACTAAAATACGAATTCTTCATTCAAATCAAATCAAATCAAAATCAAAAATCTTTATTCAATATAGAAGTGTTTACACTTGCTTATTGATTGTCAAAAATCTACCACCGGTTCGGAATTTAGCACCTCGGACCTGAGAAGAACCGGCGAAAGAAACTCAGCGGGATATTTTTTTTTTTTTTTTTTTCATTTTGCATGTACAATAATTATTATATTTTAGTTATTTGAAACAGCCTGGAGGCGATCATTTCATTCCCAAGGTGTGCAGTCAACTAAAAAGTCATTAGTGTTGTAATATCCTTTAGCACACAAACGCTCTTTAACGATTCTTTTGAATTTTATAATTGAATAATTTTGAACGTTTTCTGGGATCCTGTTGTAAAAACGTATACATTGCCCCAAAAAAGAGTTACTAACCCTGTGTAATCGGGTACTTGGAGTAACAAGTTTATTCTTGTTCCTAGTGTTAATAGAATGTACGTCACAATTTCTGGGAAAATCGTTTATGTTTTTGCGTACATACATAACATTATCAAAATATAATTATAATATTATAATTATAGTGAAATGATTACGTTTTACATACATTTGCCTCCTCTCCCTTTGAGGAGAAGGTTTTTGGAGCATATTCCACCACACTGCTCCAATGCGGTTTGGTGGAATACACATGTGGCAGAATTTCGTTGAAATTAGACACATGCTGGTTTCCTCACGATATTTTCCTTCACCGCACGAGATGAATTATAAACACAAATTAAGCACATGAAAATTCAGTGGTGCCTACCTGGGTGTGAACCCGAAATCATCGGTTAAGATGGACGCGTTCTAACCACCGGGCCATCTCGGCTCATAACACGAATATTTTATTGCCAAGATGAAAATATAAATATTTTAATTTAGTATAAATGTTACATTTTGTTATAAAGGCGTATATAAGGTCCGGCGTGTCAATTCGTCAACACCTCTACAATTGCCGGACGACAGTTAAATGATACCTTCCTACGTCCTTGTATGGTACAATTCAAGAGAGTTTAAATACGAAACATCTTGAGACGGATTAAAAAACAGTCCATTAATTATACCCCATGACTATCTTGCAAAATAAAGGACTTATTTTATAACACTAGACCGTGGTAGAACTATTAACGCCGTGATTATTCGGTTAAGGAGTTCTAGTACCAGTACACAGTTGGGAACAAGTCAAGCTCTCCGGTCGTGTCAGTAGTCAATGCACTTGTGTGCAAACACTTACACACATGTGGACCAAAATACCTCCTTGGTAGATCCGCTTTTCTTTAAGAGTGGCCTCTTGGGCGAAATTAATTCTACACACATTAATTAATTAATTTATTTATTGAAAAAGTTACACCATCAACTTATCACTAAGCACTTAAAATTAATATCTGATGTGGTTAAAATTCAAAGTAATGTCTACCTAAAAAGGTGTAAACAACATTGACCTTCAAATATATTTTCGATATAGTTTATATAAAACAAACTAACCTATATAAAATGTAAAATCAAATTTAAGTAACTAAATAATATATTAATAATTGAAATTAAGACAACAAAGATAAAATACTGTACTGAGGAATATAAAAACAAATTAGAAAATTTTTGACATTATTATGTAGTATTTGTACTTTAATGATGACAACATTATTAGTACTTGTGCTTTAATTATGACAACATTATTAATACTTGTGCTTTAATTTTCGACTAACTTAAATTGAATTATTAGTATTGTTCGTTTTATGAATACGTAGCTAACATAACCTCAACATCCTCTAAATATCCTTTCAAACAACAAAAAGCCGTTAATGTTCATGTAATATTTCTCTTACACTCTTGTAACTTGTGACACGCGGTCAAATGACATCTCGAGGCAACCCACGTTATTTCATTCTACGAAATACTGGCGCGATTTTTATCTCAATCTCTCTCGCTTGCGTTAAATTCGGTAAAAAGGTATCATTGTCTTGGTTGACATTGTCTTGTTAAACAAGTTAAGTCTAATTTCAATCACAATTCTAAATGGACTAACATTATTTAATTGAAATTATTAAACTGTCATTGCAAGAGTATCCTGAGAAATTGTTTTAGCTTTTTTTTTTTTGAATACGTACCAAATAAGTTCATCGATCATGAAAGTCTTTTTGCTTCGTTAGTCACTAAGCGGAGAAATTATATTCGTCTAACATTATAAATAATACAGTGTTTTCCGCGGGTTAATTTTTTTTTTATACTTATCGACGAAACATTTCTTGATTTCAATGATCCAAACAGTTTCCTGTTCATACTTGTAAAAATACACAATTTTTTTTCTATATTTATTTAATTATTCTTAGAATCGTTTACAGAAATTACTATATAAATAATATACATAATAATTAGCACATGGTAATTAAACCTAAACCTGCGACAACTAGGTCAGGGCTATATTGTAGAGAAGGTAGGTGGTACCACTTAACATCGACTCTCTCATCGAGGGCATGAGTGACGACATGAGAAAACACGGTCGTAACGAGAAGGATGAAAAAACATAGACAGAAGAATTGTATTTCTTCTTACAGGTAAATACATTAATCAAATATTCCTTAAAATTTAATATAATTATAAAATAAAATTTTAATTAAAAATTGCACTCTCCGCACAAAAAATACCTGAATATTTATAATAATAAATCTCCAAAGATTCAAATGCCATCATTAAACGTTTAGTATATTTACACAACACTTAATCACGATGGGGAAAAAAGATCGTAAAAGAAATAGGGAAAAATATACGTTAAAAACCTTTAAAAAGATTTGAAGGAAACTTTGTTAACGTGTATCATGATGTGTTTTTATCCCTTATCTACCCATTGAGCTGTTTCGTTCCCGAAAAGAAGAGCTTGAGTAACAATTATCTACAAATTACTTATATTCCAGAAATGATATTCCATTGTTTAAATGCCAGAAAAGTTTTGAGAATATATGGGTTAAATTTTGTTTTAAATGATTAATATGTCTTAGGATACTATACGTTGGAAGAGTAAGTTAACTAGAATAATAACGGCGGTGTATCAGGTATGATGCCACTGACAATGTATGAATATACTAAATATCTATTAAAATATTAATATACATGGTCCAGAAAACAATATGAAAATAATTATTAAACAAAAAAATCAAGTGATACGATCGCTATCAATCTTTAAACTGTATTTCTTTCAAACTGTTATTGAAATAATACAAAAAAAACTTTATGGTAAAATAAATTTTAGCTTATACACGACATTGTATTATTAACCAAGGAACTAAAGAATCATTGAAGTATAAATTTAAAGAAATCAAGATATTATCTGTTGCTTCTCAATATAAGTATATTCTGTAATGTTATGTATGTACGGAAAAATATTAATGATTATATTAGAAAATGTGATACTCATAGCATTGCTTCAAAGAACAAACACAAAATTGTTACTCCTGTAACTCACCTGCTGTTAGTCGGTGATTCTTTTATGGAGCAATGTGTACGGTTCTAAAAAAGAATCCCAAGCGCTCAAAATGCCATGATCAAAGTTGCCAAATTAAGAATTGGAAGGTGGAAGTGTTTAATTTGACTAAAGACTACTATTTTGAATAAAGGAATTTTGTTTTGATTGGCAGAATGAGTAAAAAAATTGTTTTCATAAATGTTATCATTACAATATATTACAATAACTTTTTACGAACTAAATGACCTACCCCTAATACGAGTTTCAATATTTCATGCGTTAATAACGTATCGACTTCTCGAAAACGTTTACGAAGTATTTGTATTCGGTAGTATGAGTTTGACATTACTCGTTTGCGTTAAAACCATGATAACCGTCGAGCTACTCGAAATAGACTACACCACAATTTATATTTCCATCTCACTTACACGCACTAAAAAAGGTGAGAAAAAAATATTCGCCCATTTTTATTATATTTGACATCTGTCGCAAAGTATTGTCTCTAAAATTTTGAAGATTATATTATCTTATTTTACAATGTTTATTTTATTAAAAGAAATAAAAACTGTGAATGTATTAATGTGTAAGTGTTTTAGTAGTGGTGAAAAAAGAAGTAATTACATTGAAACATGATTGGCTTAAAGATTAATTTATCGGAGTTTGAAATTATTATAAAATTCATCAAGAGATACGTAAACAAAAAAATATTATTACGCTTAATATACAATACGATCCGTAATAATTGTAAGGACCGTAAATTTTGTTTAGAAACGTTTTAAAAACTTATAAACAGTGTAAACTTATAAACATATAGGTAATATTGTTTTTATATAGAGGAATTTGAGTTAAACTGTAACGTAACCTAACCTACAAGTATTGTAAATTTAATTTCTTTACAATTTTACGTTGATATACTTATACATATTTAAATTGTTGTTCTAATTTGTTTATAAAGTTTAATTTGAAACTAAGTTAGGCTAAGTAAGGCTTACTTCGCGTTTAATTGCGATGTGTCTTGTGTGTTAATTTAAACAAACATACATAGATTAATTTTATAGATAATATCCTCTTTTTTTGTGTGAAAAATTCCATAATAAATCAAACTTAACCAATTCAAACTTATGTTTAAATGATTATGTTATATTGATAATACCCAAATTATGTTTGTGTTTCAGTATATTATAATAATAAACATATCTAATTATCATTAAATATATAGACCTAATATTTCTATTATTAGATTATAATTATTCTATGATCATGATTATTTTATATGTTTGTGAATGTTTTAAAAAAACATATTGTGATTACAATTCCAAAGAAGAAATAGAAACCTAGACACTACTACAAATACGTCCATGCTAATTTTCCAGTGTGACACTACATCTATAACTTCAAGAACCTTTGTAAAAATATAGTTTAATATATTTAAAACAAATAATAATTATTTCATAACTTGTGTTTTATTTTTCCTAAAATATAATTGTATGTACTACATATGTACATAATTATTTTATTTCAATTAAACAATAAAGAGTTAATAGTTTTAATTGTCTGTTTTAATATACCCAGTTATTGAAAAAGTATAAATAACAACAACTATTTTACTAAGCAATAAGAGTGTTTTTGAAGTTGATTATTATTTATTAGAATATTCATAACAAATCACAAGAGTGAAGAGTATTTATATATATGTATAGATGTTTCTTATATTATGATGCAAAAATTTTAAATCATTCTAAATTCAATTACATTTTATAAAATCATAGGAACCATATAGACAAATACATTTTTTAGTATATTTATTGTTTGAATTAAATAAATAGGAAATTATGTAGAAATGTAGATTGCAGTTCAATGCATGGTCACTTGTTTTTTAGATGTTGTCTGCACCAAATCATCATTAATAGTATATCTGCTCCAAATAAAGAATAGATTCACTGTTAGCCTGAAAAATATATTTATTTTATTTTAAAATGATTACATTAAAGAATAATAGTTAATTAATAATACTATGCATGATCCCCATCATATCTTTAAAGCATTCTCAACTGCCATAAACCAATGAATATAAAAAAAGTATTTTTATTGTTTTTGAAAATACTCATTTAAACAATATACATATCACAATTTTATCTTTTATTTTAATATTTTGTTCTCTACTTTAAGCAATTTAATGGCATTATGATAGTTAAATGAAATTATTTTATACAGTTATCATTTATTTTCAATCTAATTAAATATCGTGTTAGGATGCCATTTGAAAATAAATTTTAAATTTAGACTCACCTTGCGTATGTATCATATTTATAAATATATTTAAAATAAATTAATATTTATTATTCATTTCTTCTTCACATGTTAACACTTTTAAACTAACTTTTTAACTAAATACTTTAGTTTAAAATACGGCTAATTTAAAATAAATTTCACCGCAGAATTCAATTTCGTTGCTTTTTATTGTTATAAAAGGATACCAAAACGGTTGTAACTAGTCTTCAAGCATAATATTGCCTCACACGCTTAATAGTTAATTTTTAAAATGTAGTTTCACTTGCTCTCGCCTAAATAAATCAAGTGAGTTCAAACTCGATAAGAAATTAACGAAAACGTCAATTTACATGCGTAAATCTGTCAAAAGTGTTACTCGTACTACCAAAATGTCGAAAACCGCCAGTTATTTCGACTTCAAACTCGATAACGTTAATTATAAAAACTCTTACTATCGATTTTAGTTCCTCTGCGTTTACGCTTGGGGCGCTGATAGGATTTGTATGAAAAGAAAACCGACAGTAAATTGCTTGAAGTTAACTGTCAAACTCGTACTAAGGTACTGTTTGTAAGTATAATGTGAGTTGTTGTCTATGACACGCTTTGATCAGGCACTATCAAAGGTAACACAGATTTATATGCACACATACACACAACCATCGTTCTTGTTATTATTTTAATAGCTAATGAGAATCGCAAGAAAATTTTATACAACTTTTTTCATACTTTCTACCATAATCTATGTTTGTCTAATGGACAAATTTTCAAATTTCAAATCAAAATAAAAGTCAATTTTTTTAAGTAATTTTTTTTAAAGCGTTGTTTTCAAAACATTTTATACATATTATATTAGAATTTATTGTTGCAGTAGCTTAGAAGCAATTCAAAAGCATAATATTAAAAAATTAATGGAAATCTTTTATTTGGCAAACCGTTTGATTATACATATTTTTACGATGTAGGTACGTTTGTAAGGGTTATCTCTGGATTAATATTTAAAATAGCTAAACCGGTCAGCTTTTTTTTCTAACATATTCACACACATATTGCTTACAACCAATTTTTAAGAAGCCCTCACTTTGACTGAATGTGTCTAGACGATTTAAGCAGGAAGTTAATATTATGAAATTTTCGTAAATTGAATATATAGAAGGTTAGGCGGCATTGACACATCTAACTCGGAGCTCGCCTTCGTATTTAAATCTACTACGTTTATTTAGAATATCGTCGTGTTCTGGGCCGATTTGGCTCATTTCAAATGACATTATATAAAAGGAATTATAAAAACATTATCGCACAATTTAAAAATAAAAAAAAAGACACGGATTTTTTTAACATTACTAACAAGACATATCTAGGAAAAAGATTAAAATCACATACGTATATCACAATGAATCATTATTTTATCATTAGTAACCAAAATATTTGTTTACAAATCGTCCATCGGTAATAGTTATTCGCATCGTGTCATTGCGATTTTCCTGAAACGTTGGCGTGGTTACAATATACTTCCGGTGGCGTCAAAGAGGATATGAAGTAACAGAAACGACTTCGATGTATTTGCTGCCTTATGCAATAGACATTTTAATTTTTTAGTCATGAATTAATATTAAAATATAACATATTTGACAAAATTGTAAAATGAAGATGTTAAAAACATGTTATTTTAAATTTTTAGTTAATTAACCCTATCTTGCCCCTGTCTATCACATGTGATTTATTATTTTTTAACCATTGTGTCTCCAGTTTGGACAAAATGAGAATGAAAAATTATTGTGATTATTACAAATATTATCTATTCTTTGAACTGCGCGGGCGCGTTATAAAGAACCATATTATAAGGACGCAACACACAGTCCATCCGCTAGGTCAGTCTGTCGCCAACGCGCGAGTCGAACTTACGTTAGCGCGCGAATTTACTCACGTCAAACAAAATGTTGTTTTTAATTACTGTTGCAGTGATACTGGCCAGTGCGCAAGCTAAATTTTACACGGACTGCGGTATGGGTTTGCTTTTTTATTTAAAAACATTGAGTATTTATAACAGCAGCGATAATTTATAATTTGTTTACAATTGAAGTAAAATAAAATAAACATTCATTATACTTATTTGATAATTAATCGGCTGTATACGTTACGATTTATGTATTTGTTCGCCTCGCAAAAATTAAAAGAAAACAAGCAAATGATTCATTCAATTAAACACGTAAAAGACGTATTCTTCTCGTCATGCTTAATAATCAAATTAATAAATTAAAAAAAAATGTTTATGATCAATGAACCAAGGCATCGTCATATTGAAATCAAATGAAATAAAAGAATATATTATTTCTGACGCGGTGCCATTGATAAAAAAGACAAAGGATTTTTCTTGTAACTTTTTTTCGCTCTCAATCTCCGACTGTTTATTTGTTTGTACTTCATATTTTTTTAAGATTTATATATGTACATACTCTGTCGAAAATAATTACCTAATAGTGTTATTTTTCAATATATTAAATATATGAGGCTACACAACGCACACTGTGGCATAAAATTGAATAAAAAAAAATTACAAAGGTGTTGCGCAGATATATGAATATACAGGAACAAATTCGTTTAATAATAGCTTAATCTAGAAATACGAATATTCATATTGTGCGGATATGATTGTTTACCTAAATATACAATAATCGTATTTTTTGTACCGATAAACATACGAGAAAAATCCGGATCGCCAACTACAGAGTTACATACCCCCGGCTTAGATAAGGTACGCCCATTAAAATATAATTCAATGTTCTGATAAGAACCTTCTATTAAAATAAAAGTACAGCTCGTATTCGTTTTAGTCGTGGACTTAAATTACATAGATTTATATTCCTTTAATGAAAATAAAATTTTAAAAGTTCAAAAGTTTTAAAGACATTTGTATTTTATTAATCATCTGCTTTAATTGCATATTTCAATACTAATACAATACGTGACATAAACAGGATATTTTTTTTAAGGATATAACCAAATAATATGTAGGTATATATTACAACAAAAACATGATTAGAATAATAACATATAATATAATAACCGGTTTTAACTGGAATTATTAATAATCATACGAACTGAACAATTACGAGTATTTTAGTAAAAACAAATTATAGAAAAGAAAACCCTTAAACACTATGTTTGATTATTATTAGCTATATAAGTCACGTGCCACAAATATACCTAATTAGTTAAAATATCTGTAATTGACTTATTATATACTATTATGCGTCTCAACTGAGAACTAAAAATACCCTATTAGGAATATGCGTAAGTAGTTAAAAAGTAGTAATTGTCTATGAGATCATCTTATTGTCTTTGATAAGATTTATTGTCACTATATTTGGCTATGTATACGTAAGATGTATGTTATAATAATAACGTATTTAGTAAATTAGATGTTAAATAAGACTATTAACTGAATAGGGATTATTATACACATCCTTCTAGGGATAAAACGATGCTATAATGATAAAACGTCACCCAGTGCGTAGCCTAGTAACAATTTGCTTGCTTTAGCAAGCAAAGGCTCGCCATTAACGGAGAGGAAGTAGGAATGGCTGATTTAAGGCAGAAAGATCGGTGCTTGACTCAAGATGGATTCCGGATATTGATACAAAACAAATAATAATAAAATAATAATTTAATATCATGTTTAATGTAAATTTTAAATTGCCTAATGCCAATGCATTTTCTTCTCTTGAAGAGAAAACAGACCATAGATTTACGTATTTCACGCGATTTTCTAATAATTCAGCTATATAAATATGAGTTTATATGCTTAATATATCTCAATTTTTTTTTAAATACGACACTATTACACTAAACTACTTATATTCACATTAATTTTACTTTAAAATTTCCGATAACAGATTCGTCGACGTTCAAAACGCATTAATTAAATGTTAACAAATACAAAAGTGTCAAAACTGACATAACAAGCCAATAAAAACGAAGTTGACAATTAAATTTTAAGCTTAATAGCTGAAAAAAATCGGATCCTTATTCCTTAAAAAAATAAGTAAAGATATAATATTTATATATAATATTTATTTATATATAAGAATCACGATCGCCCACAGAAGATGGAGCAGTAAAATATATTAACCATTCCTAGAAGAACGGAAATTATCATAGCCCGACAGGAGCCTGGTTGACACGAAGACTTCACATAGCTATCAAAGTTCATTAATGCTCAATTAAAAAAAAAACGATATTAAATATATTTTTATGATATATACATTTTTTTTCCCAAACCGAAAACCAAAATTTTAACCTGAAATACCAATACTGCAACTGTTTATGATATTGGGTTTAATTTTGTTTGATCGGTGATTTTTTTAAATAAAAGGACGTGTAGCTAGTACGCATGTTTATTTGAAACTAAAAAACATTGTTAATAAGTGGACTGTAAACATGTATGTAATCTGTTTTAACATTCCGCCCGCCAAAGAACATAGTTCTTTAACGACATTTTAACAAAAAAAAAAAAAAAACTTAACTCATAGATGTAAACACGCATAAACTTAACTCCTTAATAATTGTAAATAAAACTAATGACAAATCTTAATATAATAAATCTTAATGATATTCTAGATGTAAACACATTAAAGTATGTATCGAACACAGAACAATATGAATAACATTGATAAAGATCAACAAACACAATTATCTATATAAACTAGAACTTTTACAGTAAATTTAATAAATCAATCTTATTTAGTTCAAATACAAATTTTGCTCACTGGACGTTTCAGTTCTCCGGTTTTACACATTATAGATACGACACGAGTTACATTATCAGGTCCAGGATATTTGTTGATAATCTTACCAAGTAACCATTTAGCTGGCGGTAAATTGTCTTCCTTTAAGACAACAATATCGCCTATTTCTGGTTCATCACGTTTAGTGTTCCATTTACACCTTTGATTCAAATTAACTAGGTATTCCTTATACCACCTACGCCAAAAATCTGTTACAATTTTTTGCGTTAATCGCCATCTATCTAAACCAACTACATTACAATGAGTGTAATCCTCATCTGCAATATTTAACAATGGTTCACCTACCAAAGTGACCTGGTGTCAAGGGTAGAAGGTCATTTGGATTATCACTCATTAAAGAAATCGGTCTGGAATTTAAACACGCCTCGACTTGCGCCAGGACAGTGGACATTTCCTCGTAGGTAAGGGTATTATTTCCCACTACCTTTTTCAAATGGGTCTTAGTACTGCGTACTGATGATTCCCATAACCCACCAAAATTAGGTGAGTGGGGAGGGATATAGCGCCAGGTGGTTTTTTCTAAAGAAAGTAATTCTGCTATTTCTCCCGGAAGAGAAGATTGGGCATTATTAAACATGTCTCGCATTTGTTTATCCGCACCGACAAAGTTAGTGCCATTGTCACTATATAAATCATGACAATGGCCTCGTCGAGCTGTGAACCTCCTAAAGGCGGCAATAAAGCCTTTGGCAGTCATATCGGTCACTGCTTCTAAATGGACTGCTCGTGTCACCATGCATACGAAGATACAAATATAACTTTTGTAAGACTTTGCTCCTCGACCTGGTGAGTATCTGATAAAGACAGGGCCACAGTAGTCCACGCCAGTAGACTTGAATGGTTTACTAGGTTGTACCCTTGCCTCTGGGAGCAAACCCATAATTGGAGTAGTTTTTTTTGTTGAATATCTTAAACAAATAGTGCATTCTCTAAAATATTTTTTAACACGTTCTTTAGCACGTAAGATCCAGTACTTGGCTCTTAGAAACTTTAACATAACTTGTGGACCACCGTGCAATGTTTTTTCATGCGCATGCACAATTAAAACCTTGGTAAATTGATGTTTACCAGGCATAATTATCGGATGTCTTGTATCATAACATGCGTCTGATTGTGCTATGCGTCCACTGACTCTTAGTATCCCTTTCTGATCCAAAAAGGGGCAAAGAGATCGTAATTTACTCTTCTTAGGGACATATTCTCGAATCTTTAACTGTTTTATTTCGAATGAAAACTCACGCTCTTGTATTTGTTTAATGCATAATAATAATGTTTCGCTCATTTCTCTTGGTGTAATAAATTTAGGTAGTTTCGGTCTAATATCCGAGTTTAATTTAAAAATCAAAAGTCGTCTACAATATGATACAATTTTTAATAGTTTATTTAATGATGAATATTTTAACCAAAAGAAATCCTCTTAAACATCAGATATAACAGTTAGAGATTGGATTCGTTCATCTTCATGAGTGTTTTGAATTAGTTTCATATATTTACTTTTTATATACAAGTCACCGGGCGTCTTCTTAAACTCAGTAAAAAAAACTTTTGTTCTCGTACGGCGGCCGGAGATAATAATCATTAAACACTATCCGGATCGATTATGGACCAAATGTTTATGATATTGGGTTTAATTTTGTTTGATCGGTGATTTTTTAAATAAAAGGACGTGTAGCTGGTACGCAGGTTTATTTGAAAACTAAAAAACATTGTTAATAAGTGGACTGTATACATGTATGTAATCTGTTTTAACAGCGACGAACAATTTAAGGGTCACTAAGCATATTAAATGGTAATTATTTCATTCTGACCCAAAAGAATATTTCCGGGGTTGCGCAATAAGGATTTGCTGTTGACATTTTATTTGAAAAGGATTGTTAATTTTTTTTTTGTTTACAAAGTAAAAAGTAATTACAATTTGCATTTTGTACCATAATAAATAATCTATGGTTCATAGATTAATTTGTATACTTTTTTATTCATGTTATTTGGCTTGATATAAATATTAAACGACTGTAAAAAATAGATAAAAAAAATATAAATAATTTTTTTTTTTATGTTCCGGTTTTAAGGGTGAGTGAGCCAGTGTCATTACAGGCTCAAGGAAAATATTATCATAGTTCCTAAGACTGCTGGCGCATTGATGGTATATGGGATTTTTAATATTTATTTCAGTGAAAATGGTAAACAGAAATTGGTTTAATAAAATATATAAACTTAAATAATTTATCGAAAACAATATTTTTTTATATTTTATTTTTATAATTAAATAAAGAGTTAAGATAACGAAATACGTAAACATGTAAACAGAAGTTATTATTATCATTTACAACATTGTTTTTGTACCTAAACAAAGAATATTTACGTGTGATAATAAAATTATATCGACAAATAATGTAGAATATAAATATCACCATGAACCGCTAAAATTAAAAAAGAAAACAAATTAAGCGGTCAAAAATATTGGGGCATAGATACGTTAATAATAACAAAAAAAATATAAACAATAAAGTTGAAATAGAGGCTTAGTAATTTACATCATCGCAAATATGTAAAAAAAATAAACTTTTTGTCAACTTATATAATAAATAATCTGTAATTTTAACATTTGCGAAATCATTAAAAAAAACCTAATACCAAAGATATTCACACAAAGACTTTATTTCATATAAAACAACCAACATATGTTCATAATTTCAACTTGGATTACCATAAATAAGGATTATTGATATTGTCCCTTTTAGCACCAAGCCACTTTAGTTTGTTGTTTAAGCTTATTATATACTCTAAAATTTATCATTCTTTGTCATTAGAATATTTAACTTATTAATTAATGGCACAGACTAACTCCAGCCATCATAATGAACCCTTCATATACTTTTCATAAATAAACTTTGTTCATAAAACTTTAAATACTTTGATATATGATGGGTACGAAAAAAATGCAATTAGAAACAAGTTAAAAAAAAGTATAAAAACGAAATGTACTAAAATTTTATACTTTACGTACATACAATCAAAATCAAAATCAAAATATCCTTTATTCAAGTAGGCTTTTACAAGCACTTTTGAATGTCATTTAACATACTATTAAAAGTAAAGCTTCCACCGGTTCGGAATGTAGATTCTACCGAAAAGAACCGGCAAGAAACTCAGTAGTTACACTTTTTCAACATCTAAAAATACAGTCATGTTAGTTAAATACATATATGTATGTTATGTCTCCTGCCTGGAAGTCAACTAGCACAAGTTACTTTAACTTACTTTACTGCTAAGTTAAAGCAACAAAATATAAATTTAAAGGACTTAATTATAATTCAAATTTTAATTTAAATTAGTGTTTATTTGCATGTATACAGTTACCCTAATTAAAATAGTCCTCTCCGAGGCATGGGAACGTAACGCTGCTAATGCTCCAGTTAACAAATAGTCTATACTAATATTATAAATGCGAAAATACGTCTATCTGTCTGTCTGTTGCTCCGTCAAAGCCAAACTTCTAAACCGAATTTGAAGTCAACACCAACTACCAACCCCTAAAACGCGTATTTATAAAATCTCAGTCCCTTTTCATGTTAGTTGTGGGCTGTACACGTGTACATATTAAATGTACTTTGAACATCTTAACAATTTTTTATCCCTGAAAGTATTAAATTAAAGGTATAAAAACGGTATTAAATCTATATTAATACTAACGAATATTATAAATCAAATCAATCATTACGTTACAAGTATTTTTTTTAAAGAAATATAACAATGCCCTAAATTAATTAGGGAATTACTAATATTCCTATTTACCACTCTGTTTAAGCTTATCGTTTGTGTTAAGGCTGGTTTACACTTTGATTAGTGTGAGTGCAGGTGTGTAGTGCGAGTGCAGGTGTGTAGTGCGAGTAGTGTCCAATTCTTGTTTAGTGGCTCTGTTTAAATTGGAGGCTTTACAGTTGTAAAGGGATTCATGTTTTAGATACTCCTGCACAAATTTATAGGTTGTGTCTTCGGTCCACTTTGCCATTTTGTACAACAACAAGCGTCCGACGCTACACACTAAACGCTAAACACTAAACACTCCTGTCCATACTTGTTTAGTGGCAGGCACGCTGCGAGTGAGGGGGAAGGGAGGCCGCGCGGGACGTGGCTACTCGCAGTCCACTCGCAAAAGAATAGAACACGCTTCTATTCACTTTACTACACAGCCTACTAATCACCTGCACTAATCAGTCGCTGTCCACACCTAGTCACTAATCACCTGCACTAATAACCTGCACTTGCACTAATCAAAGTGTAAACCAGGCTTTAAGAGTGGGGACGACATTAGCCCAAGGGGTCAGGATCGATCCTGCGACTTTTTACATCGCTGGGCGGCCCGTAAACCATTGCGCTATTGAGGCTACTTAGTTATACTATATTCTAATTATTATTAATTCAGTTTTACTATTCCAGGCTTATTCTTCGTACAATTACATACTTAGAACGTATATATTAAATACACGTGCGACGTTCTGCGAAAACAAGCTACAAATTAAATGACCCTTGAATACTATTATGTAAAAATAAACTTTATCGTCTACAACATAAAATTGAAATTAGTCCGCTAGCCGTAACAATGACTAATAGTAATTGCATTGTGTAATACTGTGTGTCTACGAAGACCGCGTTAATTGCGTAATCTTTTTAGATTTGTGACGGAACAAACAATTTAATACATACATTCTATAGAATAATAAATAATTGTACTTAATTAAAAATACAATGTAATTTTTACCGAACCCTAATTTCGGCCTCTACGGATGTGCAACCTTATAATCTAGCCATTAGATCAACGAGCTAACGAAATGTAATCTTAAGTGCAAATCATCTTAATTTCAGGTTCAAAACTAGCGACGATTCAAAAAGTAGAGATCAGTGGGTGCGCTGAAGAAGCTAAGGAGTGCATTCTCAGGAGGAACACCAATGTATCTATTGCCATCGATTTCACGCCCAGTGAGTATTTATTGTTAATGCATGTAATATTCTAATCACAGTATTTTAACGTCGACTAAAACCGGAACATGATTTCTAAATAAGACATGTTTTTGTGTTTTCTATTTCTGAATTGATGAGTAAAAAGAACAACCTTCATATTTCATTAAATTACTTATATAAACGTATAATAATTTATTTTAATTTATCTTTATAGCTGTGGACGCAAAGAATCTGGAGACTGTAGTCCACGGTATAATAATGAACCTGCCCTTTCCCTTTCCACTCCCACAACCAGACGCTTGCAAGGATAGCGGACTAGTTTGTCCAATCAAGGTAATTTAATCTATGCAATTATCTCAATAATATTTTTCATTAATCTTAAATCGAATTGTTCCTTTTGTATAAACTAAAAATTATAGATTTTTTTTTGAAGAATTGATATGGCTTATATTCCCTGACCATTACTACTGAGTTTTCATGTGCTTAACATGTGTTTATAATAACGTGAGCAAACTTGCGTGTCCGATGTAATTCTGCATTTGTTTCATGTGTTGAACCAAGCATTGAAGCAGCGTAGCTCCAAATGTTCTCGATAAGAGATGTTCTCTATGTCGCCGATTAATTTCAATAAACAAATATTTTACAGTCTGGCGAGAAAGTATCCTACAAATCATCGATGCCCATTCTCAAATCTTACCCCAAAGTGAAGGTGGATGTCAAGTGGGAATTAAAGAATGATGATGAAGAAGACTTGATCTGCGTGATCATTGGGGCCAAATTAACTAAATAATAAAACTCTTAGCTAGTATTTACTCTATTATAACACTTGTTTATTAGCAAAAATAAAATAAATACATCTAATACTTTTACAATATCCTTATTGAGATTACAATTAAAAAAAACAACCTCCAAAAATTTTTTTCTTTTATCTTCTATATGAACAAAAAAAAATTGAATTACTGGCCGATTGTGATGATACTTTAGTAAATCGTTAAGCGTACAGCAGAGACAGAATCTGCTAAAAAAAACATTTATCCGCGCGAACCTGAAAAGGATTGCTAGTATTCCTATAAAAACGTTTAGGTATTGGAATTAATTCTGATAAAGCACTGAATGCTAAAAAATAATAGTACTTAGCCTTTTAGTAGGACAAGATATCAACAAGACAATAAGTCTTAACAAATGTTGAAATTAAGTCATTTGCGCTCTCTTGGCATAAATAAAAACCATTTTAATGTCTACCTACACATACCTAATTGATTCGAAATCATTTTCAATTTATTGGAAAATAACATTAGAATTATATTAAATAAATATCAATAAAATAAATTTAACCTAAAAATAAGTAATAATTTAAATGAAACATATGCAAGTTTAGTTTAAACAGTTTGTTATTGTAATAATAAGATAAATGAATGAAAATAAAACTTTACCTGAGAAAAACCAGTGTACTTATTATTATTTTTTATTTTTTCCAAACAGATAATACTTATTATTCTTGTGTGCCGATTTAAAGGTTGAGCAAATTAATGTAACTACAGGCACAAGGAACGTGACATCTTATTTCGTAAATGACTCATGGGAATGTAAGGAATCGTTCTTACATTACCAACGTCATTGCGCGATGATGTCTGCCTACATATTTTAAATAAAAAAATGTTGTTTAAAAATGTATCACTTGCAATTATTAGCATAATAAAATTAATTCAAGTGAAATGGGATGTTATTAATTGATGAAGTAGCGCTACTCAACGTTAAATTGATTAATATTTAATAAATTAAATTAAACAAATATCGAATTTTAATTTTTTTACTGTCTTAGTTGTCTCGCGCACACTAAGACATCTTGTAAGCACGAGCGGCACTTACTCATACTAAAAGACGATGATAATAATTTAATGATTAGCCTATTCCAATGGCAGTAGGAAAAAAGATAAACAAACCTTAGATTTACGTATTTCATTTCTATGCTAATAACTCAGCTATATTGTGAACTACTAAGAGTTTATGATTAACATATCTTTATTTATAATACAACACTATTACATTTAATTACTTATTACCATTTAAACTTTACGTTCAGTTAAGTCGACGTTGAAAACGCCATATTTTCGCAAATCCATAGTGAATATCATAGATTATTCAAGCTCTCGACCAATGATATCGCGTTAATTTGCTGTCAAATGTTGTTTATTTGGTTTTTCTCCTCTTATAGTTGGAATAGAGTATATAATGGTGCGCTTTCGTGAGTCAGTACATGGATACATTACTATATTAGTTTAAAGTCTGATATTTATAGTTATTCTTGAACACAGAATCTTAAAAACTCCAAAAAAGTTATATTTTTATGTTATTAAATGAAACAAAGGTAATAGTTTATAAAATTTATTTCTCACTTATTTCAAATTTATAAAAATAAACTTTAGTGTCAGCCTTGTGCTATTTACTGCTATTTGAAATGCCAACGGTTATGTTGAGTCATAAATATATTTTGACTAGTGGTCTTTTAATCCATATATAAAATAATTTTTCAAACAAAAAGGTTTCACAAACATTAAATGTTAGTTATAGTTAATATTGCCAGATACAAAAACATATCAAATTGTATAATAATTAAAATATGTACAAAATGTTGCCATTCCATTTTTATCAATTCTGGAGATTCAGTTATATATCAAATATGTTTTTATTTAGTTAGTATTTTATGTTTATGCCCAAAAACTAGCATTGATAGAAATTTAATGTTGGTAAACATGTAAAAATTAATTAAAGTACAAAACAACAATATTGCAAATGGCATTAATTCATAAATTAATACTTGTGTTAATATTAATAACATTGTTTTAAGTATTCAATCTAATACAGATGAACGTGCATTATATTAAAATAATAATTAAAACTGTAAACTGAATACTTCGTCTTATGGTAAACTAGTTGTCGCCCGCGGCTTCGCTCGTATTTTAGGGGTTGGTTGTCATGTGTTAGGCGAAAAAAGTAGCCTATGTCCTTCCTTGGAGTTCAACTTTGCTTCATACAAAATTTCATCAAATTCGGTAATTGGTTTGATAGTGAAAGAGCGACAGACAGATAGACAGACAGAGTCACTTTCACATGTATTATTAGTATATAGATTTCCTCTAAAATAGCAGACAATATCTGCATCTTCATAATCTAAACGACATAATTGATACGAATTTCATTTCATACAAGGCTTGTCACAAAATCATATTCATAACAATGAAGCTGTCAATTTGTCGATATGAGGATGCAGCAGTGAATAGTCATATAGTCATAATAGGATATAGATCCTCCTGACAAATTTCGCCCACGGCAAAAATTCTCAAGGGAGATTAGCCGGTTGGCTGCTCAGTTGAGCAGGGTATCAGCTAATAAAAGTACAATCTATATTCCCTACTCATAATCAATGAGTCGCCAAACGCGACACGAACGTAAAAAGTTCAGACGCAGAACTGATGACTAACTTCTTTCCGAGACATTAAATTACCTTTTAACGTCCATACTTCGGATTGCTATTCAGAATTTCTCGACCCAAGGATTGCAACGAGCATCTCATCTGCGGCCTTATACACTAGTACTTTATACATAAACATACAATGGGATTGTCAAACAGCTTTAAAAGCCAAATATGCAAGCATATACATATATATATTACAACGAAGCTGCATCTTCATGTATGGATAATGTATTATATATCATGCCAGGTGTAGATGTAGATTCAGATCTACACCTAGTGTCTATATTTCTCTTGAATTTAATATAAAAATGTAATTTTTTATAGAAAAAATAACTATTAAAGGTATTAAGTAAGTAAATGTTAAGCCATGCAAAAAAATTAGAGAAAAATAATTGAAATATGCCTACTGAGGCTCTACTTAACTTCAATATTTTTGCTTTAAAGCAATTTGCAAATATCAAGCAGGTAGATAAGATTATGAAATATAATATTTCTAGATTGACAAAACTAAGATGTCATATAATTATGACAGCCAATGATAATTACTATTATTCACTGCTAAAATAAGTTGTGCTTCAGGTTGGCTAGTACCTTAGAAAACTTTTGATAAATTGTGCGCTTTCAAGTTAGGCCACAAAATATATCATTTTTTCTTTATAGAGCCTTTGCATCTACAACAAAGCTGCTGACCAGTCTTATCTTTCTTAAAGTGTATATTAAATTCTTGTTTAAATATCTTTCTATACATGGACTCTTTGACAGGAACTATATTTTCTTTATCACATTCCGTGGCATACATATTATACATTTGTTTTATACTTAAGTTACATTCTAAATATTGCTTCTTTCTAGAAAACTGTTTAATTGGTTTCGAGTCAACTGTACTAAATGACGTAATGTGTTTCCTGACCCTGTCTTTTATTTCTGAGGGCAGTGAATGTGTGCTTGCTTCAGACAAACCTCTACCATCAGGTTTTGGTAGATTCATATCGGATTTACTTAAATGTACATTGTAAACTGGTTTCTGAGATATTGCTAAAGTACCCAAGTAGAAATTTTTACAAACAGTATACCTAACGGCTCTCACTAAAAAGAAGTATTTGAAAGAATATTTTCTTTTGTGATCACTATCTAAAATTTTATTATGTTTTACATAATTTCTTTCCGTTGTATTAAGCAAAAAATGTTTTTTCTCATTTGCATTTAAAGAATAGAATGCGTTAAATATGTGTTGTCGATCAATGTCGTTAATTCTTTCATTACATTTATATCTGCATGACTTTAAGCAGTCTTTAGTATTGCGTACTTGTCTCTCAGGTACATATTTTCCTCTTCTACTTATGTAAGCTTCACCTCGTTGGTGCTTCAGTTTACGTACATTGCAAGCCCATTTGCTAGGATTAGGAATCTGACTGCGAGCACGCTTTTTCATAGACACTATCTCCACTTCTATCTGGTTGTTATTTTCATTCTTACAACTGTAATTTAAAAATCATCAATACATAGAGGCTTATGAAATTTTATAAGAGAAAAATAATAATTACAAGAGTATTCATGCACAGCTATTCTGCAAATTCAACATTTACTTTTCAAGTCAAATTAACATCTAAAGTTGATTAATGCTAACAAAATAGAATTGTTTAACACATTATTCAATAGTGTGGGCTTATTTTAAGTTAACAATTTTTCAACTTACTCGATTTCCTTCTCATTTACAACCTGAACCTCGGGCTCAACTTTAGCAATTACACATTGTGCATCCTTCAAAAACGTTTCATACTGGCTGTAATATTGTTGCTGTAGATTATTTGTGATTATATGTTGCTTAAACATTGGCACTTGTGGCAAAATCACATGAGAAGTTATTTGAAGCTGCTGTGACATATCTGCTCCTTGTAAAACCTGTGACTGCATTTGAGTTTGCAAAGGTTGTACGTTCTGCAAATGTATCTGCTGACACGACATCACAGTTTGGTTTTGTGATATGAGATGTTGATTGTGTATATCATGAATGTGTGAAGACACTGGTATATGTAAAGATTCTGAAGTAATTGTTTGTTGGTAAGAAAGTTTTCCTTGTGAATGTAGCGAAGGGTGAATAGATACTGACGGTGGGTACACTTGTACAATGTGAGGCAAACTCGCCGGTATTGTTTGAATTTGGTCCATTGTTGATATCTGAAAATTTTAGATATCACAGCAATTGATTAACTTGTATTTAATACATGTGCGAATATTTGCTTTAAAACATTTAGGCTAAAAATATAAATTAGAGTTGAAAATTATAATAAAATGATATCATAATGAATGTATAAGTGATATGTGATTAAATAACAATACTTTAATAGTCATTAATAAAACATGATTCAAAGTTGACGAACTTTATGACAAATACACTTTTGAAGTACCTTTTAATGCTTTTAAAGTATCAGTAAAAACACAGTAAATATACTTATCGTGTAAAAAACACTTATTGTTTTATTTACAAAACATCTCTACTTTGCTAAAGTTCCATCTCAAAGCAAAACAAAACAATATGGCGGATACTTATGTAAAACCGTAAATGTCATTTAATAAAACAAATGTTGCCATAAGAATTTCATTTAAAAAACCGATAAAACTATTCACGTAAGCTAAATTAATTGCAAATATAAATTTAAATATACAACAATCGAGATACGTATAGATTAGTATGTTTTTTTATAAATGGAGAAACTCAGTTTACTCATTATTCCATTAAAAAAAATACGTGGACCTTTCAATGCAATAACTTTAATTTAAAAATGCCTGCTCATTGAGTAAAAAACACTCATCAATAAAAAGCATATTAAAATAATATATTTATTTATAAAAGTATACAAGTATCATTTGCTTATTACATTTTGATTATACTCGAAAATAAAATAGCTTAAATAAATAATTGTGATTTAAAATAGTAAAAACCATTATAAATGCTACCTTAGGCATTTACCGCCACTCATTGGAACATTGTTAATTGAAAAAAACTTGAAGTATGAAATGATACATACAATTAAATGAATTATTATGTTACATTACAAGTTTTTTTCTTGGTTATGATTAAAAGTATATATAGTTTTTATAGTAATTTTCATAAACAAACATTTATTTATTTTTGTTACATTTTGTGTTTTCGTTGTCTATTATAGAGACGCTTTGTACGGCAGTTTCACTTACAAAATATAATTGAAATGCTGAAAAAAGATAAAAAATAACACATTTTTATGAAGGATATTTTTCTTCATATATGTATATATTATGCTATATTGTACTATGTTTCTATTACTACTACTTCTAAATTATAAAAATATATACATTCATAATTAGCTAATGGGCTATTTAAGTCTAATTTAACTACACACATCTGAATGTAATTTTAATGCACTGTTATATGAATCTGAGTTATTGTAGGTTATAAGTTACGGTGTTTCTTCTGAAATTTATCTTCCAAAAAGTGATACACGTAATCATACACAACAAGCATAATTGCCCCTCCTGGACCTAATCGAAGAACCTTTGGCAGTAATCCTTTGTATAGAGCACGGAACCTAAAAAAAAAACAAAACATTTCACTGATTTACAATTGATTTTTCTTCACATCAAATATACATCGCTTGTTTATAATTCTACTAATTAGCTAGTCAACAACAAAAATAGAAGTAAAGATCATTGACTCATAATGTCACCATAATAAATTCTCCGCGTAATTACATTACACAAGAAAAACATTCAATTGGAACGCATTCAAATAGTTAAAAAAATATTTATCAGAGCGATTAGCAATAATTGTTATTGAATATTTGGTTTAATAATAACGACGTGAAAGTCTGAACAATGCGACTCAATTCGAAAATAAAATGTACCTAAAATCTTTGTTTTGGATGAAATGAGCCGTATGACGTAGCTTTGGACGTATTCCAACAGTGTTTGTAATGCTTTTGAGAAAATGAAACGTAACGACCTGATCGATGTACATATTTTCTGCTTAAAATAAATAATACTAGCTGACACTTAATTGTTACTTCAAATGACATGACCGATACCACTTTTTTAAAAGAGATTAATATATTTTTTTAAACTCAACGTAATTGCAACAGTCGAATCAAAGTGTTCATAATTTTGATTTGCCTCTAAATCTATACAAATATGGAGCTTATCTCTATCAACTCTAGAATAGACAAAACATCGAAAAAAACATCAAGTAGATTCATAAAAGTACTTGAGATTGACAAGATAAAACTAAAACCGGTTCGGATTCTACCAAGAAGAACCGACAAGAAACTTTTTATATATTTATAATCATTCAATCAATGTTTATACATACACACATAATTTATTATATACAAATAATTTATACATATCCGCTTTTCATAAATCTTGCTGAGATATTCGACTTCATCATATATTTTTTAGTAGAACTGAAATTATCTGCTGTTCTTCAGTGGCAATGTTTTGGCATTCGGTTGTCGAACTTGGTATTATAAGTTTATTACTTCTCATGTAATATAATTTTTTTTCGCTTGTACTAATTTATGAGATCAAACGCTTTCGACATTAACACTGTAATTTTAAGCTTATATAAAAACGTGTCATGCAATCGAATGCTTTAGACATAGTATATATTTTATTGTACCCAACGGTTCATCATGTTGGGCCCGTCGAGGAGCGACACTTAGTGAAACCTGGGCTAGAAGTTGATTTTAATTTTATTTCAATGACAAGTTAATCGAATCAGGACATCGCTAAATCGCTCCCGTATACTGTTTTAAAATAAAAAGTAAGTCTTAACTACATTTCAAACTATACTCATTATTTACGTTTAGTTTCTACACGCAAATTGTACCAACCATTTCTAAGTATGTAATTGGCACATGGCCACGCTAAAAGTGATAGTTTTCCATGATATATATATATTGTTACTGTGTCTACATATCGAAAATGAAGGTTTATTTGATTCCTCTGTATTTTTCTATGTGCGCAATTTCCAAAAGGTATGGTAAGGTAGGTTAAATAGTTTGGAATTATATGCAATTGTTAAATTGCAAAAACATCAATACTCTGATCTTTATTTCTGTTCCCGTTACGGTTAAAAAGGGGAAGTGAGCCAGTGTAATTGCAGGCACAAGGGATATAACATTTTAGATTCCATGGTTGGTGAACCACTCGACGGTGTAAGGAATGGTTTATACTTCGTGTAGTAACAGTTTTATGTAATCTCGATAGGGTGACGTGACACGACCGGAGAGAATTCAGGCTCAGGGTTAAAGGCTTTGCATGCTTTTCAAGGTGCAATTTTTTTTAACATCGCCAAGTTCAAAAATTTAGACAATCTGACAATTTCTTAACAGAATAATCCAAAATTTAAATTTTAGACCAACTCGGAGCTTGAATCACACCTGATCTGCAGTCGATAGTTCAACCAGTCAGTCAAATAAATTTTTCATGCATACAGAATTAAAGGTACTCTATTTACAAAACGAATAAATTAATACAATAGAGTTTTCTGTGTTTTCTGCACAAGTTCAGCTTGAAGGTTTTGATAAACATAAAATATGATCAATTTACTAATAAAAAGAATTTCACATCAATTTGAACATTGACGTGGTAATAGATATTTATTAGCGGTTTAGAGCTGTATTTTGGCTTAATTATATATACTATATTATATCAACAAAGTAAAAAAATATAAACGAACTATTTTTAATACATTAACTTATTTAAGAGTATGAGTGGGAGGGTGGTTGAAATTCTACTAACTTCGAGTATATTTCACAAAAATCACCTGTTAAGCACAGGTCTTATTTATTTTTTATGACATAGGTAGTATAGTTTTATCTTATTTTTTATGACATAGGTAGGCGCTCGAGCAAATGAACCACCTGATCGTAAGTGATCACCACCGCCCATTGATAATGGCGCCGTTAGAAATATTAACCATTCCTTACATTACTCATGCGCCGCCAACCTTGGGAAGTAAGGTGTTATGTCCCGAGTGCCTGTAGTTACTGGCTCACTCACCCTTCAAACCGGAGCACAATAGTACTGAGTACTGCTGTTTGGCGGTAGAATATCTGATTAGTGGGTGGTATGTACCCAGATGGACTTGCACAAAGCCCTACCACCAAGTAAAATAATACTGAATACTAGTTCTACTTGTTTATGTTAGTTACTATATGAACCCGATTACATTTTAATCAAACTTTAACCTGCTGGACGGCAACAATTATGTTTCGATTTGATTACAGAGTCACTTTGTTAGCAAATTTGGGGTCTAGTGTTTATCCTAAAACAGACGATTATTGGTGGATCGATCAGCCAACCGATCGTCCGCTCGTTAAAGTGGCTGGAAAATTTTGGATATGGCGTGCACAGAACCGTAAAAATTCCGACAGAAATGGCTAAAAAACTCTATACCAGGCATGATCTTGAAGCTCGAGATTTCGTTTGGTATTGTTTTATCAAAAAAAAAAATATATATATATATCCCGCTGAGTTTCTTTCGCCGGTTCTTCTCAGGTCCGAGGTGCTAAATTCCGAACCGGTGGTAGATTTTTGACAATCAATAAGCAAGTGTAAACACTTCTATATTGAATAAAGATTTTTGATTTGATTTGATTTGAAAGTAGGAATCTTAAATACTTACAGTTGTATCACAATATGTCAATAATAGTATTATGTAATTTTACAATAATAGAGATATACAAATTACGTTTGGTAAACTGAGCAGCAATTGTATAAACGAGAAGTAAACGCAAGCTAACACCAAATTAACGACTCCACAAAGTCAATACGTCCTTTTGGATTCTCTCATAAGATTTCTTAGATATGTTTTTACATTACCTAAATGTTAGGATAAATAAATAATACTTTAAATAAACAAACCTATTATATATAATTTAATCGATTGAAAATAAACTAATGAGTTATTTGTCTGTTTTTGTAAGTAAAATCAACATCCTAAACCGTTGGTACTGTTAATATTCATATACAACAGGTAATATTACGATGCCAAAGTGGTTATAAGACTTCAATCAGTCGTCAATATCAACGTAAGGTAAAACGTTTCTGATACATAAATATATGTCATGAACAACAATTTCAAATTAGTTTGATACTATTATTTAGATCCCTTTGATTCTATAAATAAGGCTCTAATTACTTCGATGTATCAAAGATAATCCTTAATTTCAAGACAGTGTTATATTTTTAGTCTGAATTTTTAATTTTTTGATATCATAGAACTAGTTCTGCAATGCGTATTATAATTCTCATATAATGCGTCAATGGATGTTATTGTATACTGTGCGGTTTTTACGTTCATTTGTTTGACTCTAGTGACTTTATTGTAAGAATATACCTATTCTGTAGCATATATAGTAGGAGAAGCTACTAGAAGTTTTATACAAACTAAATGATCAAATTTGTATATACTTTATATTGTACCTACACATAAGTGGGTTCATGTACGTACCATTGATATGTATTATGTATAATATAAAAGATATATGAACGCCGGTTTTATCGATGACGTTGTTCATATAAACATATACGTAGATTTTAAACTTTGGAAACTCGAATATATAATTTACTATGTTGCTATTATATGTTTTATTGAAGTGAAAAGATTGTACTAAAAGTGCATAATATAATAGAATTGATCTGAATATAATCGTTGACCTTCAGTTAGTCTTTGAGCTATTGTTAGATTAAATACAGACACATATATAGCTTTAAGTACTAAGTATATGTAACAGATACAAAAATTTTCCAGCCAAATTTAATTTTAACTTTTAACAGTACTACGGTTGAAGAAAAAAAGTTTATTTAAAAATACTTTTCAGACATGACACAGAAAATTTACATAAATTACTTTTAATGTAAATGAAAACAGATATTTTCAGCTAAAGTTATAGGTTGGGTATTTTAAAAAGCGTGAAATTTGAAAGAATAGAGCAATAGGATGCTAGCAGAAATAAACGTAGCATGACAAAATCACTTAACTATAATTTTAAACTAAAGTAGTTGCGAGGAAATAGTACTGACTGTAACATTTACAGGTAATATGGACGTAATCTTCCAATAATGTGATACTTGAACATTAACTTCAACGATTTATACTAAGAGGAAAATGATTCTAAGTATATACTAGCTAGCTTATTTTTTAATGCGTAATTTCTATCACACGTTAGGAACGTCTACTTACCCTTCTTCCTTATACACCAACACAATAGCCCCAGTCGTTGAGCGATATTTAATGACACCTGGTATCGGCTGCGGACCCTGGATACGACTCTTTGCGACATCGAATGGAATATTTACGCAAGAACCGAGAACACCTGACGTAAATCCGATGGCAACTTTTCGACCAAATTCTAAAAGAGGATCCTGCAAATGAATATATTTAGTTACGAGTAGTTTACTTGGGGACGTTCCAATACAAACTGTAAGCATGATCAATCGGCTTTTCTGTATACCAAAAAGTTACAAAGCTATGAATATAATTTCTTATAATTATATTAATTTAGTGAATTAATAAATAAGGGTTATTAATATCACAATAATCTCCATTATCCCTTATTTGAATTGTTCACAAATTTTGGGCACATCCCAATAATAACAAATAATATTATATATTTCCGTAATTAACTTACTATACCTACTACAAATAACAAGGTGAAGTACAGAAAGATGAAGGTTAATAACAATATGAAAATTCTTTATATCTAGAATTAACAAAATGCCATAAAGTGTATTTAAACGATATTATGTAATAATTTAAATGCCTATAGTCAAGAGGCTATCAACTAAGATTAAGATGTCAGTAGTTAAGTCGAAACGTTTATGCCGTTTTAGAAATAACAATGAGCAAATTGTGTCTGTGTTCAGAGATACATGATAAAAATTTAGACAAAATATGAAATAAACATGCGAGTTTACATTGACAGGAAATATTAATGTTCAGATACTAATTCTGTGATGTCCCTCTTCATCCGTATAATGAAACAAAGTAGGTCAAGTTCAGTTCGACGATCCTCGTTTTGTAACGAAGTCTTTATAGAGATAGAATAGAAATAAATAGAAACAAAGGTTGAGTACGCTTCGTTACACAAATTAACTCTTCATTATAATTTCAATATGTAACGATACAAAAAAAAATCATAACTCTTAAAATACTTGATTGAAATGTTGTCGTAAATATAATTAAGGCCTCAAATATTACGAATGAAAAATAGGTAACTAAAAAAATATTCTGACTGATAAATGAGAACAAAACTTATCTATCTTGCAACTGATAATAGTTATCAATAATAAACAAGTAAACATCGTCTTCCTCTCGAGTTTAACGCTGACACCTTACCACTCAAGTAGGTCTAGATCGTAATCGTGACTTGCCTGACGACACGAACCATTTTATATTATTATGACTTTTAATTTTGCACAAAGCAACTACGCTATTCATTCACACAGTTTGAACTACAAAGAATCACATGATATGAATTATGAAATAATCAAAGGAGTAAACAAAATATTTCAATGTAAACTTGCAAAGATCTTAACAAAAGATTTTATAACGATTATTGTTTAAAATTTTCGTCACAATGTTTTTTATTAAGATGATATAATACATATATATATTTATTGATAGTGTTTTTAAGATCAGTTAATTGTTGTTCACTCACCTCATATTCTGGTAAATATCCTTTGACACTGTGATAGAATCCGAAATAGACCATATTGAAAATTCCATTCCTTGCTATAGTTGCTGTTAGACCTTTATTAAGGCCTCTGAATCCAAGTCCATTTTCCCTTACAATCTGCCTCGTCACCGTCCATGTACTCGGAACTTCGGTTGCTAAAGCTCTATTCGACTGAAGAGTCACTTTGACAACCTCGAATGGATTTACTAGAATTGCTTCTGTTATTCCAGACCCAAGACCAGCTAAAGCGAAAGTCTATAACGATAAAAATAAATTACATACCTACTGGTAATTTTACAACGTCGTGGAAATTGAAAAGTAACTATTTATTAGTTATTCTACAGCCAGTGTTTTTTTTTCGTTTTGAATGGTGTGTGAGCCAGTATAATTACAGGAACAACATATTCATTCCCATCATTAGTAGCGCATGGACTGCTTAAGGATTGGTTAATTTTTTGTCGTAGTATTGGTAACTTTAAATGTTTACGCGACTGTGTATTTTAAATATAAACAAATGTAGTTTGTAGCATTCCTTGTTATTATACACTAAATAGCCATCAAAGATTCATTAGTGCAAATATTTATGTCGTGTTAATTTTACTAATGATTGTAATAAATTTCCGTGACCTTGTCTAAATAAACTCTTATCAACTGTATATTTGCTTATTACAAATTCGAATTTATATAAACAAATTATATTTTTTATCTTAGTAGTTATTCACTACTATTCTATAAATATATTATTTTTATTCGTTAATTTACCTTCATTAAAATAAAAACACGGAAAATACGTTAGAATATAGGACATAAAGTAAATAACAGCAAATAATGTAATAAATAATAAAAGTATTGCTCACTAAAGGAGTTGGTGAACTGGAACCAAATAAAAATAATTTCTTATATTGTTCAAAAGTTACGAATTTCACAGCTCGTTTCGGAGTTTCAGCTAAAATCGGTGGCAAAATTCCTTTCCAAAATGATGTTAAACCTTCATTTCTATACATTTTCTTCATACAATCGATTATTCCATTATAATAATGAGGATCCGAACTTTTTAAAGAAGATTTATTAGCTTGTAATTGTAATCTTGTTTTTATAAGATCAAGAGGATGCATAATGCAAACTTCTATAAATCCTGCGCTTCCGCCAGCTCCGACTTGCATTGCTGCTTGTTTTAAATGTTTTTCTATATCAGCCATTTTTTTAAATTTTACTTTAAAAACAAATCACTAATAACACAATAATACTGTTACGGTAACCATTCCGCAATAAACGTTCGCAATGCACTACTCGCGTGCGAGGTTTATTTTAAAAATACCAAAAATTGCGCCTTCGGCCTCTGTCACATTCCAGCGTAAATAGTGATTCTGTATATGACACTATTAACCAATGTAGTAGTAACAATTGACATTACCGGTTAATTATTATAACACTAGATTTTGACAGAGCAATGGCAAGTGGCAACCCTGACAAGTGTCAACGCTGTGGTCAAAATTTAAGTGTCAAGAATCGAAAGTTGTTTCAACAATTCCAATGTTATTAATATTTCTTATAAAATTCACTATTAATCTTAGCTATGTTCTACCTTACTCAGAAATTGATGTACTTATAAAATTCTAAATGTCGTTATATTAAGTGTGTATGTGTAAAACAATACATGTCTATAAAGTCTATTTTCGTGTATACACTGTCATCCAAAATGGCAGGGAAGACGAAAAACTTGCAATTGGACATTAGCTGATGTGAAATGTGAATTTATAACAACTATTGACAGTGTAGTGTAGGTGGAGTGTAAGTTAGACCGAAATGTGGACATAGCGTGTAAAATGGGTTCGCAGATATTGGAAATCCTACGCCAGGGTATATGGGCATCATTGACTGGAGGATGGTTTTATGATCCCCATCAGAATTTGTTTTGCAACACGGTACATCTGTATATATGGCTGTTTCTCTTGTGTCTGCCGTTTTCTGTGTACTTGGTAAGATTTGTTTATTAGTTAATGATGGTTTATAGGTTAAGGTTTGTACTGTTAATGCAAATCAGGTCACAATGCTATTAAACTTTGTTATTGTCACTAAGTAAATAATGAATGAGCAATAACTGAGTCAATGTCCTGTTAGAACATGAGTTATTTTTTTTTAACATGTTTACATTATGTACTTAAGAGTACAATGTGGGTACAAAGTCTATACAACAATTTAAAAGAAAAAACACTTCATTTTGTTGCAATTATCACAGCTAATATAATTTATTGTTATTTCCTTTCAATTAGTTCTTTCAGATAAAACCAATTATTAGTCATAGTGTTTTGTTGGAAAGGAATATTTTAGAGTTGAATATAACACATTTAATAATATTCAAAGTTGATTGTAAAATTAATGTTATATCATATACTATGTAATAATTGTTTTTTACACCATAGTTATACATGCATATACAAACAACTTAGTTAAAAATCCTTTTGTGAATATATAAATATTTATAAGTATATATATTTAGTTATAAATATGTTACTTTCATGTGTGATAAAAACCAAAATGAACAGATGATATATTTTTTCATTATATTCGTATTTATTATAAGATAATCTTGAAAAAAGTGAAATCTAATATTTAAAAAATATATATTTATAAATTAGGAACTACAATTCAATTTCTGCTATATCCATGTGTTATATATTTTTATTTTAAGTATTCAACAGGTGGCCTTTGCTGCTATGGCATTTTCATAATGTTATAATATATAAATTATTCTTACAATTAATAAAAAAAATAGGTTTACATTTTATAGTAGTGTTTACTGTAAATAAACTTAGTATATTAAAACATAAAAAAACACAAATAAAATTAATAATGAACCTTGTAAGTAATTAAATAATGATTAGTAATAAAGAAAGAGAAATACTGGAGCATTCAAGTATAAAAAAAATAGTAAAAAATAAGAGGTAAAACACATACAGCCATAAATACAATATTTACAATGTGGAACATGGCATGCAATATATAACCTGGGCCAACAAGTATCAATAAGAAATAATAATAAAAAATATATATATTGATTGTTACTGTTCAATATATATTTGATGTTTGTTGACATATTTATAAGGGATTGGAACCAAAAACAAGCATAAACTAGTTACACATGTTACCTGACTATACAGGGTTATATCTTCTATTGTAAGACAATGTAATAATATACACTTTTACATATTTTTATATATTGTGTTTATATGCTTAGATATTATAAAACAAATGACTTAGATACTAACTCACCTCGGGAATTAATTAATAACCCCAGTCCATTACGAATAGAAATATGACTAACTGTTCTGTAAATAACAAATATAGAAAGAAAAATGTCCCACTGAATTGCTTTCGCCTTGTCTTCTGAGGTGTTTCTCTGAACCAGTAGTAATATTTTTGACAATCAATAAGTAACTGTAATGCTCAATATTAATATAGATTTTATATGAGCTCTGAGATTTTAGTGTATAGAACATGTTGGTATTGAACATAAATTTAAAATAAATAAAATAAATAAAATGATAAACCGTTAAGTTTTTATGTACTTATTTTGTTTATATCATCTTGTGATCAGCTCACCAGATGTAATTGTCACATTACTGGCCTTTACTGAATTGTTATAAATTTTAATAATATTTGCTTTGTTACAGTATTTTCCACCAGCAAGTCTCGGATGGTTAGTGTATTGTGCTCTAGTGGCCCTTCTATTCACTGCCCTTAAGTTGATCAATCACGGTCTACACCATATGTATGATACTAATGAACTCATTGTGGTACAGTCTACAGATGAAGCAGGAAATTCTAATGAAAATACTGCGTAAGTTTCAATAACTTTTTTTTAGTTCAATTGCTTCTTTTAAAAAAATCTGATTCCTTCATATAGTAGAAACATTTATTGTTTTATTTTTATTTTGCATTATTAATTTATTTATGTTTTGTAGACACTCTTATTTAAAATTGTTTAGTTTGTTGTCATCTCTCAGGCCAGAGGAAGGTATAGAAATGCAGAACCTGGGAGGTACAGCAGCTCCACAGAGTGATAATGACTCGGTGACCTCACTTGAGTATCACAAGCCAAACAACAGTACTATAGGTAAACAGATTATATTATACTATTTGAAACTAGGAACCTTAAACATGAACATTTTTAGTTAATTAATAAATTTTCTTCTTTTTTTAGATTTGAAAGCTGATGTTCATCGAAAAAATAGTTCCGAATCGAGTATGGAAGATAGTGCTTTGTCTACTAAGCAGACTGAACCTGTTGCCACGACAAAATCTGATCTTTGTGTAGCACAAAATGTAGAGGCTCCAGGGCCTTCAAAAACCCGTCCAACGAGAAGCCGGTCTAAATCCGGTCACAGAAGGGAACATAGGACAAAAACTAGACGAGGACATGGTCGAATCGACGAACTTATTGTCGAGGAGTCTAGGAATCCTAGGATAGATAATAACATACCAGTTCATATGTTAACAGATGAGGGTCCATTCGCTAAAGTGAGTAGGAGGTATCATGAGTGTCCACATCGTCGTGGATCAAGTAATAGAGACTTCTTTAAGGAATGGCTTTATTTAGATGGTAGTGAGGCGACTGGAGAACCTTATCAATCAAAGTTTGCACGTCAACTTAGTTCCGATTCTAGAGATAATTCTGAACCTAGTGTAGGACCACCATCTCCGAAGAAGAGAACAGCACAACGGCGAAGGTATACCAATTATCATGACGAAAGTTGTACAAAATCAGCAATGGCTCTTGCTACGCAGTCATCAAACATGAGAAGAAATTCTAACTCAACTATGTCTACGATACAATTGCCTTTATTAAATTCAACTGCTCAGCTTGTTTCTCATATGAGGAGGCACTCTAATAATGCTGATCATGGGTTCTTTGCAAGTGTCGAGTTAGGAGAATACATGATGGTTAAAGCCGAAGCTCCAGTAAATGATACAGATAAAAATAAAGGTAAAAGTCCCGGCGTTCGGCGCATTAAAAGTGCAGCATTGGAAATTGGGTGTCCGCCCCCTAGTGTATCAAATCTATCACCCCATCCAAACAGTGCAGAGACAATCGGCGGGCAGGTGTTGAAAAATCCTAAAAGTGCAGTAATACCGCCACCAAGTAAATGCTTGACTCGTGGTCCCCATTTCAATCTTTATCCTAAAAATGAATCTGGAGAAGGTTGTAGTCACCCCTATCTTACATATGGTTCAGAAATAGTTTACCCGATTGCTGAAATTTCTGACGAAATGCAAACATCTCAGAAGGAAACAGATTTGGATTCTAGTGGCGAAAGTTACAGTGAATATGAAGATGAAAAACAGTTTCGTGGATTCGATTGGGAAGCGGAACAATCGCCAGCTATACGTTCCAGTGATTCCGATTATGAAAATAATGGTTCCAGATCACCATTACTTGATAAAATTAATGATGTTAGAATGATTCGTTCAAAAAACCAAATAGATTGTAAAAAACACTGCTGTCAAAGACATCAAAAACATCTACCTGAATGTCCAAATAATAAATCAAAACATGTTAGGCTAAAAAAAATTAGTAAATCTGATATTAGAACTGATAAACTATCAGATTACTGTAATGATTGTAGATTTCATCTTCGCCACGATTACTTCGATAAAGCTAGTGCAAGTTCAAAAGATTTGCTAATAGAAAAATCAAGCTTAGAATCCAATGAAAATGTAGATCCATCAGATAAACCAGCACAAGACAAAAACCCCATTGAAAAAAAACTTTGGGACCATGATATATCCAATACTAGTAGCAGTAGCAGTGAGATTGAGAGGCCAGAAGACGAGGTAAAAGATGAAAAGAATAATGCCCCAGAGACTGAAGAATCACAATTAACTTGTGATAGTAAAAGCGCTGATGAAAAAAGCGTTTACAGCTTAGATTGGTTATTTGAAGAGACTTCCGAAGCAAAAGCGTGCTGTGTTGAAGATTTGGGTCCAGAAGAGGTTTTATGTAAAAAGTTAGCTAATGCTTTAGGTGAATCATCTTCTAATGTACCAAAAAACTTAGGAGCTATACCAAAACAAATAAAAAACTTAGCGCGTTCACGAACTTCCTCACAGAAAGAGAACAAAATGAGAGATTCTAAAAAAGAAAAAGATGAAAATCAATCTGAAGAGAGAATACTGATGGATGCTGTAGAAGCTCAAGCTGCCTTGGTACAGGGATTAGAATGTCTTTTTGCAGCTACCAATGCTAATACTGTAGTAATGCCGCCTCCTAATAGAGATGAAAGATCACGGAGTCACAGACAAAGCATACGAGGAGAAAGAGACAGTTTACACAAAACTAGAAAACGATCTATAGAGGAAGTTGCACAAACATCAACTAATACTTTACTCCCAACATCAATGCCTCTACTCGCCGCCTTTCTTAATTCGAGAGTAGACTTTATACCTTGCTGCGTAAATGACAATCCGCCTGAAGGGCAAGGCCCGGAGGAAGGTCAGAGATTAAGGCCCCTTATGGATAGAAACCACCGAAACAGAGTCAGAAAAATAAAGAGATCAACTCGCCAGCGGAATAATCCTTCTATACAAAATACTCCTACGGATAAAAAAGACAACCCATCGAGTTCGGAAAATCCTAACTCTAATAGTGTGCACTTTGCTACATCGTTTGATGATACCACTGATGGCGCTATACATTGTTTCATGGACGAATATGGCAATTGGATGTCTTACACCTTTGACAAAAATAGTTCGGGAAGAGCTCAAGCACAACCAATTCCTTTGCCCGATAAAGATGAAGGAGTGCGATGCAATCATCCTAAATCTGTTGAAAATCACGATAATTCACAAGAAACAGCAGGCGAAGGCAGTTGTGGTTCGTTAGAATCAGAAGCTGCAAATAGTGAAAGTATACCAAAGCCTAAAAGAGGTGATAGTATAGATCAAAGTTCTTCTAATCAAGGCAGTAATAATCCTTTATTATCCAGCAACAATAATGTATCAACCATTGTACCAATAAACACTAACAGCTCGAATAAACGTTTTTACGTGTTCGATGGAGGGACTGGCTCGCACACCGACCAGCCAAGGTCGCCTGTTGCATATGTGACTGACAGCTTATTAGAACAAATAGAAGCAGAAAGACAATCACGTATGGGCCTTCCAAGTATGCATATCAATTTCTTAATGAGTCAACAAAGAGCACAGCAACAAGCACAACAACAGGCAGAGAACACTTCAACTCATATACCGAGCTTGATGCCTTCCATAGGAGAAGAAAGCTTAGACATTAATATTAGAAGTAAATATCCCAAATTATCTGACGATTTGGAGAAATCAAACAAGCCGAAATCGAAAAGTTACTACAAGTTTAAACTTTCGAAATGTTTAGAAGTCAAAGTTACAATGGATAGGTTAAAACTGATGGCGCTTTTCGACAGAAACCTAACGTTCAGAGAAACTTTTATATCAATAATGTTGGCTGTAGCGGTTGCTGCATTAGGGTCCATGGTGCTAAATCTCGGCTTTTACAGGGACATTTATGCGTTTTGGTTCTGTTTTATTATGGCTGGTAGTCAATATTCCCTTCTCAAAAGTGTTCAACCGGATTCAGCATCACCGGTACATGGCTTTAATAAAATGGTCGTTTTTTCACGTCCTGTATATTTTTGCCTTTGCACGGCCATTTTATGTGCGGTTAATAATCAACTGCAGCAGATCTCACCACCTGAAGAAACTCATTTACGCACTAGACGAAATGCTCACGATGCAAAACCCTTAACTATATATGGATTTGAACTGAGCGAACGTGATTGTTTATATGTGATACAAGAAATTATTTCTAAGTTCCTCTTATTTTTTCCTTTAGCGTTTAGTTTGGGATTATTTCCCCAAGTCAATACGTTCCTTATGTACTTACTAGAACAGATAGATATGCATGTATTCGGTGGAAATGCAACGAGCAGTTTGAGCGCAGCCGTGTACTGTGTGGTTCGATCTATAGCAGCCATTGGAGTTTTATATGGCTTTGCATATAGTGGTCTTGTTGAAGGAAAGAAAACACAACATCAAAAACATAATATACTATTTTCAATATTCTGCGGTCTCTTGGTACCAATAGCGTATCATTTAAGCCGAAGTGCGAGTGATTATACCCTTATTTGGAACTTAATAAAGAAGCATCTGCTGCCACCCGAGCTATATATCGTTCATAGTCCTGAATGTTCTCCGGGGATGGAAAAAACCGATCCCAGTACATTAAGTGAAGAGAAGAAAATTTATTCTGAGAGTAACATATCTAAGCAAAACTCTATAGGGAGTTCAGCTTCCAAAATCAACTTTAGCTCTGAAACTAATATTGCACGACAACAGAAAAGGTCACAGACGTCAAGCGTTAGTTCATTAAAAGTGGATCCGAGGGGTGACACAATGAAATCGACGACTTCCCTAAAAGCTGACCGCTCTGAAGCCCCTACTGAGACGGAAGAGAAAAGTAAAGACTCAAATACACTGAATTCAAATGCTAATAAACAGGACAATGACAAACCAGACGAAGACATGGAAGATCCTTTACCGAAAAAGTTACAAGCTACTATTAACGCAAGATTAAAAAACGATGTCATAGTTTGCACATTTCTCGGACTTTTTGTATTTGGGCTACATTGTACAACAGTCTTCACAACGCTGAGACCACAGCTTAATACGGTAATATATTCTGAATCATTACTTTGATATTGTTAATTAAGGTTTTGTACAATTCCGAAAATAACAAAATCTCCTATAAACCCTCTCCTGTCAGTCTATCCGAGGAGAAACCAGCTTATTCCACCACGCTGTTCATTCAACACTTGCAGGTTTCCTCATCCGAAATAGCATCTTAGTTCCCAAATAAAAGGGACATCTTAGTTCCTAAGTTTGGCGACGCATTTGTCTGAGGAACGGGTAATTACAGCGCAAATTTCTATGGGCGGTGGAACCAACATACCATGGTGCACCATTTGCTATTTTGCTCGCTCGCCTACCTACCTATATAAAAATGAAAAACCTTTTTGCCGAATTATGATATTGATTAAATGACATTAAGAAGTAATTAAATAATATTTTATATTAGGTTCTCTGGATAATAGCGGGTATCCTGGGCTGGTTTTTGCACTACGTCACGCCACAGCTGCGCAAGCAACAGCCCTGGCTCTGCCTCGCGGGGCCCGTGCTCAAGCAGCACGAACACGCACAGTTCGAGGTCACGGAACCCGCTAGACTTATGTATTTTGAAAAGGTGACTGTTCATTAGATGTTTGTAGTAATAAATACGGTAACTAGCACACGTTCAAAGTAAATCATTTATTTTTAAATTTTCGTTTCGTTTATCATTAAATATATCGTATTTAGAAATGCGTCTGAGATCTTCGATATAATGATGTTTAAATTATAGTCTACTATTAATGATTGTTTGTTTGTTAGATATTCGTTTATCTCTGCTTCCTGGAGCGCAATGTTCTGTACCCGGCAGTAGTAGTAGCGGCTACAACGCAAGACGCGCCCGCAATAGCGGAGAAGTACGGCGACGCTGTTGGCGCTCTTATCATATGCGTGTGCGCATTGAAATGTGAGTTTAAAGAATTTATCAATGTTTTATATAAAGATGATATAAAACTACTTCGGGTTTTGTTTTTATGACATAAAAGGTTGATTACATTTGTAGATTTATTGTTTTTTTATCTTAATATTATAATTATTAAATGTGTTGATAAAATTGTATAGAGTTCAGCTCATCGTTGGAATTGATTATCAAAATTGATCAATATCATTTATCATTATTATCTTTTCAAATAGCTTTAAATCGTTATTAAGGTTCTCGGCGAAATCTTTGTTCCGAAGTGGTGGTAACTTTACATTTAATTTACCTTGTAATTCAAAATTTCGTCTTCTCTAAACTAATTTGACTGAACCTAAAATCGTTATAGTTTTTCGAGTCATGAAGTCTTGTAAAATTGTATAACTTTATTTAAAATTATTTCATTTTGTACGCAGGTCTCAGAAACGCATACTCAGAACCCGATAGCCAGTATCTTATACTAGTTTTCGCGGTTCTTTTGTTCCAACGTGACCTCAGCAGTCAGAAAGTGTCCGAGACGTTTCTAGTCGACTATTTCATAACTGCTATTATCTTTAGCAAAGTCTACGAATTTCTTTTGAAGGTAAGTGACTCGAGCATGTTCAGCTAGTATAGACATAAAGTTTCAACGAAACGTTTCTGAGCTGCCAGTGTTGTGTCGCCGGCTGCAGATCCAGTTCGTGGTGACGTACATCGCGCCGTGGCAGATCACGTGGGGCAGCGCCTTCCACGCGTTCGCGCAGCCCTTCTCCGTGCCGCACTCCGCCATGCTGTTCCTGCAGGCCGCGCTGTCCGCCGCGCTGTCCTCGCCGCTCACGCCGGCGCTCGGTGGGTCCCGCGGACGAACTCGATCTTTCGAATAGTAACTCGACTTTGAAGACACGTTGAAACTTTTCATATTACGCACCAGTGTTTGTCATTCGAGATAATTGTATTTAAATACCTCAAATGTATTAAAGTTATCGTTAACAGTGCCTCATAATTCATTAAAAACTTTTACGTTTCAGGTAGTGCCATATTTATGACGTCATACGTCCGCCCTGTAAAATTTTGGGAACGGGATTACAATACGAAGAGAGTCGATCAGAGTAATACAAGACTCTCGTCTCAGTTGGAGAGAAATTTGGGAGCAGGTAAGCTTTACATGGTCTCCTTCATTCTCATTTACGCACGCACACTTGAACGCCTGCATACACTACACTTATTACGAAATTGTATGTTAAGTTACCTTATTCCGGTATTATGAATAAGTGCCGTGAGCATTATTAAATTAAAAAGTACAATAACTTTTTAACTTTAACATATTTAAAAAACTTTAGCAAATTGGATATCAAAATTATATATTTCATAAAATTATTAATATCATTACTACACGACACTATTAATTTTTATTATTACTAAAAAAAATTCAGCGGCT
Organism: Vanessa tameamea; assembly: GCF_037043105.1. Taxonomy (NCBI): domain Eukaryota; kingdom Metazoa; phylum Arthropoda; class Insecta; order Lepidoptera; family Nymphalidae; genus Vanessa; species Vanessa tameamea. The sequence continues at coordinate 10,713,204 of NC_087323.1, forward strand.
CCAATTGTGAATATTTTAGAATAATTATCGACTTTATGACAATTGAAAAATATACTAAAAAAATCATCAAAAATATTCTATTATAAGAAAAGACCTCTTTACATGTTTCCTATATTTTCAAGTCTGAAAGTTTTTTAAAAAACTGATATTTCCAGATGACAACAATCTTAACTCCATATTCTACGAGCATCTAACTCGGTCGTTACAACATTACTTGTGTGGAGATTTAATGCTTGGGAGATGGGGTCAAGTGCAGCAAGGGGATTGTTTTGGTAAGTTTTAATATTTCATGGGAACCGTAATTTTATTATTGAAATTGAACTCATGCTTTTTTTTTTATATTTGGTGGGTTTCAACTGATATGTTAGCTGAGTTAGTAACAAAATAATATTATGCTTTTAAAAATATTAATATTAGTATAGATCTTACCGAATTCACTCGTTTAATATATTTTTTTAAACGAATTTATATTGAAGTTGCCAATAGTTGCCAAATGGCTTATCAATAAAAAACCAATTGGATTTCATTGAAATTAGCAGTAAAATAAAATGTGATCTTAAAGTGAACCAAAATATATCTTCCGCAGTACTAGCGTCAGATTACTTAAACTGCCTGGTCCACATCGTGGAGATGGGAAATGGTCTGGTGTCGTTCCAACTGCGTGGTCTCGAGTTCAGAGGGACTTATTGTCAGCAGAGAGAAGTTGAGGCTATATCAGAGGGACCTGAAGAACTTAGCGGTAAGTGAGAATTATTATTAGGACTAAAAATGACTTCTGTTAAGAGTGCTAATCCAGATTAGCCGTTTTTACAAGAAAAGGGATTGTGAGCCACATTTATCAGTTACTTAAACGAAAAATACTATACAAAAGTTTAGTCTCTTTTTAATAGAATCTATTTAAAAAATCCTGAATAAACATTATTGATATTTGACATATTATTTGTCGAAAATGCATGTTTTCAAATGTTTCTATATTTAAGTATAAATTAAACGCTGTTTCACCCATAAAATTAGTTTTAAGTTATATCTGTAAACACTTCATAAACGAGTAGATTGCCTTCTCTAGAATGTTTTGATAAAAAATGTATTCCTTTATCATTTTTGAGAAAAAAAGGAATGAAAACCAGGCTAAATGCACAATATATGAAGCTTCAAGCTTCATGTTATTTCTACCAAACTACATCGTTAACCGAATAAATACTTATGCATATAAAGTTTAGGTCTTTGATTACTGAAAAACATTTATTTTTTATATAACGATTAATTATAATTTGTTTAATTTTTTTTAAATTACTTATCAACACGCGAATTGGCATACCGCGCCGAGCGCTCACAACGCGAAGGCGTATCGTCGTAGCATGCTACATTCACACAAACACGTATCTATTTTATAACTCTCGGTACAGGTATAGTGAGGTTAAGACGTTTTGATCTGAAATATTTATTTTAACTTATATTAAACTTTTTCACATATAAATCACATATTAAAACATGATATTTTTGTGACGTAAATACATTTTAACTGACTTCAAAAAAGGGCGCCTAGTACACTATCGGTATCGCGTAGAGGGCGCGTAGTACACTATCGGTATCGCGTAGAGGGCGCGTAGTACAGTATCGGTATCGCGTAGAGGGCGCGTAGTACACTATCGGTATCGTGTAGAGGGCGCGTTTTACACTATCGGTATCGCGTAGAGGGCGCGTAGTACACTATCGGTATCGCGTAGAGGGCGCGTAGTACACTATCGGTATCGCGTAGAGGGCGCGTAGTACAGTATCGGTATCGCGTAGAGGGCGCGTAGTACAGTATCGGTATCGCGTAGAGGGCGCGTGCGGCGCGCGCTGGCTGTGCGGCGGGCGCGTGCTGTCGCCGGGCGCGTGCTGGGCGCTGCGCTGGCTGGCGTGGCAGCTGGCAGCCGCGCGCTACGTGCTGGAGGGCTACTCCGTCACCGACAACAGCGCCGTCTCCATGCTGCAGGTCTTCGACTTCCGCAAAGTGCTGCTCACCTACTACGTCAAGGTACTGCCCCACACCCCTACTGATCATTCCGTATCAAAACATAACAACATAACTTTTAGAATTTGTTCACCATCTTTATGGTATACATTTCTTGTGATTTTTATTGTTATCTTATAGACTCACAGAATTCTAACTAAATATACATTAATATTATAACATAATTAGTAATGAGCCACTCAAGCTATATGTGTCTCATTATTTAAAAAATGTCCCGCCGTGAACAGCAATTTTTTCTAGTAAAACCAGAATGGTTATCTAGTTATAATATAACAATTAATACTTAATTTTCTTCGTATCGAACTGAGGTTATGTGCTATTCATTTTTAGAAATTCGTGAACAGTGACTCGATGTCCATGTCATTGTTTTTAATTTAAGAGCATCATATACTACACGATACAATCGACTAAGTTGGAGGAGTGGTTGGCGTCAGCTGAACTTAGCGAGGCTCTGAAGCCGATGGGGGAACGATCGTTCGTGGATTTGGATCCAATCTTCAACGTCAACCTCGACGAAGATTACGACTTCAGAGCTTCCGGGATAACCAGGTAGTAATCATTTAATTTCCGCTTAATAAAAGTGAGTCGTTAGATATTCGAAGGTTACTTGAAAGGTTCACACTTGTCAATGAACTCGGAAATACACCGCAGACTTTTTGTCTGTTAGATGAAAAACTGCAAGACGTGCCATATGCACGCACTCGCAACTTCAGGCGAGCGGGCAAACGTTTTAGCGTACAAGAAGACGCTGGTGTCACTACTTGCACTTAACATAGCACCGCGTCGCTCGCAGGGCCCGCTTCTGCGCCGTGTACCAGGAGTGGGCCGTGCACTGCAGCGCGCGGCGCGGGCCGGGCTGGCGGCGGCGCGCGGCGGCGCGGGACTCGCCGCTCGTGACGCTGTGCTTCGCGCTCAGCCTGCTGGGCCGCCGCGCGCTGGCCGCCGCGCAGCACCTGTCCGCCTCCAGGTACGCCTCCGCGCCCTTATTTTGATCAACTTCCCCGACTGAAGTTGTATGCGCTCACTTACAATATGCGTATAATTCATACGCATAGAAATAGAAAATCAATTAACTCTAACCTAATAAGACTTGTGGAATATCTTAAGATGTTTCGTTATATTATGCATATACGAGCTTGTATAGGTATTGGCTCGATTACCAAGACGACCTCTAACGAATGCGTAACAATGCCACCCCCAGCGTGGAGTTCTTCCTGTACGGGCTGCACGCGCTGTTCAAGGGCGACTTCCGCATCACGTGCGCGCGCGACGAGTGGGTGTTCTCGGACGTGGCGCTGCTGCACTCCGTGCTGGCGCCCGCCGTGCGGATGGCGCTCAAGCTTCACCAGGTAGCCTTTTTGCTCCTCGTTAACGCATTAAACGCCGAGTCCGATTTGACAGTCCTTCGACACAAACGGAGGTAAATCCGACGAAGAGCCTACGCCCCTAGGTGTTTTCTGAGGCACAATCGGGCTACCGCTAAGAATAATCTCTATAAATATAATTAGATAGAAAAATCTCTATAACTAATGAAAGGGTCCGGGCCGACCCTCGGACTCGGACCTTTTTTTTAAATAGGTAGGCGGACGGGCAAATGGGCCACCTAATGGTTTTTGGTCACCGTCGCCCGTAGACATTGGCGCCGAAAGCAATTTTAATCATTCCTCACATCTCAAATGCGCTACCAACCTTCGCAACTAACTTATTATATGATGGCGTCCGTCTCCCTAGGACCACTTCATGTTCCCCGAGGAGTACTGCAGCAGCGCGGCGCTGTACGCGGCCATCTCGTCGCACGCGCAGCGCCTCGTCATCTGCCACGAGGCGGCGCCGGCGTGGCGCTACAACGTGCTGCGCGGGGCGCCGCACCTGCTGGCGCTCCGCCACGTCATGGACGAGGGCAACGACGATTACAAGATTATCATGCTGAACAAGCGTCATCTCGGCTTCCGTGTGATCAAGCTGAACCGGGAGTGCGTGCGCGGCCTGTGGGCGGGGCAGCAGCAGGAGCTCGTGTACTTGAGGAACAGGAATCCGGAGAGAGGCTCGATACAGAACGCCAAGCAGGTACGGGTGATCGATCGAGGTCGATCTTTTTCTAGACGAAATATTTGTAGCTAACATACTGATCTCATCGTAGGAGGTTTGGTGTACGCGCGTAAGACTAGAATAAACTTAACTGATCGATATAATTTAATAACGATTTATTGCTTAGGCTCTCCGCAACATAATCAACTCGTCGTGCGACCAGCCCATCGGCTACCCGATATACGTGTCGCCGCTCACGACCTCCTATGCCGACACGTCGCCGCAGCTGTGCGCGCTCACCGGCGGACCGCTCACCGTCACCGCCATCCGCGACCACCTGGCGGCGCTCTGGAGGCGGTGAGTGCGGCGATGCCGGGCAGCGGAACGAAGACCGTTTAGATCAAAAAGCAGACGAGAAAATCGGTCACCTTTGCTCATAGCACAAGTAGCACTCGAGTTTTACCCCTGTTGATTATATTCACATCATCCTTCGAGTCGAAACTGTACTGTAATATGTAAATACTGACAATTTTTTCTAAAATAGATAGTTTACCACCAGCCATAGACATCAACGCCGGAACACATATTAACAATTGACGACATCACCACCGGCAACCGATGCCAAGTATTGACTCCGTCGTTGACGAGTGAGTGAGCGTGTGCGCGTGTGTTGCAGCGTGCGGCGGCGCTGCGGCGAGGGCTGCTCGAGCGGCGCGTGCGAGGCGAGCGCGGCGGAGGCGGGGCGCGCGCCCGCCCGCACGCCGCCCGCGCGCGCCGCCCGCGCCGCCTCCGCCGCGCCCGCCGCGCCGCACGGTACGCGCCCGTTGCTCCTCCGAGAATTCTACTACATGTGTGGCATGAGCTTGGCCCAGCAGTGGGAAATTTACAGAATGTTACTTTTTTATTTTCATTGCTGCCTACTGCCTAGTCAGTCTAGTGGCGTAATAAAATGATGATCTCGAAGTTCTGGGTTCAAATCCCAGGTCGGGCCGATAAAAGAGATTATTGGACTTTTTATAGAAAAATTCTCATCAACATCCTGAAGTCAAATAATTGACGGTGTGTTCGCTTTGTGTGCGCTCCCGTGCCTTGGAAAGAACGTAAAGCCGTTGGTCTTGCGTCTAAATTTTTCCGGTCGTGTCGGATATGCCGTCCCATCGGATCATAAGAATGTCGGAGTAGAGAGTGCAGCTGTGTTTGCTCAAATACTTGAGCACTATAATATATTCTGCGTGGTTAGTTAGCCTCCCATGAGATTAAATGCCGCGACCAAAATACTTATGGTAAAAAAGTTACCTATGAGTAGTACCGATGAGTATAAAAAATAAATAATTATTTATTTAATGATATGATACGTAGAACAATTTTTGACGAATATTATAACAAAGACATAAGAAATATTATGTTAACGTATTACCTCCGTAATTGCAGGTGGTACCCGCGGCAGCCTGTCCAGCGCAGGCAAGCCGACATCTTCAACCCTAGCGTCGCTGGCGGGACTCCTACGGGAACATTCGCACGAGCGTGCGCCGGAGGAGCCGGGTAAACATTCAAATCTGTTACAAATTAAAAATTTACACACATAAACGAAGAGTTGGTTAATGAAATTGTAAACATTTTAATATTTAGACGCTGTAGAACTAGTAATTAACTATAGCTTATTCCAATGAAAGTAGGAAAAAAGATAAACAAACATTAGATTTTCATGTGATTCGCTAATAACTCAGCCTAACTACATACTCATTACCACTTTAATTTTACTTCCAAAATTCCGATAACAGTTTCGTCGACGTTAAAAACGACACTTTTTCGCAAATCCATAGTGAATATCATAGAATGTTCAAACTGTCGACCGATGATATCGCGCATAGCAATGGCTTCTCTCCTCCTACGGTCGGAATAGAGTATGCATAAATAAATTTTGAGTATCACTAAGTCAGTCGGTTCCGCAGGCGGCGGGGCGCTGTCGGCGGAGGCGCGGCGCGACGAGCGCGGCGCGCGGCGCGAGCGCGGCCTGCGCGCGCGCACGCAGGTGCGGCCCGCGGACACGCGCCCTCTATACGACTATACGACTCCATCCGCACATTGAGCACTTTCCGCTCGCCGGAAGCCTTACTTTCAATACAATTCTATAGATTGATTGATTCAAAAGTACTTTTAAAAGTCTACTCGAATGAAGGATTAATTGATTTTTATTGACATTTAACAGGAGTAAATTAACTATAGAGCTCCCATTGGTACGATATGTTGTACCGAGAGAACCAGTAGATTCTCTGATGCTCTGTTTCTTAAATAAAATTTTGAGTATAATAATAGAACAATTTTAATTCAAACCATTGATCATTACAGCCGGGTAATCGAAGCCGCGTCCGTCGCGATATAGCTCTGCCGGCTTCGTTCCGACTGCTCGCCGCGTCCGACAACCTGAGACCTCTCGACCAAACGGACCCACGTCTGGGAGAAGATGGACAGGTAACGTTCTAAAATTAATCTTTGAGAAAGTATAAACTAACCACTTATTCTTTCCGCCTCAATGTAATATTTCATATAAAAATAATTTTGTACCTCGTCTAAGAGAAAAAGTCTAATCAAAAGAAAAAAATACTTATAATAAATATTTCACTAGAAATATAGTGCTAGTGTATATTATTACGAAGAATGCTTATAAATAAAGAGTAATATAATCAAATACTTTTTTCTTACTGAATCGTTCAGAGTTCAACCGGTGGCTGGGAGTTCGGCTGGCGAGAGCAACCGCGTCGCGCTGCCAGCGCCAAGGTACCTAATAAATATAACGCTCTATATTATGCTAGCCACACAACTGATCAGTGTTAAATTACCTAATTTTAAAGTAATCTGAATTTTGATTGGTCGTTAGCAGCCGACGTTGCGACAAGTGACCAACGAGCGTACAGTATAAATCGAGATTACCTATCCTGACTTTTACTAAGTGGAGACTATTTATGTCTCCATTTATTTAGTATAACTTGTATTAAGAGTCGGTGCGGCCCTTATCGATCGAACCAGTTCGATCTTGACCAAGAGGTTAAAATCGAACTGAGGACTCACCGTCCCGGGCGGGGCGGCTAACGGTGTGCGCTGGCGCAGGTGTCGGGCTCGCGCGGCTCGGGCTCGGGCTCGTCGCTGGAGGAGGCGAGCGGGCTGGACGTGTCGCTGCCCGACTGTAAGATCATCGCCAACAGGAACGCCAGGCAAGCCAGCTTTCACAGGTACTTACGCTCGCACCGCTCACGCATCGACACCACACATGGGGACACGATAGGGATGGGAAGATGACAAACGGTTTCCATAAACTGGGATATTAAGTAACCCAAACATTATATATTTAATCGCATCGTATTCTGCCATAGTATAACCCCACCCCCCCCTTACATATACCATTAAACGTTACCGCACACAGTAATATCACTACATACTATTATAAATTATTATCTTTATTTTTTTATCAAAAAGGTTGCTACTACATTCAATTCGATATTAATTATTGATGTGTCACATATTTCATTTCACTTCCCTGTAATATGTGTGAGTTTGTCAAAGGAAGCCACGGAAACGCGCACGTTTTGATTTGACCAATCAGCGCGCGCGGTGGTGATGTTGACCTATATAATTTTAATGTTGCTTCTTACTATAGTGAGATGATAGATGGTACCCATCATATGCTAATGAAAGGCTCGGTTATGATTGTTTTCATTGAATAAAATAATTTATATCTACCAAGATTATCTTCTCATACTCATAATTTTCATAGCATTTATTTTCATTTATTCATGAAATGTCCAATGTAATTCCATCATAAATAACCTATTTTGTTATTATCAATTACAGGTATTTCATTAATGAGGGTACGTCCAAAGATCTTTCTAAATTGAGCAAAGACATCCGTCACGAGAGGGAAAGCTACCGAGAACTGACCGGACGTTACATAGAAAAATCCGAAGCTATACCGCTCAAGGAGACCCATTACTCGGACATATCCAATAAAGAATCGATATTGAAAAAGGAAGCTAAAAAAGACCCAAAGCCCAAAGAAATAAAGACTAAAATCAAACGTTCAGACTCTGGTAGGAGTGAACTGAAAGCGAATATAAGTGTAGGAAGTAAGGTACTAATAGTTGAACCGCTGGGCGTCTACGACTGCATCAATCTGGGGCGCAGGATCGACGTGCTCTGGCCTTCCGAGTACCAGCGCGAGAGGGGGGGCAGGAACTACTGGGGCAGCTGGGTCCCGATGGCTGGGATGGATGGATTGGTTAGTATTTGATTAAGAACAATTATTAGTAAATAAAACAAATCACCATTTATCTCTACATAGTATAAAACAATTCGCTTCCCGCCGTCTGTGCGCTTAGAACTATTAGGCTACGCTATTTTGATGCGAATTTCATCAATTTAAATGGATAATATGTTACCTAGATAGAAAAAAAACAAGCTTTTTAATTTTATGTTTGTTCTTTGATATATACCATATATACGTCTATCATCGTTCTCTCATTAGAATAGTATAGAATAAAAGATACTTAATATGCATGCTAATATTCTGACGTCATAAACACGCGTGACGCGCTCTGTAGTCACGTGATATTTTTCACATTTTAATTATTACGATTCATTCATTCATTTCTCCAATTATACAAAACCATTTTTTTAAACTAACGTTAGTGTTATTTTGTTTTCATTCCAATACGTCCTCAAGTGACAGCTCTGATAGAACCGACTTATGTCCCCAGGTGGTGCACAAGTGGAGCCCCAACCATCGCGACCCGAAGTTGCGCTCACACGTAGACAAAAGCATCCTGCTGCTGCAGCTAGACGACCGCTTCGTACCCATCGCAGAGACCTGCGTGCAGGACCTCGGTGATGAAGTCTAGTCCAACAACATCACAGAACTTTTACCTTCTCACGAGATGTGACTGAAGTCCTTGGGAATCTAAACTTATTCCCGTGCTTTAGAGACAATTATGCTACTTCCCGCTACGGTCAAAGATTACAATCTTCGTCAGTACCGGGAAACATATACTTAAATTGATACACTTAAATTCTTCGCAAACATCATGGTCCTAAAGGTACGTCCTACAGTACCTACTACTACGGACAACGTACTTCGAACTTTATATCGTTGTAATAAAACTGAAAGTGATTAAAACTGAATAATATTTTACAGAAAGATAACTAAAGTTGAGAAATATATTCTTATATTATAGGTGGAAATGTTTGTAACTTATACTTCGGAAAAACTGCCTCGATCAATTTTAACTAATATCATATACAAATCACAAGAATAATGTTCACCTTAAACAATTTATTTATTCTTGATACAACAAGCCGAAGTAAACTGTATCTCGTTAAAATAGAGTTGAAAATGGCAATGTGTTTACTAACAAATATGTTATTTATTCGACGTTACTAAAACTAAAACGAATTAAAATGCACGTTCGCTGATTATTTACCTATAATTATACTATAATTTACCATTCATTTATTACGTAAGACTATTTTCGCTAGTTTTCGACAATTATTATAAGAAAAAATAAGAATAGGCTGGACCCCCCCCCCCCCCTGTCTAATATTTATTACGTAGGAAGTGGCAATCAATGCTGCGGTACCTCAGGGATCTGTTCTCTCTGCGACCTTGTTTCTGTTGCGCATAAACGATATTTTAAAACCCGGTATTATTAGCTACGCCGATGACAGCACCGTAATTGGGAGGTACGTGTCCAACTCGCGAGCTAGTCCAGAGGAAATGGCGGTCCTTGAGAGAGTCCATGATTGAACGGGTGAATGAGACATTGCAGTGGGTGTCCGATTGGGGTGACGCCAATCTTGTCCAGTTCAACCCTTCCAAAACACAGGCGTGTCTTTTCTCCGCGAAAAAGAGTAGCTTCGATTTAACACCCACTTTCAAAAGTGTATCCTTACCGATTACTAATCATCTAGGGCTTCTAGGTATTACCATCACCTCTAACCTCAACTTTGGCCTACAAATTGAGTCTATGGCACAAGCGGCGTCCAAGAAATTATCAATTCTTTCAAAGGTTCGGCGGTACTTCAGCTCTGAACAGCTGCTTTATCTTTACACTGCCCAAATTCGATCCCGCATGGAGTACTGCAGTCATCTCTTGGACGGTGCAGTCAAATATCATCTGGAAGCTTTGGACTCAGTTGACCGTTGTTAATTAACCTACGGGAGGTTAATTTACAACGAAAAGCTCTCAAATAGCAGACTACACACCCTTGAGCATCGTCGTCGAGTTGCCAGCTTATCGGTTTTTTATAGGATACACTTCGGAGAGTGCTCGAAGGCTCTTTTCGAACTGATTGAGCCATCTCCATTCCTTTATCGGACTACTAGGCCCAGGCAAAAGTTTCATCCATACGTTGTTGACATACCCAAAATTCGAAGTAAACGGTTTGACAGCTCGTTTTTGGTGAGAGTCGCCAAAATTTGGAACGACCTGCCTGGGTCTATTTTTCCTGATGAGTTGAACTCTGGAGCCTTTAAGAGTAGAGTGAACAGGTTTCGTTTGGATGGGCGTGTACCACCTTCGTCTTTATGTACACTTTCCATCAGGCGAGACGGAAGACAAACGCCTATTCCATTACAACTATAAAAAATAAAAAAAATGAATAGGTACATGTTTAGTTTATTTAAATGTTTATTTTTCATAGTAACAATTTTTTGAAATGTTTATTTATAATTTCAAAATTACTAATAATCTTTATTTTTTATCATAAGCTTTGGTTTTAATCATTCATCTTGGTAAGTAACTACATCAGATTTTCAGTCCAGGGGTTTAAAACCCACTCGGAAATTGGATCTGTCACTGGAACATCTCTAGTAATAGGTGTCGCTTCTAGTTGGTTATTCAGGAGACATCGTCGACGTCCACCTATTCCATATCAGCCCCGATGCGGCACCAAACTTCTTTGCATCGCCTTGAATATACGGCAAAAGCTTTTTTTTTTTAATATTTCAAATACGGCCAAGAAGTTTTTGGTCGTATTTCGGCCAAAAACGTATTAAAGTTGCGCTGCTTTTTCGACGCAAAGTATATTTAGAGCATACTAAACAAATTCTGTCTATGAGCGCATGTCTTGGTCAGTTCGTCAGTAATGGGGCCTCAACTACCATGTTGAATGATTGTCGCACAAACATCCGATCACTTGCTTGAACTCACACGATGCTTTAACATCTTCTGGGGGAGGGAAATATGAGCGAAGATTCATTTCTTAAAGGACATGGTGGAGGAAAACCCTTGCGGAAGGATTGTACGAATATCACTCCTTATATCACCACAGCATGCCTTATTAGTGCATTTTACTATTTGTAAAAATTATTGGGACTCCTGCAGATGTCTTGTATACAAATGTTGATCATTTAATACATCTGTCATTTCTTCAACACCTTCATGCCTGGAGGCAAACATTCTGCTACTACTGGTTCATTATCTATAATAATTAAACTCCAAATCTCTGACAAAGTTTTACCTGCCTGAGGAAAGTTTTTCAGCTCTAAATCAGAATTGGTAGTTTTTCCGTTTGCATCGAAATGGTTGCCGAACGTATCCTGCGGTAGCACCAGACCAGACAATGGAAGACACAACGGTGCCATACGTCGTTCAACCCTGTTGAATGCACTTCTACCAGGTTTATTTGTTGCTATAAAAACGGCATCTAAGTCGAGCTCCTTAAGTTTTTTTATTGCACTTGCAATAACCTTTTGATACCTGGGCCTCCATCGACTGAAAATATAACCACTGGTTTTGAGGTATAATCTGCGAGCTCTGGGAGTTGTAGAATGCGATTGAAGCCAGAATAGTGGATTTTTGCAGTAGACGACGAGTGTTTTCCAGATGTGATTGCAATATATGTAAGGCCACTGTAAGTGACAGCATCAGGTCTACCCATTACCCCTTTTTCTATCCGCATTGCGCCATAAACAGACTGTAGTAATTTATGTCGCGCTGCGATCACCCAATCATGACCTAGAGGACGGATACACAAGCGGGGAATTCGGGGAGGTTCAGTGTGGGTGGCGCGGGTTCATTGCCATTGAAATGGAAATATCGTTTACCTATACGCATACGAGCGGTCCTCGGCAATCGCGTTTTTCAGATAATTTGAACTTTTTATGATTTTACGTAAGAACTATCGAGGCTCCCACCTCCTTGTAAGAAAACATAAGACATGGTCGACCTTCCCCTCCTAAATCGACTTACGTAATAAATGAATGGCCCCTTATTTTTATCTTTTGTGTAATTATGTTTTTGTTAAGTAAACAAAAAAAGGTACGCGTAGGCTGCCAGTTACTGCGTACGTAAATAACATATAACCTTCGAAAACAAGACTTATATATCTGTTTACCTTATTAATCGAATAATTTTAAATCATTTTTTTTTTATTCGTAATATGAATTAATCGTAAATTTTCGCGAGGCCTTCGTTGGAAATTTATCGAAATATCGAGATAATCATTCGATTAGTATCGATTGCTATATTCGTCTTACGTTAATAATAGGAAAGATTGTATAAAAAGTACTGAATATCATTGTAGATAATCATTGACTGGACTTACTTATGTATTCACTGTATGAAATCATGTCATGTATATTCTAAATGTAAATCAATCTGTGGTTTGAAATCGATTTCGAATGAATTTTATGAATGATTTTTAAACTCGATAAATCTAACATAATTTGTTTGGATGCCAATGTCAGTCTTGTAAATTATACACTTGTATTGATTTCGCATATAATTCCAATTTGTATATAAACAAACGCTTCGTTGTGTGTCTGTAGCATTTGTAAATAAATTGTAAATAATGTAAAAATATATGTACCACCTACTCTGTTAGTGTATGAAAGGTTTTAAGTGAATTCTATTTTCTTTTTTATTTTTGTTACTTTTTCACGAAATTTATTATTAAGAATATATTCTGTCCCAAAAATGTCTTAGTCCCTATAAGATTGAGAACTTTTGTATCAACGTTTTAATTATTATCGGTTCGAAATTTAAAAATAATAATGTGTACTACATACAATTTAAAATTTTAAAAGTTACGAATATAAATTTAAAAAAAATATATTGTTCTTTTTAACTAAAAATATTTAAAGGCATCATTTAAATGTCGTGAACTGTTGGTTTATAAGTAAAAAAGTGTCTATACGATACCTTAAACTATCACTGTTTTGTATTGTTTCTTTTTTGGCATATAATATATTAAATAATTATATATACTAATTGGTATGAATCCAAACGCGGTAGCACGTTGAGTTTAATTGGATTATAAAAAAGTTAATCGTTTAAATTATATTCAAATAAAAATTCTAAAATTAATAAAGAAAAAAATAATTACATTTTTAAATATATATACGAAAAGGAATCTAAATAATGATTACACTTTTTAAAATATAGATTACAATTCGAAACCTATTTATTTATTTCAATATACACATTGAATTTTTGCGATATGAACTTGCCATCGATTAAGTCACGTTTCCTAATTAATAAAATTAAAAATCCTTTTAAATATTTAATTTTTCAGTGTTTCGTTCACAAATGCTGTTATATATTTTTCTATTGTCTATTTTAAAATAAAATGGCTATGAATAGTGATTAGGAAACGTGTGATGTATACACATCTCGCTCTAACGTCAGCTGTCTGTTCACGTTCAAGGTAATTTTACTATTATATAATCTATAATAATATACAACCATTTTTGTTATTTCTTAATACAAAATTATAATCTGTGACCTTTTCCCGCCATTTCAAATGAACGTGCAGACTCGAACTGTAGACCATATTTGTTCGCGAGTTGCCTTATTAATATATTTTAGACTGATTTTTTATAATCGTGAGAGTGTATAGCCGATATGATAATATTATTTAGACTACTGTTAATATAGTTGTGCTCTTGAAATGTTAAATGTTAAGCGTTCGGTGTACTTATGAACCGTGAGTTTTCACTTACCACGAACTTTAATTTATTTTTTGTACATATTTCAAGTTTCGGATGCGTCTAAAGAAACTGTATATAAATTGTGAAAAAAATAATAATAATTTTATCATTTAAAAATCACAGTAACTTTCTAAATTTCCTAATGATTTTTTTATATCCTCAACTAAATGAAGTATAGAAAAAACACAAGTATTGTTTAATCAGATTCCTAGTGTTTTCGAAATATTAAATAAATTGGAAGGCTGTACATAGGAAAGCACAATCCGTCCACAAAGATGTGTTTTCAGAACGCACTTGGACCGGCGTCGCTTGCGTTATAAACTTGTATATTGGTTTTTAAAACGATTGTCATTCTTATGTCGATGTATTAAAGTTAAAATTGCACAATATAACTGTTATGTGTTCTTCATTAAGTATCGAAAGCGGTATTCCTCAATAAATAAAAATGTACAGATTTTTAAATGTTTTTTCTTAATTGTAAACCGCTTACGTACTTTAAAAACTTTTGCAGAATTACAATTCCTTAGATGTCGAGTGAAAACCGCTGGTAGACGTTGAATTATGTTATATTATGAATATCAAAGTATCCTGAAATAAACTGGTACGTGGATTTTAAGTTTTTTCTTCCAAACCTTTTTAATAATATAAGGAAATTCAGAAAGAAGCCTTCAACGATTGTCAATGTTATTTTTTTACACACCAGATCTTTATAATATTACTATTTATTGTACGGTCGTTTATATTTACAAGTCTGATATAATAACAGAAAAAAAATTAAATATTGAAACTAAAATCGATGTAATAAAGTGAACAACCTATGAATGTCCCCCTGCTGAGATAAGGCCACCTCTTCCTTTAGAGAGAAGGTTTGGAGGTTATTCACACCTATACACACCTCGGCGTTGCGAGGCGACTTGGTGGATACAAATGTGGCAGAATTTCATTGTCATCATAAGACACAAGCATGAATCCTCGCGATGTTTTCCTTCATCGCCGAGCACGAGATGAATTATAAACACAAATTAAGCACATGAAAATTCAGTGGTGCTTGTCTGGGCTTGAGCCTGCAACCGTCGGTTAAGATGTACGTTTTATAACTATTGGCTAATCATCTCGGTTCGATCGGCTTGAGGATCGATTTATAGTTTTATTAATATTCTAACCCTTCCTTATGTTTGTTATATAATATAGGTACGAGCCCGTCCCGTCACCGTCAATCATCAATCACCATCAATCATCATGAAATTATTGACATGCGTCCATCAATCTGTAGCCGTACGTCGTTATGTCGTTAGCCACTTATTAGCCACTCCATAGCCACTCGAAGCGCATATTGCATCTATACGTCATCGTTTGAAACAACGAATAGTTCTAACAAAGAAATGTTTATTTAAAACATGATAATAGGCTTTGAAAGAAGTTGTTGGTTTTCGTCGAAGAAACTTTTTTTATATATATAATCGTAACTTTTTTCTATTAAACATTTCCACGATCCTACTCGCTACACAGCAGAACTGCAGAAGTTTTATTATAATGTCACGCTTCTGATATTGTTTCTCTAAAATTGCAGTAGTGATAAGTTGATATTTTCATCATTATAATAACAATAAAATTACATGAAAGTCTTCCTGAAATTGTTTTATAGTTGAATATTTAGCTGTGAAATTTGAATTAGTTTTGAAATTATTTCAATGAAAAAACAAAATTACATTTTTTATTATTTTTATTTAAGGAATAAAGATCTTACATTTTTATATGATTATAAGTATGTTTAATTCTACATAAACATTGACTGTAAATATATGTATCTAATACATTAATAGACATTTATATAATGATAAATAATCATAATATTTATGGATATAATAAAGTACGACTTGTTACTTTAAAACATTCTCATTTTGTTATACAAAGATGAATACTGTAAGATAAATAGATATACTATACATACATATACCATAGATACTGTAAACATAGAAATCCTTACAACTTACTCTATCAAAGGACCTTTGATATTATGGCCGGGTATTAGACGCTCTGGGACAAAGAAGTAGGGTCCTCGAACAATTTTTTATTTAGAAAAAAAGTAACAATGTTCGGGTGATTTTTTATCACCTATAAATATAGATTTGCCCAGGGCCTGAAGTTAAAGCCCTTCTTATCCTCTAGGAATAACTAATGACTGACTTCAGTATTCTTAGTTTCTCCTTTATGCATTTAGGGCTCCGTTGGTGGTTTCAAATAATAATTATAATTTTTACTCACTTATTGAGATCGGCAATATGGACGGTGCCTAACGGACGAATATATTTTTTTTAAATAATAAACTATTGAAGCATCCGACTGAAGAAGACTTGTCAATTTATTTGGAAAATAATTAGAGGTCCCTACTCCTTGGATCAGGGTTTGTAAATCTCTTGATCCGGTCCTGGCTAGATCTAAGCTGGAACCCATTTCCACGTGTCGGGTTCGAGCCCAATAAAATGTCAAGTGCCTTAGTTCTTGATCGTCTTGTAGACATTCATCAGACCCACTAATTGCCGGCCGCTCGATGAAATATCGTAACGGATATCGCTCGTGTTCATAAACTCGAATGGCGACATTCATATTCGTCGAGTGTCATCAGACCTTTCAGACATCCGATTAGAATACAGGCTCGACCCCTGACAAATTGAAACGGACCATAAGAGTTCCACATCCCAACAAACGCGTTAACATACAATATGCTTAAAATTTAAAATATGTACTTATATATAGGAAACTACAACAATTAGAATCAAAACTGCTAGAAGGAAATACACATCAAGTCGGAAGGAATAATAAGCACCTATCTACTATAGCCTATCGCAATGATTAATTTTCTAAGTTGCAAAATAACAATATACGATTTTTGTTAAATATAACTATTCACGTAAAATAATACTTGTACATAATACATTTAGATACTATTAATAAAATTTTCAAAAAGGGGGTCCATTGTGGTTTTAGGCGCGGGTTCATCACAAGCATGGTTTCTTATAGGGATCTAATTTTATCTAATATCTAAATTCTAAAGTAGATTTAACTACGAGCTCTACATTCATGGAACATGAATTAATATAAGTAATAGTAATATTAATAATACTTATATGAAATGTATAAATATTAAAGGGAGTGTTCAAGGGTTGCAGTGAATCTTACGTAATATAAAAAAAAAACTGCTTGTTTATAATTAGTACATAAATTAAAAAAAAAAAATTAAGTTAGGGCCGAGGTTTACTCTGACATGAGCTTGAACACTCCCAAATACATATCAATAAAAGTCACAATACGAAGGTGATACGCAATACAATTTAATACATATTAATAATCTTCTACGATACAATAAATAAAAGGAAAAAAAAAAGAAAAATGAAAAAAAAATCTTTATTAATGATATAACAATAAAATAACTTGGACATAAATCTTTAACACTTAAATTAATAAGCGCTTAAAATTCAAGATATAAAGCTGTTTAGTGCATTACTTAAATAATAATTCAAAGGAACAATAAGATAAAGAAAGAGAATACTTTGCTAAGCTCAGATTCATCTTTGGTAAAAGATTTATCTATAGCCGTGAAATGTTCATAATTTGAATTCTGATTCGTAACTTAAATAAAGAAATAATCTAGTAATAAAACATATATCTTTTGTATTTATAATCTAAATTATACCTAAGACGAAAATACAAAAAAAAAATGTCATAAAATATGTTTTGTTAATATATATATGAGGGATAACAAATTAAGTAAAACAATATTTAATTAATACATGTTTAGATTTCATCATTGTCAGAGTAAAATATGTAGACAAAAAAAGCTATAATTTTTTACTTGGTAACACTTGTACCATTTTTGTTATTTAACAAATCATTACTTTGCACCAGTAAAATTAAAACAGTTTTTGGTTTTTAATTGCTGTGCTTGGCATTAGTTACAATTTCAAGTGCCAAGTTGTAATTATGTCACGTTTTTATTTCATAGTAATTTAAATTATTTGGGCAAACAATGGACCGTGTTTTTATAAATTAAAGTGTTTACCCCTTTTTCCGTATATTCTAAATAAGCTTCCCTTATATTGTCACGCCGTTTTTTACATCCATTGTACCCTTCATTACGTATTTTATAATAAATTCAATATTACAAATAAATTTATTTTAAAATCAATATACATAATAAGTCATATACTTTTCAATTAATTCTAACAATGCTTTCATTTTGAGTCTTCATTTAAATAAAAACAAATTAAATAAGTCTAAGAATAACTATGGTCCATTAAAACAATCGTCGTAGGCAAGATATAAACAAACTAACAGAACATTTTAATTTTTCATTTAAGTTGCCTTCTTTTTACCACACATCCGGTCTATTAGGTTATTTATCATATCAGTATCAACCAAGCCAATGAACTTATCGACTATGAGGCCGTTTTTAATCGCGATAACAGCTGGCACCGCCTTTACCTGTGAAGAGAAATAAATCATTTAAATACAATACTTTCAAAGACTTTTCATGTTTTTCACTATTTTCCTTAATGGAAAAGTATCACCTTATGATCAGTTCCAAAAAAAATTAAATAGCAATAATATACAGAATATATTACAGTACAGAAGTGTATGCAATGTTACATAATCAAGGCGGCAATCAGGTGCTACCTACACCTAAGCACCCATTGACCTCTAACCATAAAAACTACTTAAGAAAAAAGTCTTACTTCAAATGCATGGACTAGTTCAGCATTATCTTCTACATCTACGACAGCCAGATCTAAGTTGGTGAGGGGCTCGATGAGTTCCTTCAGTTTCGGTGTGAGTATTTTACAAGGCTCACACCATTCTGCATGGAAATTCACTATAACCGGCTTCTCATTATTCATTACCTGACAAATATATACAGAGTTATGATAATTTTATTACTGACATATATATGTATATACATTTATGTTTGTAAGCTGCATTTAAACACTTCATAATAATGTAAATATTTAACAACTAATGTAATAAAATTTTATTCACTTTCAAAACCATATATTGTGGTATAATTCATAAATTATTTCAAGGTTAAGTGAAACAGCATAATTACAGGCACAAGGGACATTCACAAATCATCAAAGGTCTCGTGCTTGATGATGAATTCAAGGCATATAGTCATAGTCCTACACAACAATTAGTGTAATTAAAATTGTAGCACCAGGTCAGATTGGACTTTAGACTTATTATATTTTAAATTGTGTAAGAAAAAATGCAGAGATTTGCTTCATACTAAACAAGGTCCAATTGTAAATCTGCCACTGTAACATGTGTAATACACTTTTGACTAATCATAACTAAACCTATGACATTATGTAGTGAAGATGTAAAATAATGCTTGATATAAATAATATCTTCTATAAATTGATTGGAATGTTTAAATCAAAACTAACCTTATTAACAAACTCATCATTATTCTTGACTAGTATGGTTTCATTGTGTACTATTGAGGTTGATATGGCTTTTGTTTTACTCAATACTGCTAACCTTCGTACAGGAGAGCGAAGGCCCTGACATATAACATTACTCATTGTTTCTGCAAGTAAATAAAAATTTCTATAATTTTTGACAAGTAAAATCAAATAAAAAAAACAATTAAAAAACTATAAAGAGGATTTAATCACAATGTTGTCAAATTAAATTGATAAATGCATTATGTCAAATACTTACATGAAAATAATTATAAGACAAGAGCCTATAATAATGACCTTATCAAAATCAACTGATAAAGTAATCTCTTAAACATCTTCTAACTAACACACATTGTTTAGCAGGTGATGAGTTAAATGCTGATGTCTCTTTTTGTCATCATTGATTTGGTATTAGAAAGAAGAGATACAACAATGTTTAACTAATTACCCCCTTAACAATACTTATAAGCAAAGTTCCTGTATAAAATCTTATTAAAGAATATTTACATAAGTGAAACTTTATAAATCACTTAACAAAAAAGTACCAAAAAATATACCAAACAAGTATATAGTTTTTACATTAAAAAAAAAAACAAAAAAAAATCATGCAATGTTACATATATATATATATACATATATAAGTTACAATAGCTTCAGGTGACCTTTTATAAGTTAAATAAAAAAAAAAATAGCTTTTCCACAGATGCCAAAAATTACACACCAAATAAAAATGTAAAATTCACATTATAATAGTTTATGTTTCAGGTCAGACATAAGCTGAGATATTAAAACATTCATTAAATACATGTAATGTTACTGATAGAACTTGGTTATTAAATACACAACAAACTAAAAACAGACAATAAGCGAACACAACTCATATTATATACTCACCGATGCTTAGTTAGTTTTGTTACGAGTACTTTGCACTCGTTGCATTCCGATCGGAAATAAAAGAAAACGAAAAACAAAATGGAAACCCATCAAAGGATTAATTAAAGGGAATGATAGAATTAAAAAGATCGGAAAAAGAAGGAAGGGTTAAGTCCTGTTTAAGTATGGTTAAATATATCAATAATGTAGTTATTACGGTAAATGCAACAGAAAGAAATATGTTATCCAGTTTGCTATTCGAGGGTATGGTATGGTTGTTTTTTAATATAGATATTAAAAAACCAGCTGTTAGAATGATTATAACCAAAAGAAAATTCTGCTCAGCTTCCAAGCTCGAAGTACAAAGTGTAGTATATATGTAGTTGCTGCTTAGAAAGGGTATCAATAAAAATGTTGCGATGATTGCTCCGAAAAGAAAAATGTTTTCTGGATGGCGATACGAAAACGATTCCCAGGATTCACGGACGTAATTAGAAAAAAAATACCATACCCGGGCTGCAGAGTTAGACATTGTTTTGCATATCACGCCCCTTGGTTAATAGACAAAAACTTGTACCGATTCACACTATATAGGATATAACATGCAGGAAATCTGAATTATTTACAGCTTATCTGATTAAATTTCACATAGATGCACTATATTGTCTCGCACGATTTAGAAAAAGCGGTTATACCAGATTTTACACATTATCTAAATTCTGCCAAAAGATGAACCACTAGAGTACGACTTGGTCTACCGAAATATCGTAATGGTGAATATTGAATATTGATCGGTGGTATAATGTTGCCAATAATTAAACTAGGTCTCCATAAGATCCCAGTTTCAATTTCTAAAACCACTAAAAAACGGCATCTCACAATCGCTAAAAATAAAACAATATAAAAGTTTAATAAGTAATTAGTTCTCTTTTTTATCACGTAATAAAATATTAACATCAGAAACATTTATTTTAAACAGCATTTGATATTCTGAATTGATTCATCTTCTTCGAATGAATAATTTTTGTCAACAGCAACATCGTCGGTTTTGTATCGATTCGATTCTTTGATACAGATTTTTTTATAATGTTTGTTGAAATTTCAAATACACAGCGTATTTTTAATATACATATGTAGCAGTTAATATACTTGGCGTTGATGTTTTGAACCTCGTTCAGATTTGCGGTCAATTGGAAATTAAAGCGAAATCGGTATCAAAAAAGCTTTGTGTGCTCAGCAACTCATCAAGTCATGACGGTACCTCACGTCGGCCCATCGCCTAAAACTGTACAAGGTGCAAATTCGGTCACTCATATAGAACAGTGATCTCACCTTTGGTTGGGTGTTCCCCAGCTTCTTCCAATTTTTTTTATTTTTTTTATGGCATTGGTTGGCGGACGAGCATATGGGCCACCTGGTGGCAAGTGATTACCACCGCCCATAGACAAAGGCGCTATAAGAAATATTAACCATTCTTTACATCACCTATGCGCCACCAATCTTGGGAACTAAAATGTTATGTCCCTTGTGCCTATGATTACACTCACCTTTCTAACCGGAACACAACAATATAGATTACTGTTATTTGGCGGTAGAATATCTGATGAGTGGGTGGTACCTACCCAGACGGACTTGCACAAAGCCCTACCACCATTTAACCGTATTCAACGCAGAGCGGCTGGAATTACCGACGTTAAAGGCCTATCCGACCTGCTTGATTCTTTGGCTTTGCGTAGAGTTGTTGGATTACTGTGCCATAGTCTACTGCATTTTTCACAGAGAATGTTCCGAGGAATTGTTTTGATTATTCCCAGCTACTGAATTTCACCTTCGGACATCGCGTCAAAATTCCAAGTTTCACCCGCAACACCTAGATGTCCGACATCAAGTGAGCCTCTTGCTCGTTTGCCCCCTATATCATAAAAAAAGATTAACTTTACTTTATTTCTCTACTTATTTTTTACAACATATATACTGCTAAATAATCCCTCAACATCGTCATTTTAATGTACAGTATTAGGAGACTTATTGCGAAAGATAATAATTTCTTAAATATGGAATTTTTATCAAAGGAATTAGAAACTTTTAATTCAACATTCATACTTCATTCCAAATCTTTTGTATATTTTTATTATCTGTATCTGAATTCATATTTGAAATAACATTTTTCCTTTTAAAGGGTAACATTCAAAGTAACAGTGAATTTCTAGTGCTGTGAGTTGCTGTCAGTTTAATAGAAAGGTAAGTATTTTTTTTAGTTTTTTATTGTATTAAATGGTTTATTTAACTAGATACGTATTCTAAGATTCAAGTTTATTAATATTTCAAACATTCCACATCGCCATATGCCGCCACAACTTGGTTAAAATTGAAAAAATCTTAACGCCATTTTCTACTTTGTGCTGATCGTTTGAAACACTAAATGTATAATAATTCACTTACAAATTAATATTTAGTCTCATTATAATAAATAATTTAAAGAATACTTCGAGTTATAATTACAGTACTGCTTATCAAAAATTAAATGCCACATTTTACGTTAAAGTTCCGCCGATTTGTTTTTGATGACTAATCGGGTAACAAGGTCTAATAATTCCGATTCAAATGGAAGGGCAAAACATTAAGTCACTGACCTTTATTTCTTTATATGTTAACTACCCTTATTTTCTTCAATATAAATCGACTTAGTATTCCTCTCTTCAGAGTAAAAAAAATTTTTTTGTGATTACAATTGGTAGCGAATGACGGATTTTGAGATTACTCAAGATTTGTGCTGCCTTAGGATAATAAATATACTGAGTTGTCTTACCAACAATATTTTATAAATGTCTGCAAACAAACCATGTGATTGCTTCAAAAAATAAACTAAGTGTGTTATTTGGTGTTCAAAATTATCATTTAGATGTCCAATAATTTGGTGATTGTTTAAAAAACAAAACAAATTTAATAAGTATAAATTCCAGGATTTGCCTTCAAGATTTAAAATTACTCTTTTAATATTGAATTCTAAGTAGTTGAAATATTAAAAACTTATTATAATTTATATATCATTCTCCTGCCCTTATCCCAATTTTACTTGGGGTCAGCGCAGCATGTCTTCTCCATACTTCTCTGACGGATGTCATCTCACAAGTAACATTCTTTCTAACCATAGTGTCTTTCACACAATCCATCTATCGTTTCTTCATCCATCCTCAAATCCACATCCATGCTCAAGACCTTATTATAACTGTAATTTATTAAATACCTGAACAAATGTGTAAGGGAAAAAATAATTCAATTAAATATTACATATATCCTTTTTCAAAAATTCATAGCAAATGTGATAGACTATTCAAGATCTCAACCAATGACATTGCATTCATTCAGTGTTGATGTTGTTTAATAATTTTTTTAATCCTTTTGTGGCTGGAATACGCTATAGATACAACTTATATAAAAATTATAGTATTATATAATATATATAATAAATAATGGTAATGGATAATTTATTAAATTCAATATTTAATGCAATTATGAAAAATGTAAAATAAACATAATTAATATATACAAATATGAACAGTATAATTTTATACCAGTAGCCTTAGAAAATAGCTGACACATTTTTAAATCATCAACCATTATAATCTTCATTACATATATGATGTCATTCGAAGCGGATGCTTTATATCATCATAAATGTAGTATAAAATCCAATTGTTAGTATTTTAATTTGTATTTTGAAACATAAATAAATAAAAAAAGATTTGATATCATTTTGTGACAACCAATACTACTGATCAAATAAATTAAATAATAATATAAATTTGAAAGTGAGTTTGTTTGTTTGTTACAATTTCACATCCAATCATTGTGATATTTTGCTTTGCAACACCTGCCTATTCCTGACAGGTGGCAAAGCTATTCTATATTTTGTATCGTATGATGTTGCTAAATAGATATATACATTTACATTATACTATATTATGATACAATTTGTTCATAAATTTTATCTATAAATCCTCCTATGTTTGTACATGTATTGCTCCTATGGTACAAAGATAGGTGAGTCTTATAGTCTTCTATTGTTATACTTTACTAGGCAGTGCCTTACAATTATGTAGTTCATCTGGTACTTCACCTAAATAGGTGAAGTACCAGATGAAATCAATCAATACCTGTGGTATCACATTTTAAAATACTTACAACAAGTACCACCAATAAATAATCAACAAATTTCAAGTAGTATTGACTAGATGTAGAACTATTTTGCTTCATTTACTATCTTCCAATTACAGAAGGATTGCAATATTCTAGATTCTTCTCCTACTTATTATCTTGCTATTTTTACTTTTTGGTAGTGTTTTGTGGGCCTTCAGGTTACATCTGGGTATGTACAAAAATCATATATTATACTGCCAAACAGTAATATTAAGTATTGTTGTGTTCCTGTTTGAAGGGTGAGTGACCCAGCGTAACTACAGGCACAAGGAACTAAATATCTTAGTTCCCATGATTGCAGGTGCATCAGTTAAATGAGAAATTATTTATATTTCTCACAGTACCAATGTCAGAAGAACATATATAAAAATATATGCCTTATGTTGCAATAAAGGTCTTGAGTTCTACTAAAATATATAAATGCTAGGATTTCTGTTTTACTTTAGTCTCTATTCAGTATTTTAAGGTGTCTGTTAAAGAGAAGGTATCAGTTTATTTGATACGCCTTCTACCATTACTGTAACGCGTCCGTATTTTTTTTTTTCTGTTGTAGCACATACCTTACCAAAGAAAGAGAGAATTAACATACATATGACCTTGAAAAAGTATGCAAGGAAGTGTAGAGAAAGTTCCAGCCAAAAATATATTTATGTAAGTTGCCAAGGCTGCGAGGAAGGCACAATTCTCATCCGGCCGTTTGGATATTGGCCAATGTTTTTGTATTGTGGTAAAGTGTCAGCTGTAACTACCTGTGAATCATTTCTGTCTTTTTGTTGTGGCTTACAAGTAATCACACTTTTTAAATAGTTTCTCATTTACGTAACATCCTTGTTACGGTACTTTTGACATGTGCCAAATAAAAGAACGGATTTAGCAATTTAAATAGATTTTCGAAATGACTTCGTTTTGGGATTTTCAAAACTGGGTTATTTATGTAAATCGGACAACATCACATACATTACTCTGATCCCAATGTAAGTAGCTAAAGCACTTGTGTTATGGACATCAGAAGTAACGACGGTACCACAAACACCCAGACCCAAGACAACATAGAAAACTAATGAAGTTTTTCTACATCGACTCGGCCGGGAATCGAACCCGGGACCTCGGAGTGGCGTACCCACGAAAACCGGTGTACACACTACTCGACCACGGAGGTCGTCAAATTTATGTAAATCATAACATCAGCCTTTGAATAGTTTAGATCGTCTTTACAATAATTATTTAAAATGTATGTAACATTTTCAGAATATGAAAATTTTTGAATATATTAATTGTTTCAGAAATCATTTTCATATTTATATCAATTTATATTATATAATTATTTCAAAGTGATCACACTAAACTTTGTGCCATGATTAAACATTATTTTGAATTGGAAGAGGAAAGATTTTTTAGAATAAACAACGGCTCAGTTAGATAATACTACGTTCAATCGCTAGTTGCTTGAATTTGCGTCTATTAATAATTCCGAGCATTATCATCAAACGTATAATTTTACGAGATTTTAATGGCTCTTGTCTTTAAATATGAAATAATTAAATGTGAACCTGTGAACAATGTGAACGAGATACCAAAATATACCTGAAACAATGAAACTGAGAACCGTTGTAATAAGATTTTTTTTAACAGCGTAAGCAAATAGTAGAAGGGCATATATACTACATCATTAGTATTACACATCCAAGGTACGCATAATATTTCAAAAGCAGCTTCATATTCGGACAGCACCTTTTAGTTTCGAAAACGTGCGTTAAAAATGCAAAATTCCAACAGGTACTAAACGAGATAAAAAAGGAAATTATTCTTAAAATAACTCATTGACAGGTGCATGCTGTTCGTAGTTATTTAAATATATTATTATCAACAACGTTCAGGGTTCCGTTGACGCGCCATGAATCATGACATTGAGTTGCAATGTCAATGGCGACAAAAAATCTTTTACTTCTTTTAACCTTTTTAACTTTCGGTAACTAGTTTCTTGATATCAAAATACTTTATTACGTTTTTGTGTCGTCTTAACTCAGCTGCAGTAAAAACGAACTGGAATTATTTGTTATCGTTATCATTTCGTTTATTATTATTATTTCGTTTTGTTCCACTTTTGGGCAAGTGAAGGTCCTGTAAAAACAATTCGTAATACGCTAAACTAATTTGCCGTCTTTTGACCCATACAGATGTCTTATTATTTCCCCTGAAACATATATGACCTTACCTATTGATCTCTGACTTAATTGACATAACCTTTTATCTGAATTTATGCTTATACTGAGACCAAACTACATTCCTCTTAGCATAGCGTATGAACAAAGTACCAATAAGTTATGCAAATTGATCGACCGATCTTGCAAGTTGTACTTAACAAGAGCAGCAAGAGTAACAGCAAACTGGTTGCGTTCCCGCCTCCGCTAAGGTCACGGTCGAGCGCGTGCAATGTCCAATGATTCAATGATACACTCGCACTGCAATTTACACTTATCCGTATCATGGGGCTGTAATGGTCTTGACAATCTTCTCGAATATGCGGATGTCTGAAATAAGCAACGGTCACGAATTGTGTTGGATCTATTTTCATCTTTCATTTGTTATTTTTAGTAAATTAAAATTAAAAAACGAAATATATATATATATTTTTACGTTTTTATTAATATAGGATTGTTCACCTGTTATTCTAAAATGGCTAAGTTAATTTATAACATCCATTAAACCTATCGGAACTAGGCGAGACAAAGTGACAGTCTATAAATATGGTATGTACAGATAAATTACGTTGGTATGCCACCAGACAGCATCCTGGGCTATTTAAGCCCCAATAGGACGCTTTTTACTCTTTGTCATGTGGCTTCGTTGGTCCATGTTGTTTTTTGTTAACTTGTCTCCGGTCTAGTGATCTTAAGCCTACTTAAACGAAATGTGGTTTGGAATTTTACAGTACTTTATTTTTTACCATTCGTTTTACAGTACTTTATTTTGAATATTTCATCACTATGAAAAATATTTGCGGCTTATATAATAATATTTTCGTTTAGATTCTTCTTTTTTTATAGGTATTCTTATAGTTTAAATTATAAATACAATACGGACAGGTTAGTTTCATGACTGTTGACCATCTATTCTTGCAGCATTCCAGTGCGTCTAGTCTCGGTTTTTGTCGCATGCGACAGTCGGCATTATTATCGACGTCCCACCTTTTGGAATTCCGAGAGTTTGTCTCTTTTTTCGAATAATTACCCTTGACACCATTTATCTAATTTCGTCTATTTATATAAGTAACATTTATATTATTTATAGGCTTGGAATTAGTTCTTGTATTCTAATAGGTTTAATTGAACATGGATTGTATTGGTATTCAATTATTAAGCTTAAGGAACATATAAAGGTACGCTTATAACGAAATGAAATGAATTAGTCATATAGCTCTAAACATTGATGTAAGTTTCTATTAAAATTCAAAGTAACATCGAAATAGAAAGGTACTGAAAGCAGCCCCAGTTTCGCCACAGCGTCTAATTTAATTATGTTTTTTTATCAACGGCTCAAATATGACTATGCACTAGTTTGTGTGGATTACGAAATATTTGGCAAAAGTAAAACAATTGGAATTCAATTATCGGTATAATGCAATTGTATCCAAGTAATTTATATTACTTCAATAATATGCTAAAAAACTTATTAAAACTTTTTTTCCTCTTTTTGAGCACCAATTTGGTAATATGTGTCAGTATTTATAATGATTGTGTTGGCGGTCGGTTGACCGGTATGGAAGCTTATGATCGCTATCTCGTTCTACCTCCATGAAATAATAGATAAATATCAACTTTAATGTTAAATAGTGTCCAAATCTTATCTAACATGTATAGCAAAGTTCATCTTGTATATAAGATTTAATAAATGATTATTAAGAGGCACCATAAGTCATGACGCTTATAAAAGTGGAGCAATAGTGAAACATCTAAAATGCAATATTAATTAGAGGAAAGTAATACGACCGGAAAAAATGGAAAGTCCACTTGTAATCCCTCCTGGTCCTACTAAATCATTCTATAAATCTTAAGCCACGACTTTCTATTCGATAGGTTACTATTGTAGTAAAGCGTTATCTATAGTGATTATCATAACTGTATAATGAATTAATTTTGGTAAGTTTTCCATTTTAATCAACATTCGCTGTCTAATTTTTTGTTTTGTATGAAAACGAAAATATGATTTGATATTTATTATTAGATACGTAATCTATTTGGTAAATATATATATATATATATTTAAGTTACTAATTATTTAATTAACAGCGTATTCGAGCTTTCCGTTTAATTAATGTTTTTTTGTCAAATTAAATGACAAAAACGAGAGTTTTATAAGTGTGGGTAATTATTGCATTTTCATATTATACATAATAATTAATATTAGTTGTCTTAGTCTTCGCTCGCGTTTTAAAGGATTGGTCGTCAGGTGTTAGGCTTAAAAAAGTAGTGTGTCCTTTTAATAAGTATGTCCCCTTTTGGTGAAAAAGTTTGCTTCATACCAATTTTCAACATTCTGCAACAGACATACATACAGCTACTCTCGCATTTATAACATTACATTTGATATCTAATTTGTTAAATAAAAATAGCATGATTATTTTTTTTGCGACAAGTACCATTAATCCAAAATGTTTTTACTATATTTATGAAAATGATGAAAACTGAAGTAGTAGCCTGAGAATGTCCTTATCCACAAACGGTTAAGATTCGTGTGTTCACTGGCCAATCTCGGTTTTTATCATATTGACTACTAATCACATAAATATTTGTGTTACTTTGTTACATAATCATATCGTAAAAATGGCTCCAAAAATATTTAATAAATATATTTGAACTAGTTTTATTCTTAAATACTCTAAACTTATCGTCTTAAAATCTTCCAGTAGACGTGAAAGGGCTGTCATTATAAATCTAACTAGAACATTTCGTTTCGTGTACTTTAACCCGATACGAACGTTAGTAACACCGCAATTTCTGTCGTAATACCACAGTTTAACCACAGACGGTAATGCATTTGAAAGCAGTTTATTTTCTCCAAGTAAATTACACCTTGTCTCTTCTGTTATTGATCTGGCAGGCATAAATGGATATGTTCCGATGGTAGATATTGAAGAGCGGTACAAGACAAGTGGACAAGTGAAATTACTAATACATGCGCTTTCAAAACAGACAAGCAGTTTATCAGATTCCCTGCTCGCGTATATTTTCTTATATATAAATCTTTTTTGTATGGTATGGCACTCGTTCGTCACAATGCACGTTTCCAAAATTATAAGAATGTCTTCGTTTAGGTTTGTATATTCGTCGATAAAATTCTCAGTGTCAATAATTGGGTTAGATTTGTTTCAGATTACTTAAGCATATAATAACTTGTTACATTAAAAATTATTTTTATAATTTTAAAATTATATAAAACGTCATAAAAGTGTCAATCCATTTCCTACTTCCCATATGTCGGTATTGCTAGCCCAATACCTCATTTTGGCATTTTCTTTGAATTTAAATAATAAAATAAATATAATGTTTATTTTATCAGTCCAGTGAAATAATTATTACAATTAGATTTTATTATCTAATTCGTTTGTTGTATTTGTTGGAAGTCATTTTGCGTCGTTTCAGATTAATTTATTAGCTGTCATCCAATTTAAAGGTTAGTATTTGTATGGAAATGCCTTATAATTGACTCTTATTAAATAAAATAATTATTCCATAATTATTTCTTTGATTTAAATATGGATATAATTCCTATTTAATTTAGGGTATTTTTGGTAGTGATTCTGGCTACACTTCCTAAACCTTTCAAAGTTTCAAGAACTTTCGATTTCGTTCTTTTTGCATTTTTACATCTTCGGTTTAACACCGAATTCAAACTTCAAATTCGATATACTGAATATATCGGTGAGTTGCCTTAATAGTTGAGTTTCTTAATTTGTGATTGATTATTACTTCAGTGCTTTAACAGCATATATCTTTTCAGAATATATTTATAATGGAGTTTTGAAGTTTGATAAAAACTTTATACAACATATTTTTACCAACTTCAAAAATTTGTAAGTCTTTAATTTTAGTTTTTGCTTAAATGCGTTGGTTTGCAATTCAGAAAGTCGTAGTCATGTTTAATTTGTCATTTACAGCGACTTTGACCCATTGGAATGATTCTCCGGAGTTGAAATCGTCATTTAAAGTAGGCAGGACTTTTAACCTCCAAAAGGAGGTTTTTTTTTTATCGACCACATGTATTTGAAATTTTAAGCGGAAATATTAAGTGTGGACGACTGCAGGTTCCTGGTTGAGTGTGTCCAGATAGCTGCTGGTGCAACTCCAAGGATGGCATGCCTGTTCCCTTAGATATATACAATATCCATATGTAGCTGGAAATTTGGTGAAAAATTAACGTGGGTACACTTTAATTTTTTATACACACTTAGTAACACCGGCCTGGCGAACGGTGTACTAAATAAAACGGCGCCCAAATTTTAATATTTAATAAGATAGATTATAATGCATTGAATTTTCAAACATTCCTTTTATCCCAAGTGACCCACGCTGAGTCTAGCTGGCATATATTTTTTAAATTATCTACCAAAGCCGTAACTAAATTAAGTAACTAAACTTATTGTAAGATTTATAAATTTTGGTTTCTACAATTAAAAAGTTATATAACAGAACTGTTTTCTTCAAATCCATACCCACAGTAAAAAGGTAACAAACTTTTACTTTTCTTATAATTAATCTTTACTTTTAAAATGATTTTATCTTAAACATGACAGATTACTTATCGATTCAATCTCTCATTAAATTCGTTGTTCATTGCCTTTCTCTGGTTTGAAGATTCGTCATTTCTAGACGGAATTAATCACAAATCCGTTAATTAAAATTACGCAATTTTCTAATTGCGTGCATTCAGCTCAGCACGAGGTCTTTGTGTTCGAAATCTTTCACCGGAGAAAGCTGCAGCTCGAAGAAAGAATTAGTCCATTATTTTAGTTATCTCAAGTAAACAGGTTTTTGCACTTAATATTAGGCCCCTAATGCTTCCTTATTCTAATTCTTTGGTGTTATATTATTTACAGCGTCATTGTTTCTTTACATATTTAATATTATGGTATATGCAATATAATAAATAATGTTGTTATCACATTACGAACTCACTCCGTACGTCACTTGTGTAATTTTGAATCCGACTTACGTTAAATTAATAGATTAATTAGAGCCAATGTCGCACATCACTTTTAGACATTTCACAATCGTTTTCTGCTGTAAATTTTGAGTTTGTTCTTACAGAATAGCTCTAAAGAATTTCGTGTATCTAATACCGTAAATGTTTTGATACTAAAGATATGGCGTTTTACGATTCATGGTGACTGTGATAAATATAATTAGATTTATATTTAATCGGGTTTTGTTTCGTTCATAGCATCGCAAACTATATTAAAAATGGATAGCTTTTTAAATTTTTTTTTGTTATTATTTGCCATTTTGCTATCATCCATGTTTAATATATTTTACAACTTTATGTAACTTATAGTATCAGTCATTACAACGGATGGAACAGGTGTTACGAAAAGAATACTGGAGTAAAAAGGATTTATAGATCATAGTTCAATTTCGTTGATATGTCTAAGATCGATTCAAATTTTGATACTAGAAACATCATTGAGTAAATGGACCTACCTGAGGGCTTATTTAGCTTGCTCTGTCTAATTAGATAATGTCACATGTAATTCATTTATAAAGCAATTGTTTCCCTCACAGAATTCTAAAGAAAAGTCGGCAACACTGGCGGAAGGATTAAAGGGATAAACAAACCGTTTAACGCTAAAAATCTGCTATATAATGCGCTTCAAAAAGTTCTCAACACTAGTCCACTTGATTACTTATATTCACATTAATTTTACTTCTAAAGAACTACAAAAATTGCCAACAATTAAAACGCGATTTTACACGAATCATGTATTTTAGATTTCAACCATTAAATGTCATGTCAGTCAGGTGTGTTTCCTTAAGTCCTCCTGCCATTGTAATAGACTATGCTTAGAGTTACTCGCGCGAAACACGGAGCGAGTCGCTAGTCAAGAATAATGTCGTTTTTTATTTTTAAATTGATCTAAAATTCTATCGTTAGGTTTATCTAGCATTCACATCTTATATATCATATAGACGTTTATTGTATTTATAATAACTTATCGATTGTTTGTAATCAATTGTGAAAGTGCTCACAGTGTTTGTGTTGTGGGTAATTGAGCGTACCTAAGAAATAGTTCGCATTTCACTTTGATTCTGTCATTTGTTACCATAATCTGATGTTGTTTTAAATGGATAACTTGCCTTAAGATCGGTGTCAAGTTTATCTGAATGCTCTACCAATATCTTTATTGCAAGACTGCGTCGTTGGTCAAGTATTCAGGTACAGGGTACTAGCTCCAGGGGGGGCTAATAAAATGTATAGTTTGAGTGTCGAGACGTCTGGGATCTGGAAATTGGCTGTTCAAACTTAATGCCCCGGCAGCACGTAAAGCCGTTAAGCCTAAGCATAAACTCTTTACGGTCGTATCAGATATGCCGTCTCACCGGATTATGAGAGCAAGGAAAGAAGTGAGTGCACTTGCTTTTGTACCCACACTTGGGCATTGAAAATGACATCCTTCACAGTTGGCTAGTATATCTTAAGAATGTCCGTAGTGGACGAAATCAGTCGGAAAGACAACACTATCATTAAATTGCAATTTCCTGAAGCCAGAAAACAAGATTTTTAGCTTTGAATTCATCATAATTTTTTTCATAATTTAAAACTTCAATTTGAGTGTGATAAAGATTTACGGTAAGGTTACGCATCTAGACTCGTCGGCGGCTCTCGTATTGATTCTTCTGACCTTGCAGCATTTATGTAACTTTATTTGAGCTTTCTTTCTCATCTTCTAATTCTCGAAGCGCGAACTTCTTACAATTTACGAATTAAATTTGTCTGATGGAAATTACTAGAAACTCATTTCAAAAACCTCCTTTAGTAATCCTATCCATTTATTCCATTAGGATGTGTATTCTATACTTTGTAAAGCGGGTATCGTTCGTTATTAAATTACTAGAGGAAATACACTTATGTTGCAGTTAATAGGATTTTAGTAATGTTATTTTGATAATATTGGTAAGTATAACGAGTTTTTGTTACTATCTGTTTTGCGTTGATATAACAATGTAACAATATAAATAGTATTTTTAGTTCAGGTTGTAATAATATTGATGTTATTAGGTTGCGAATGAAATTGCGACGTCTAAAATTTGCGGTGCATATTTCATTTGGTTTGCGTTAAATTGGAATTCATGACATCTTCCGTTTGTAATATAATTACCATATATAAAAATTCCATGTATTATACATAGGTACACATTTTACATCGAAACGGGTAACAAAACTCGCTTGTTAACTTATTTCATATCTAGTAATCTGTCGTATAAAACTTAATAGCTGGTCGGTTTTTGTTTGCTCTTCCAATTCACCCATCATGATACACCAACCCCTTTTCTGTGTGCGTACGTTGCACAACGCGCATGTAGTTCGGGGCGTGGAAAATGCAGGGGTGGCAACCCCATCGTCAATCTAGGGCAGTGCAATGAGTCACGCGATAGTATGTTGTGCTATGTTTTTTTTATATGTTACGCTTCTTAAACCGATTTTAAGTAGTTTTCGGAATAGTTCATAGTCAATGTGTCTTAAAAAAATTGTATGGTCTTACTGGACTGTTTTTTTTTAACTTTTATAAAGTGAATGCGGGAATTATTAATCGTGCAGTATTCATTACTTTGTTAGATTTTATTACACTTTAAAGTGTTCTTCTTAGTATTATATTTTTATCTTTAGCTATCGACTCGATATCTCTGGCGCCACTGCGTGCGCCACACTAGCTCGAGGAGTCGATTCACTGTAGTACGCACTCGGTAATGTTCGGGAGTGGACGTGTTGAAATCGCTTCCCTGAACCGGCATTAAAATAGCGTTTATGAAATAAATTACGCGTCCATTTTACCGTCCTTAAGTTTTCTACCATTGGTATATATAGTTACAGTGTATAAAAAGTTGATACCGTTGATAAATTGTGTACAAGCTGCTCCACTTTACACCGGGATTTTAACGTATTGACCACTTCAATATTTAGTATTAGACGTAATTATAAAATTCAATATAGTATTCGTGGTACGCTTATCGGTCACTTGTTTTAAACTACAATTAAGCTCGACTGCCATTTCTCGTTTAATTTTATATCGTGTTATCGTAAATGTGTTCTGTTATTGATTACAATTACCCGGTATTGTTATTATTCGCTTCTTTGTGTATGAAGGTCTAAACATTTATCGTTTGCGTGTTTTTGTTTTGTTCGCCTTTATATCCTTTGTGAAATCGTCTTTTTTTATTATTAAATAGACTTACTGAATAGTTTTATCGATCTGTGATAGTGGTAGTGAGTCAACACATTCTTGTTGCTAGTCGTCTTCAATTTAATTACTATGTCAATTAGCATTCTTATTAACGCTCTGATTGTCTTCAAATAAATGCCTTTTTACTACAGATACAAAAAGTGTACAGTCCGACGTTGCACGATTAATATAATATATTTTATTACTTTTCGATTTTATATATTTTACATATAAAACTAAACGGATTTTTTAGCAGTATCAGTTATGTAAATATATTTTATATTAACATTTTGCCGTTTTCAATTCCTTTATTAAAATTCTATACACGCTGCTCGCTAGACTGGTCAAGGTATATCGATATTTTATCATGTAAAAGACAATTTGAACCTAACACGGTTAAGCTATTAATAGATAGGTCATTTTTATCCGCCATAAATATTAAAGCGACTGAAAAGTATTTAGTTACAAACGCTTGAACGAGAAATCAAAGAAACTTTTAAATATGAGTCAGCACTTTTTAACACCTACTATACTGCGTATTTATTCAAGATAAAATTGAACTAAAATGAAATCTTTGCAAAGATTGTGCTTAAAAGTATTGCATCTACTTCGCACAAAACTTTTTCCGTATCGAAATAATGCACGGCAATTACGATCGTATATCACGATATCCTCAGAATGCAATAATGGCTAATAAATTACTGCGGTGTAAATGTGTATTCCCATTTATTATTTTTCAGATTTCTTCTCGGTCTATGTGGCGAAAATCGATCTAATGGAGCGAGACTTTTTAGATCGGGATGTCAATCATCTCGTCCCATTTCATTGGTCGTGTTAAAATTGCTCTCTTGTTAGTTACGCTCATATTTTTTTCACTTAAAATAAAAACTATTATATGAAGAATCTTTAATATCTTTTTCATCGGGTAACAGTAAATTAAACTCACTGATAGAACCTGTTCTACCTACTACGATAAAGTGCCTCACAGAATTTACAATTTGAATAGAAATTATGTTATCGCTGTTAAAAGTAATACCGATTATGATAGAATTAAAGAGCGGAACGATTGTGTAGTTACATCATATTTGTAATCAATATCAACTCTGATAACATTGCCTACGGTAGTTCAGCTTTTTGCTGAAGTAAAAAAGACGTAAACACCATTTGAATCTTAAAATAAATCGGATTTGTAAATATCCAACATCAGACCCGTATACTTCAATAGAATACTTAAAATAAATTGTAATAGCAATGATTGCGCCGTTTGAAGCTGTACTTAATGCTCTACTAATTTCTGTTAACAGTTCTTAATGTCAGATAATGGAATACATAATAAGACGAACGATGCTGAAATAATTTTTTGTTACTTTAAAAGTCTGAAATATTCTAAAAATTCAATTCAAGTTCGAGTTTTTATTTAAAAAGAAATGTATCGAAATTGAAGTGTATTTTTATTCACGCTCAAGTGAATGTTTGTCAAGATCCTCTGAAGTGTCTTCTATATTCTTGAGATTTCCCAAAAGATCTGTTTGAAATTGCGTCGATATTTCTTTTCTATTTTATCGCCATGACGATTTCATTTCATTACTTTTACTATTTGTAGTGTTTTATAATATTTTAAATTAAATTATTTGAAGACATATTTAGTCATGACTTCTTTCATTTCAAATTAAATTAAATGAAGTCACACTCATTAAAGAAATAACAGAGGGTTACAAACTTTGTAACGTTTATTTTGACTGATCTTGAACGTAACATTTAAATGTTGCGTGTTAAAGCCTATTCGTGCCTTTATAGTAGCAGATATGGCAATGTTTATTACTTATTCACTAACAAAATAGAATTAATGGTCATGCTAGTTTGGAATTAAAATTAAATTTGACTCTAGTTAGTTATAAGTGTTCTCATAATTCTGTTGTGCTCCGATTTTTTAAATAAAGAATATAAATGACGCGACAGGCTGAATATTGATTGGCTATTCAGTTTAAAAATAGGATCCTCATTCGGTGCACGACACACTGAATCAGAAGCATTAAATTAAAGCTTTTCCGTGCTCGCATAAATTATGTGTTACCCGGTTATAAAAATGAGCAAAAAGTAGAAGTATTTTTTAAATGTATTTTTTAATACACTAGATCTCTTAAGCTTCAAAATTCGTAACGTAAACCTTGAATGGTTATTAAGAAAAGTACTTCCATCTTAGACGTACGTAACTCAATTAGTTCAATCTGGAGTACCGTTGAAACCTTTTTATATGAGTCTGTAAATATAAATACATTTTGCACGTGCTGACCATATGTATGTTCACAGACTCAGCATATTTCAGTATAAATGCTTGCGTGAATTTTCGCTATTTATATTTGAGATTTTGAATTGTTTATTTTAATATTTGGCTTGTAAGTTAAATTAAGACAGCGGCATACAAATTAAATGTATTTAATATAAGTAATTTGACGATAATAAAAGCTAATTATAAAGGCAAAGTATTGAAGACAATTATAATTGTTATTGTTTATAAAGTAACTCTTGCTACAGTTATTATTGAAAGTGTAAAACAAAAACAAACAAATGGTATCATAACATCAGACAATGATCTAAAGGGATCAACGACACACCAACCGCTGAGTTGCGTAGGAGTGGGTCTATTTTAATTTCGATTATACTTCTGTCCCATTCACGCTCCAGGAATATCCGTAGCTTCATCTCTGTCTGGGTGAAATTGTGCAATAATTGGCAAGAAGTCTATTTTCTCTCGACAGTGTGCCAAAAAATACACGTGCATGAACTGTAGATTGAAATATCTGGCTTTAGGACATGATGTTTTTAATTTATTTTGTATAAGAAATCGTAATTTTACGGTAGTTTGGTTCCAGAATGTAAGCCAAAAAAATTGTAAATACTAATTATACAGAAAGGAGCTTAATTTTTATAAATTAAATTTTAGGCTTACGTTAAATTAAATGTGAAATGCATTAGCGTCTGATGGTTTTAATATCTTTGGTAATCCAATTATCGTAGTATAAAACCTAATGGCAGTAATTAAAGCCGAAGCGTTAAGTACTAAAATCGAATCATAAACTGCTTTAACAAATACTTAAATGTAATAATGTTACCAATGAGATATAATTGATAGGAGGGGGTGCCGATTCATAAATATTTCAGGATTAAAACATTTAACACGAAACGTGAAAATAAATGAGAAATATCTAATTCTTGAGGAGAATTAACGGCTTAATGACATATCTTTTGAGTAAAATAATTCGATCAAACTAATTTATTATTAAATCGGTTTAGTTGCTCGTAGAGTCAGTTGATCCTTATTCCAGTTTTGCAGGTGCAGTGTTTTAATTAGGAACTATTTCTATGTAATTTTGTACTTGAAGTGATACAGTGTACTTATAGTGCAGACCG
Source organism: Vanessa tameamea (assembly GCF_037043105.1). Lineage (NCBI taxonomy): Eukaryota > Metazoa > Arthropoda > Insecta > Lepidoptera > Nymphalidae > Vanessa > Vanessa tameamea. Next base: position 10,751,606 of record NC_087323.1, read on the forward strand.
TGTTAGTGTTGTGATGGAAAATAATTGTTAGCACAACATCACGTATAATGTCGAAAACTCTAAACGCCTACAGAATGTAAGTATGAAATTGATTTGAACGCATATATCTTTTAAACAAAAGCTAAGTTTATTAAACGTATCGAACATTGTTTATACTGAACAAACTTTAGAGTGGATCTGTATATCCTTATAGGATACAAAATTCCTTTGTCCTCGTTCCGTCCTTGAACTTTAAACCTTGGGAGGTTGTTTGAGCATTGCCTTTGTCCTTTGAAGGAACAACCTTGATTTCAAGGACAGTGTAGACGAGATGTCCTATCTTCTATCAAAATATTAATTATTCAAATCGACTCCTAAAAGCACTTGATTGTCATATAAAAAGAATTGAATATAAAGCGAGTGAGGAACGTAGATTCCACTCTCCTCATACTCTCAAATGAAATGTCAACATGGTCAACTATCTTTTTATAAAACTTAGCCGCATAATACTAATTAAACCCACTAGGCAAACATTAACTCGTCTTTTAATGTAATTGTTTTCTACAAAAGAGAAGTAAAAAAAATTTTTTTTTTGTTCGTATATTTTAAATCTCTTTGCGTAATAGATCCGGGCCTCTCGTTAGTGCGCTTTTTAATAAAACGTTGAATGGAAATTATGGGATGGACAGTCTAGACTTAAAAATAACAGATAAAGCGGTCTTTTAATGGAACGACTTTTTCTATTTAAACTAAATAAATATTTAAGTTCATATTAAAATAGCACATCCATAAACATAACTTGCAAAATTTCACAGTTTCGAAATTTGTCTTCCTGTTTGAGAGATATAACAAAGGTTTCTACGTCATAAATATTTAAACTTTGTCTGGGATTCCTAAAATAACAACGGCAACCTAAAAATGGATGACAACTCTGAAGATTAACCATTCAGTTGCATTGCACCCCCAGTTATGTCTAGACGCATCGATTACCCAAGCTTTGTCAAGTATAGAGTAACGTTATTTTAATTGGATTAGTATTTGCTCTTGTTTCGTATTCATTGTGCATTTTTTGTTTCATTTTAATGGATTTTCCGATCAAACTATTTCTGATTTTACTCTATTGAATTTTGTATTAATTGGATCCATACAAGATACTTGAACCTGTTTCGCGCTTTTCCGCTAAACCTACTACTTTGTATATTGATGTTTTTCTTTTTATATATCATATTTTATTATTATGTATCTAGTCATAGCGGGCTGGTTGCCAGCTGCTTCGACGTTCAGATGATATTCTCGAAATCGTGTCCTTTGTGTTACGATAAGACACAAAATTTATTACGTCTGCAACACTGTTATTACACTTTTAGAGTACATTTTTGATTTATTGTTTCAAGAATATTAAAATTTGTAATACTCCTAAAAGTTTATATTATTGTAGATTCAAATTCAGTTTTATGATGGCCGTTGAAATTTGTAGGTCGTGAATACGATTGATGTTTAATCATTAAATAATACAAATTATCATCGTTAAGAGGAGAAATAATTGGATGTTCTCTTTATTTTATTCCGATATATTCAACCTAAAATTATCCCTGCTTAATTACCTACCTATTTAAAATTATTATAGATTTTTTTTTTCTTCTTCGAGAACAACTTCTTTCATTTAACTTAATGTTGTTTGATCTATATTCAACGATTAAACATCTCAGATCAGTCTTGTAATATTAATTACAAAAAAATCGGAGGAATTGCTGTAATTATATTTTTTAAAAACAATTTATTCTCGAAATTCCGTCGGTTTTTACTTTTTGTAATACATTCACCTGAAACTTGCTTAGTGGTTGTAAGGAGGGTTGTCGCCCTTGGTTGCCACGGAGACGGGATATTTTATGCGCCTCGCGTCGCCCATTACCTACTCTTTGGGGGTGGGGGCTTTAGGCAAGATTATAGCCCGTTTGCGTCTGAGAAACAAAGAAATACCTTAGGTTAAATACTGTGCGTTTCATTGTGATTAAATTTTTTTGCGTTACGGTATTTTTCGCTCTTCTATTAATTTTTCCCGTTTCCCGTTTATATATTTATTATCCCACTTAAAATATATTAATTAAATATTATCCATAAGGCTTTAATGACATGAGCTGATTACATTGAACTTAGGTAAATTAGTAATCTATATATAAGTAGTCAGGAGTAAAGAAACAAATTGAGTCATACGGGGATTTCCCTGCTCTATGTATAAGTCGAATACGTAAAATAGGTTTATTGACTTTTTAAAAAATCATTAGCCCAGGTGAAGTTCTTCTAAATATATATAGGTATTTATTGAATGGCCTGTTACTGGCGGGGGAACCCTTTCAAGACCAAATTAGTTTCGACCCATTGAATTGGAATTTGCATGATGTTGAGATATATTTACTGGTATTTTTGATTAGCCTTCCTATACTGTCTCTTGATTAAGGAATGTAAATTTTTCATTATTATATTAATATATTTTAAGGCATCAAGACCGTATAGGCCGGTATATACATAAGGTATGTTGGGTTATTATATAGTACATAATAACATATATATAAAAATAAACAATTATATTTACGATAATTTGATAACATTTATCGATTAGTATTGATATTATGACTTTAAAAATTTTTTTTGTAATTTCGATCTAACCAAATTAATCTTCTTCGCGTGGTTTCCATCCCACGGGATATTGACGAAATAATCTGTGAGCTGTCGCCCAACTAAAAGCCAATAAGAAAATAATTAGATTTCAAATTTAGTCAACAATATTAACAAACTTAATACAACGATCATTATATTTGAACAATCAAAAAGATTACCATCAAAGGTATAATGTAACGTAACTCAACTGTTCATATTCTATTATTCGTATTATATTTGGAAACGAAGTATTTTCAAGGTTGTCGATTTTGTCGTCTTCAGCAATTCGCATTTGTGGTATGGGTATGTGGTTGTACAAAACGACGGCAGCAGATGTTTTTGCCTTATTCAGTGTGTTTACGATAAAAATGTTTTCTTAAATAATTTACGATAGTTGATACGTATGTGATAATTGCTAAACGAAGGACATTTGAATGAATCGTGTGAATTAACGTAAGTGATATTCGGACATAGTATTTGATGTACATTTATATCGTAAGGTGTAATTGGGTCGAGTCAAACATGTAATTCTTTGAATGAAATTCCATTGTGCGACCTTATGATCAAGGTGAATATATTGTATACTTTTTATCGGAAAATTGGGTGAGGTTTGGTGTTTAGAATAGAACTTCTCATTGCGAGCGACCTACCGATGGTAGACTTTTCTCGCAAAATGAAGGTAAAAAGGTGAATTAATTCCTTTTTGAAGCCGTCTTAAATGCAACTCACTGCAGTCACTTGGGTCACTTTGCCACGTGAACTAATTTAAAGGTCTTTGGTTTTCTTTCACCGTTGCTGTACTGAAACTAGTAAAATCTTTGTCACATTGATTCGTTTGGATTTGGAATAGTAGATTTTTTTTTAATGAGCATTAGTGATTGTTATCTTCATACGAGCCTAGAGTTTATCTTACGAGCGGTTATTCGTAGCTTTCTGACAAAGTATCAAGCTATTGGTAGCTTCTGAATTAGGCTATGTAGATATTTTACTATCCGCAACCAAAACGAATCGTTTTTTGAATATAGTAATCGTGTAATTCCTATCGTCTTAATAATTGACGGGTTCGCATTTTCAGTTTGTATTGTAGTTCAATTAACTGTTTCGATTCAGTTTAAATAAATTCTTTCTGCTTATTTTCGCATTAATTAGTTTGTATTTTAATATAAAAATTTCTGGCATAGTTAAATTATTGCAGAGATGTATTTAAGCCTTAGGTATTAGCCTTATCTTAATTGAATTTATTTATATATATGTTCAGATTCTTTGTTGTAAAAGTATTTTGCGGAAGTTTTTTTTTTAATGTTTTATCATTGTCATTTTCTTGTTGCCCGTCATAGTTTAATCAAATTACGATAAAGCAGCTAAGTTATCACAAGTGTTATCATTATTACTAATCCATTGCGTGAAGTATTTTCTTTCACGCATTAAACCGATTTATTCGTAGCTGCTCATTGTTTCTGAACAGTATCTCGTAACTATTTATGTAACGTTATTAATATTCAACGATTTTTATCATATTTTTGTTGTAACGGAACGATTACGTTTTATTTAGTTTGGGTAATATGTGTAGAGCATGTGAAGTCGTTGGTCTGCGTCTGATCTCTCCAGCCGTGTCGGATTGCTGTTCTATCGGACTTTGATTACGTGGGAATTGATTGTATGTTTGCGTACATACTTCTGCGCAGTAGGTAATACTTATAGGTGTGTAATATATAAGTATTTAACTAACGTTCCGAACCGGTGGTATCTTCACTTATACTTAGTTTGTTAAATGACGATTCAAAAGTGCTTGTAAAAGCCTACTTGAATGAAGCATATTTTGATTTTGTTGGCTAGCCTTTAAGATTGGTTGCCGAATCTGAAAGTCGATCAGGAGGAAATTATTGTTATGATTGTTGTATTTACTTTAATTGATGTCATACAAAGTTACCCAAACAAATTTCCAAAATATCAAAAATCCTATCTTAGGTAGGTACATTTAAAACTTATGTTCCATATTTCGGCTCCCTAGATTTAGTAGTTTTGGCTGTGCGCATATAGTCGGTGAAGATTATTTTTCTTCTAAGTATAAGTAGCAGAAACGTTCCAAAATTGAAATTCAATCTTATTCCAATACTCGCATTACTTAGAGTTGGTAAAATGTTACAGCATTTCTCGTGTGGTGCAATGCGAAAGTAATAAAGTATCCGAAACACCCTCGGGGATTTCAAACGCTTTACGCCGTAGTCCTTTCTGGAATATTCGGAAAAAATTCCATTTCAAATTATTGTTACCGTCTTTATAAGTATTTCAACGCTGCTCGTGCTATTCTGTAAATGGCCTGTCATTGTCTTATTACTTTTCGAATATAATAATCATCGTAAACAATTATCCGTATCCAATTTTTCTTATTTTAACTTTGATTTATAAATGCACCTTTTCTATCCGATCAAGGATAGAATATATATAGATATCCTTACATCAGTATTAACTGATCTTAAATGTACTGGTGTTATTTATTACTTTAAAAAATATTTAATCATCTGGTTCTTTTTAACGAGATTTGTAAATGCACCTACTTAAACAAAACTTTCATACGGAGACTAACATTTGTTCAAACCATAAAGTTGAAACCCCACGTAGCAGAACTTGGTTTTATTATCCAACAGAGCAAGCTGCGAGGGTGAAATTTCAAGTTCTCTACTCTGTAGAGTACTTTAACGCCAGAAGATTTATATAAGGTTTCCTTGGTAAAGATTACGTTAAATATAATATGTACATATATCTTAATATACTTAAAATTTCGCATTAGATGCATATCTAATTGAGCGTTACATAATTTAGCTGATTTTCTTGTGAAAACATGTACATTGATGGAGGAAGTAAGAGGTGAAACTCTGTACTAGAAATATTCGGTAAGAACAAGTCAAAAACGGCAGGAATCAAAAGTTAAATATCTGAAAGTGATATGCGATATTGAATTTAGTAATTACTAGCTGTGTCCGCGACTTCGGTCGCGTTTGATTTCAACAAAAAAGTTACTGTTGTAACCTAAGTTACTCCTTATTACATCAGCTATCTGCCAGTGAAAGTCCCGTCAAAATCGGTCCAGCCGTTCCAGAGATTAGCCAAAACAAACAAACAGATAGACAGACAAAATTAAAAAAAATATGTTATTTTGGTATATGTACCGTGTATACATCATATGCATTTAGTAAAAAGCGGTTATTTTAATATTACAAACAGACAATTTTATTACATATATGTATATAAGATAACTAGTTCTTCATCCCGACTTCGTACGGATAAATTATTTATTATTCCTAGTGTACGTCTACTTCGCGAAAGGGAATCCGTGGTGGTTCGCTTAATATTTATAAATGATCTCGCATCAAAATATCGTATCACCGTAACTCAGTTTTCAATACACGAGTGATAAACAAAATGAGTTCTTGCAGAATTTCGATGTCGTTCGACAATTAATATATCGTATAAAACATAATTGAAACACTCACATAAGCGTTACTAGGCATCTCTCATACTTAATTAATTCACTGTCACCTACTCGTAATTCTCGTCAGCGGAAATTACATAAGTGTACTTTCGCAGCTCTCGTCTTTTCAATGGTATACTTGTTAAAGAAACAACAAAAAATGTCAACATTTGTAAAACTTCCACTGAATTCGTTAACGAGCAGATCTTTGAACATATGTGACAAGATTCAACCTCAGCGTGTCTGAAGGTCAGAGGCAACTGTCTGTAAAATCGCATAATCACATAAGCCGTTTGAATTGGAACCTATCATTTATATCGTATTAATAAATGAAGAGTTTAGGCCAAGGGTATATTTTTAGTAATATTTAATGTACAGAGGAATATTTGGTATGGTTGAATCGTTTTTCGGACATTTCATTTTGTTTCTCAAATGTGATTGAGTTAAATAAATAGAAATATTGTATTAACTTTCTTTCTTATTTTTCAAATAGCTCTAGAAACATGACACAGATATAAAATTAATAGTGACATTAACTTAAATTTCTATGAATTACCTGATTTTCATTTTTTTTAATAAAATGTGTGCCTACATGGTATTTTCTATGGTCGTATTTAGAATATTGGGCGATCTTCGCTTAGATATGTTTGAATTTGACAACCGTTTATTTGATTACGATGATGCACTGCGACCGTATTACGAATTTAAAAACGCAGTACAGGCCCCTTGAAAAAAAATGAGTATCGGTTCGTACGATGATAGAATTATTAAGCGAAGGATGTTGAAGCTATTGACCCATATCTAAACCGTTCTGATTTGCATATCATGCGATTTCCTGTGGCATATTCTCACGTTTGTGGGACCGGTTTGAATACTATATAAACAAAGCTATGTGATGGTCGGGATTTATTGTACTCAGCTGATTGGTACCTAGCGGTAAAGTGCGACGAATATGATTCATGGTCAAGTAAATATTTTTATATGGCAACATTAAGTAGGTCATGGTTTATCGCATTTGATATCTCAAAATTATCCGATACTCATATCTTTGATTCATACGTACCTTAATTGTAAAAATATATTTTGCAAACTAAAAAACAAAACATAAAAAGAATTCAATATCAATTGAAGCTATATTGGACCAAACGCATAAATCATCAAAATCGGTTTATAAAATAACAAACCAGTTACAGAAGAACAAAACAATATAGTTACGGTAAAAAATATAAATATATACAGAAAAATCGAAATGTAGCAAATTCTCTGTCCTATTAAGTTGGTTAAAAATTGTAAAAAATCGTATTAATGGGATTTTATTTTTGACATTATCACGAAGAAGGTAATCTTAACATCGCTGATAGAGTAGGTAAATATTGACCTTGATTCCGTCTGTTAGTCTAACATAAATATATTGAAATATTTCGTAATTTTAACCGGCTTAGGAATGTTTGCCCTCGATCTTAGCCAATATCGCTGAGGGTGTCGGTCAATAACCTACTTGCGGTAAAATAATCTTGAAATGCGATTTATTTTAACTTAGCCAAACCTAATTATAATCTTAATGACACTGAAGCCGTATTCCAAAAACCATTCACCCAGAATTGTTCGGTAAATCTACTTATGGGAAAGAGAATGTTTAGGATTTCCTAGTTTTTGAAAGTGCAGCGTAGATTGTTCTTGTAAATGAAAACCATAGTTGTTGGACAAATGTATAAGTATTTACATCTTAGTCTGTATGTAAGTATGGAGCTGAGATAGTCCACTGGCTAGGCCGAGCGAATCTTAACGGAAGATATTTGATTCGAACCTGTTTAAGCTTAACTTATCTCAACTATTCAGGGAAATAGTAAAAATAATATTTTTATATCATGTTCAAGTACTATAAAATGACATAGACACAATTAACATAGAACAGCAACTGGCACTATCACCAAATATAGCCATTTTAATGGAGGTGATGATGACGTGGCGAAATCACATACTCGTGTGTGTGATGTTGATAGGAAATATTGTCATTCCGAAACATGTGAAGTCATCATCCTCCTGCCCTTATCCCAATTTTACTTGGGGTCGGCGCAGCATGTCTTCTTCTTCCATACTTCTCTGTCGGACGTCATCTCACAAGTAACATATGAAGTACTTCTTGATAAATAAAAAAATTGAATGAATATCTTTTTGCCAAATTGTTTAGTCCACAAAACATTAATATTTAAATGGTAGTCATCTAGAAAAAGTTTTTGTTGGTAGGGTAGGGCTGTGTGAAAGCCCGTCTGGGTAGGTACCACCCACTCATCAGATATTCTACGGCCAAACAGCAGTACTAATTATTGTGTTCCTGTTTGAAGGGCGAGTAAGTCAGTGTAACTACAGGCACAAGGGACATAACATCATAATTCTTATGTACGGAGGCACATTGGCGATGTAAGAAATAGTTAATATTTCCGACAGCGCTATTGTCTATGGACGGTGGTGACCAAGAGGTCACTGGTAAGGCGGCCCATTTGTATGTCCGCCTACCCGTATCATAAAAAACGATTAACGTTCAAACATAGTCCAATGTTAACTATACATAAAATGACCAAGATATGATTATCGGTATTATGAGTAATTATAACTTAGAATATGATAAGCATTGATGAATTACGATCCTTTTATAAAATATGCGTCTTTCAAATGTCCCACTGCTTGTCAAAAGCCTTTTCTCTTGAGGATAGGAGGTTTTTATTTATCCTTACAATGATACGGTATGTATTCTAATTTCGATAGATGTGATTTATCGATTATTTAAAATAAATTATATATGATCATCACACATTCTCATGCATAAATTTACGAAGCAAGATTCGAATGCATTCATAAAATAACAATATATATTAGTATAGATAAAATATATTTATTTAAAAATATTAATTTATTAAATAATGATAATTATGATATATATATATATGTCATCGTGCAAAAGTAAAACGTAACTTTCAAATGGAATGGCGTAAAATTTTACTTAAATATTAAACTACTAAATACTATTTATTTAAAAAAGCATAAAAAAAAATACGGATCGTTTTGTAATACCTTAAAATGGAATGTATTTCGTCACCTGAACATTGTTTAGGTTATCGCACGAGATATCCAACTTATCTATATTTATTATTATGTTGTATTCTTAGTATTAATTAATTGAAGATTTATTGATAATGCTCTACATTTAAGAGTATGTCCCAAATTATATACATTTCAAAATACTCCTTCACATAAATTAAAAAGAGAAACAAAATTTACGAATAGGTAGTTACGGAGCAATGTACCTTTATGAAATGTTAATCATCTTAACTTGTAATTTGGGTTTCATTTGTTTTTCTTCTAAATTTATTTTAAGCTGTAATTGCTGTTATGTGTCATCAACAGTCACCAAGTCTAGTTCCAGTTTGGATGTTTCACGAACCGCCCTGTAGAGCTATTCTGTATCAAACTCAAAACTCACCACATAACACGAACATACAAAGTCAGAAAGTGTAATGCGACATCGACTATAAAAAACTAAAACATTAAAAGAGACATCGAAATTCAGCGTCGGTTTTCAAAGTGTTTTCTTATAAAATAGCACCGCTGGTCATACAAGCCACACCTTATGTGATGAGTAGTCACTTCCTGCTAAAGGATTTATGCAAACTCGTTAAATGACGACTACCTTCATAAAAGCTATTGGAAACCAAATGTCGTTCATAACGCAATTTACTAAGCAAGATAATGTGAAGTGAAATTTTTAATGCAATTGCATTATTAATATCAATATAATATTAATGTCTACTTTCTTTTCTTATAAGTGGGTTGAGACGAACACGTATTAACATCAAATGCATTTCGAATGTTTCTATAAAATGTCCATCTCAAGCTCGACCGCTTTCAATCCAATGTCAATTTTAGAATTTCAAATTGAGAATAAAGTAAATATCTTATACGATATTTATGAAACAAATGAATTTGTAACTAAATTAAAAGGTATCTTTTTTTTAAAGAAATACAGGGAAGGATGCTTCAATTTTATTAGAAGCTTAATCTAGATTGAAAGATACAGGACGAATTAATGAAGGTGATCTCATTATTGCTAGTCTCAATTGGCAACAATATCACGATCATTATGTTGGTAATTTCTTTATTGTCTAAGATCACATATTCAAGAACAAAATTAACACACAACAGTAAAGAAATGTATAAAAACACAGAAGATTAAAAAAATTATCCTGAAATTTCAATTGTGATGTTGCTTTAAAACAAGCAGGCCCATCAAGTTACTAAACTCAGTCAAATATACACTAAAGGCGCGGACAACTATTCTGGAGATTTCATTGTGGAAATCAAATTAAATAATCATATTATTATACAATGTTCTTGCATGTATACTTAACTAAACAAGAAGATTTAAGTGTTTGAAAATGAACCCTATGAGGGATTTATCTTAAAGATTTTTGATATAATTATACCATATATTATTTCGATGCGTAAATTTAATGAAAAATTACCATAGTTTGCTGACGTCACGATCGTATATACGATCGGCGAATCCTACTAAGGATCTGGTTTATGGCTTCTATTATATAGAGTTATAGGAGGAAGCAATACTTGATTTTCTTTTTAACCGGTTAGGAGACTAGTTACCTAGTTATGATGATAATTAGACTGTGAGGCAGTCTTGAACGTAAATGTGTGATGTTTGTTGTCTCTCAACGGTTCTTTCGACAAATCAATATTCCAAAATCCAAACGGGTTTAAATTCAATTTCAATGTAAAACATGTCGATTTAAAAGTGCTTGTAATATCTCACTTGAATAAAGAATATTTTGATAAATGGAGTCTGTAGTTTTAGAGATACTGCTACGTGATATCGCTGTACCGCTCTGTGACATATATGTGTATATCGTATAATAAATATAAAACTATTTCACAATTCTTGGTGGTAGGGCTTCGTGCAAGTCTGGGTCGGTACCACACATACTGCCAAATAACAGTACTCTGTATTGTTGTGTTCCGGTTAGAAGGGCGAGTGAGCCAGTGTTATCACAGGCACAAGGGACATAACATCTTATTTCCCAAGGTTGGTGTAGCATAGATGGTGTAAGGAATGGTTAATATTTCTTACAGTGCCTTGGTCTATGGGCGGTGGTGACCACTTTCCATCAGGTGGCCCATATGCTCGTCCGCCATCTAAGGCCATAAAAAAAAATCACGTCGCAGATTTGAAATTGGCACTATGTATGCTCCCGTGCCTCGGAAAGTACGAAATTTCGTTGTTGTCTTGAACTCTATCCAGTGATGCCGTGACTGTCGCCGTTTGGGATTATGAGCGTGAAATAAAAGATGATGTGCCTATATTTGAGCACAGACATGTGCTCTAAAATTTTTCTGCTTATCTTACTCTTCTCCCTTAATAAAACCCAAGTTTGCCGAAAGGATATAATGTATAATATAAATTCTTTTCAAAATAAAACAGCAGAATATGTCAAGAATATGCTTAACATTTGATGTCTTATTGTATTATATATAATGGTTATAAAAATAGTCGTTTGTATCATTTTATAACGCAGTAAAAATAGTTTTTATAACGAACATATTGAAATCGGTATACGGTATAATACATTACACATATATATATATATATATATATATATATATATATATATATATATATATATATTTTAATGTTTGTTAGTTTCCATGTAATATCTATGAGAATTGTGTAAATACTATAAATTTTACCGTATAATATATAAGACAGACTTTTCTAAATATTTGTATTATATCATAAAAGATTTCACGTGTTTTAAAAGCCGAATGTATAAAGTTCGTTAAATATATCTCGCAAGCAAATTCTCTAGCACGTGCATTAAATATCTAAATTTAAATTTATAGTGGTCGTACTTGTATAAAAAAATATTTTTATGTTTAAAGTTGCATTGAACTGACAATCGTTTTTTCCAAGCAGTTACCAAGTATATTTGTTAGCTACGTTTAGTAGACTAAAATAAAACGTTACCACATACAGGAAAGTTGGTCTCGAATTTGACCTTGAAATTATTGTTGTAATCGCATTCAAAAGAGTTTTATTTCAAAAGGTACTAAAGGATCAATGTTGACACATTGAACATAGCAATTGCAATGCAAAAAAGTGACCAAAATATCCTTGAATGTACGTTTTAAAATTTCTAATGTCCATTTAAATTCCGACGCGACTGCCTTGGTGTATACAATATACTAAACCAAACTCAAAAAGTATCACTCAAAACACACATAAAAAATAAATAGAGACACTCCTTTTTTAAATCAGTTAAATATACCCAGACTTGAAATATATGTATAATTCAATGTGTCTCATTGATTTGTCACTATACAGTTAACTCTATAGTTATCCTGTCATTGTATCGTGAGACGTGTTAACCTGATAAGTATCATTTTCTCATCCAAGGTTTGTTTCACGGTCAGATATTGATACGTTTTCATTATTATTTGTGTTTATTGATGTGTATATCTGCTTACATCATTTTATCATAATAGATTTGAACTTAGAACGTTAAATAAGACGCAGGTATATTGACGTCCTCATAAATATAAATAGTGTTACTTATTAAAAAAAAAATATTTTTTTTAATTGTGGTATATGTTGATCAATTCTTAATTTAAAGGAAAATTGTTTTTGTCAACAGAAAGAAGATCGAATCGCTAGGCAGGATGACGGCGATGACGCAGGAGGAGATGGTGGCCGGCGCGCGCACGGTCGCCGCTGGGCTCGAAGCGTTGCGGGCGGAGCACACGCAGCTGCTGGCCGGGCTGGCGGCCAACACTGAGCACGAGCACGAGAAGGTGTCTCTGGTGCGGAAGAGCATCGATGCGATTGAGCTCGGACTGGGAGAGACACAGGTGAGCAAGTTATGCTAATGGCTTCATCACGGAGCAAGAAATTTTATGGTTCTTATTTTGAGAAGATTGCTCGTTAGAACGCAGCAAACAGACAAAGAGCATCTGTCGATCTTGGTTATAACCAATCGTGATATAATATAATTTAGCTGTTTTGAATTCGTGATATTTTGTACTGTTTTTAACAGATAACGATAGTTTTATTAAGTAATTTTTCGTTTCAAAACTAATTAATTACACAACGAATTCAATTGTAAGTCATGGTTTCATCTGTGTACATTATATTTATTAAATCGATCGACTAAATGCATGTTCATCTCATTGATTAAACCACAAATAGTTGAAGTATATTAATATCGAACTACATACGACCAATGCGGGTGTAGTTAAATGAAATCTATGCAAATATGCATTTCTCGTTCGCCTTAGTTGATCGCTATATAAATATGGCTTTTTAGGGCTACTACATTGATCATTTATGTTATATTTTCGTTGTCTTATGATGATCGATGTTAAGCATATATACTAGGTTCAAATTCGGGCGCTGAGTTTTCATGTGATTAATATATATGTCAATTCTTAATCTCGAGTGAATTTTTTGTATCGAATGTAACTGTGAAAATGAGTATCCCACTGTTCGAATTGGAATAAAATTCAAACCTTAACACGAAATGAGATCTTTGCAAAGCCTTCGCACTCTAGGCTATATATAGTTAGGCAGATTGACTACCTATATTGTCGCTGCAAGAAATGTTAACCATTACTTACATTACCGATGCACCACCAAACATGAAAACTAGGATATTACATCCATTGGGCCTGTAGTTACACTGGCTCACCCGCCTTCTTGACCGGAACACAATGATACTAAGTATTGCTGTTCGGCGGAAGAATATGAGTTGGTGGTACCTACCGACCCAGGCAGGCTGGCACGAAGCCCTATGACGAAGTAATTACTGCTTGTGTTTGTAGCGTAGTTTATTACAGTCGTGACAACCCTACCGTCACGACGCACTTAAAATTCCACTTCTATATATAACCCCATATACAAAACTATTTACGCAGTTAATCTTTGGTAATGATTGATTATATTATATCAATAAACCTCTATGGTTTATTTTTATAATATTCCAAGATTATTACGTAAAATAAAAATTCATATAATAAAAAAAATAAATGATACATTTTTAATATAAACTTGTTAAACATAGCAAAATTAGAGTAGAGAGGCTTTTGAGTAGCATTAAGATACACCAAGCTGATTATAATAATGTGTAAGATTTAGTCGCTCTGTGGCATAGAAACAGTCGTGTTTATTTTACACAGATTAAAAATATTTCGTTCTATTGACCGATATAGGTCACCGCGGACATTTGCAACGGGGAATAGCCAACGACGCATCAGATGTTACTACTGATATTAGCGAAAACCGATGCACTCTCTTTTCTGTAACTCGGACAATCGGACTGTACGGCGTCTGGAACGTTTAGTGAGAGTTCAGGCGAGGAGATAATGGGTTTACTCTTGTATTCAAACCAGATCTAGAAAATAAAAATTATGGAGTAAGATTATTTATACCTAACCCGCACAGAGGTACCAATAATCATATGACACACGGTATGTATATGTCGGAATACGGAATACATACAGAAAAGTATATATGTAATAAAAACAAACTTTTTTTTTTACTTTTATAGTTCTACGACAAAGTCCATCGCTCGAACGATTAAATAAATCGACGTAGATAGACAAATAACATAAAAATAATTTGAAATCTTAATTATAAATTCGTAATGGCGCTTGGCTAATATATGCAGATGATCTACGTAACGTGTTTTCAAAATAAAACATTATCGGACATAAAATAAAACTTTATAATATCTAATATAATATTACACGGAGCATTGCTGTATTGCGGTTTGAATGGTCAGTTAGATTGTAAATACAGGCGCAAGAGACATAACGTCTTAGATCCGTGTGGTTGGCAACGCATTGACGGTTTAAGAATTAGTTTCTATTTCCTAACAGTAGCAGTGCCCGTGCCTAAAGGTGACCACTAAACCTTTTTAAATTAAAAAAGAAATAGTTTTTCGTAATAGATTCTCGTTTTAGGGGCTCGTGGTCGGGTTAGGTATTAAAAGTAATCCTTCCTTGGAATTCAACCTTGCATCATACCATATTTCATCAA
The DNA here is from genome assembly GCF_037043105.1 of Vanessa tameamea. NCBI lineage: Eukaryota > Metazoa > Arthropoda > Insecta > Lepidoptera > Nymphalidae > Vanessa > Vanessa tameamea. The sequence continues at coordinate 10,766,812 of NC_087323.1, forward strand.
ATTCGAGGTTTGGCTGTGAAAGAGCAACAGACAGACAGAGTTACTTTCGCATTTATAATATTAGTATATATTAGATCCACTTAAATCTAACTCTTCGAATAGACTGTACATTCAACTAGTTGTAACTTCACGTATAAAATTCATTTCAAATTCGTATTGTTACTACAAACACGCTTCTCTGATTTTTTGTTTATATAATGTTAAATATACGAGTATATTCTATTCCGATCGAAGAAGGAATAAATATAAACAAATCTTAGATTTACATATGCCGCGGGATTTTCTAATAGCTCGGCTATATTGTGCGCTACTAACAGTTCTTGACTAATAAATCTTTATTTCTAATACACTATTCAACTAAACTACTTATATCCACTTTAATTTTACTTTCAAATTTCCGATAACAGTTTCGCCGATGTTTAATACGCCATTTTTTTCACAAATCCATAATGAATATCATAGATTACATAGCTTACAAAGCTTATTATCAATGATATTGCTTCGCAGTCAAATGTTGGATATGGTTGGAATAGACTATAGACTCATGTGCAATATTACGTAAAAATGCTACATTCAAGATCGACCTATAATCTCTAGCAGGCGTCTAGATATAAACGTAACTGAAGTGCCCTATTTCCTGAAGCTTTTCAATTCCCACTATTATGAAGACTCGACGTGGCCTACATCTCTCAATGGTTTTAAGGACCATCCATAAAGAAATGTTCAAGGGTTGTGCTATTCTAAACTAGACATACTAAAATTGATGATCTCGTGTATACTTTATTCCAATGACAGGAACAGTAAAGAAAAATGTACTATAGATTTCGATATTCCAGGCAATTTGCTAATAGCTATAACAGCAGTATTATACACTACATTAATTCCTTGATTAATATATCATTGTTTATAATACAACACTATACCACTTAAGTACTTTAATATAAATTAATTCGATTGTTTTTTTGTCGTAAACTAATAATATATCAATGAATTCGATAATAGACAAAAACCTGTTGGCTTATTCGATAAGTGGTTTAAATACAAAAATAAATCATAAGTATTTTTTAATCTATACAAGTAAATTGAAAGTGATGTCCTGACGGACTTACAACATGCAGTTGAAAGTGTCAGGACTTGGATTTTGGTCTAGGGCAGTATTTTGTTCTTTAAATATCTTCTGCAACAATTGCTTTGGGATCAAATGAAAATATTATTCATTAAAGTAGTCGTCATGTTCGGAATGTTGATTCAACCAAGAAAAACCGACAAGAAACTTTGTTGGTACTCTTTTCCACCATTTTATTTACAGAGTTTATCTCAATCAAATATAATTACAATTATCTGCTACTTGATAATTGTAAGGATTATTATTAGTTCATAATAAATCTATCCAGATTGTAAACTGTCGAAAAGTTTTGAACAGTGAAGTTTTGAACATATGTATAGCATGAATATTAATGGCTTCTGTTCAGTAGTGTTGTTATCCTGCCAGTTATGGTACTGCGTTTTGATATAAATTCACGACAGATTTATAATTTGTATAGATTATTCTGTAAAGTTTATATTACTTTGTTTGCGAATGCTGAACGTGTTTAATATAAATAAACTTTTATTTCGAGTAATCAGGCAAAGCTTATTAAAGCGATTTGAAAGAAAGGACGTCATTAATTCCTTTGTTTTTTGTTTGTTAATTTCGGTCTGTCTATAATGGAGAGATTTGGAAATATGTTTACAATTTGAGTCATCTATGCGCCATTTCGTAAAATATAGCGCAGCAATGATTTACGTATCTGCAGTCCAAACTGCAGCCAATTAAATCCAGGATGTTCTATTGGTACTAGTCCGCAGTCCACGTACGAGGGATAGGGAGACAGATGCGAACTGCCCTGATACGTTACAGAAATAATTATAATTCTGTGGCCTCGTGCTAAAAAGGCCCATATCAATAACCCTTGCTTCTGGTAATCAGAACAGAAACAATGAACAGATGTTGTTTTCTGTATATAATATATTCCTTTTTGGGTGATATTTTTAGTATTAGTAACGTAAAACTTCGCCGTTTTAGCACAAGACAATTTATGATGTGTTGATGTTAGAATGATTCGTCGAATGTAGGAAAATGTACTTTGGTCCTCTTAGTACTAAACTTCATTCTGTCGTATTTGCTTTAAACATATATATAAATACATACATAAACGATTATTGTCTTTGGAAAGTACGTGTTACTTATATTGTAATGATTCTCAAATAATAACTTATACATTGATAGTTAAAGCTTTCTAAGTAGTTGTCGTTTCTCCAACTTGATATATAATACGTGTACCATTTTTTTAAAATTTAAATTTAGAATTACGATTATCAAGATGCTTGATTCATGTATTGAGTTATCCTTAATTTTTTATTTACAATTATATGTTATTACGAGAAAATAAAATTTACGCTTCTCACTTCGATCGTCTAAATATAAAGCGGAGTTTTAGTATATAATAATATTATATACTCAAAATCAGAGACGCGTTACATGTTCTGGTATAAGCTGTATGTGTATTGGCTTAATCAAAATATACTTTATTCAAGTAGGCTTTTACAAGCACTTTTGAATCGTCATTTAACAAACTATATTAAGTAAAACTACCACCGGTTCGGAATGTAGATTCTACCGAGAAAAACCGGCAAGAAACTCAGTAGTTACTCTTTTACAATATCTAAAAATACAGTCATGTTAGTTAAATATAATTATATATGTATATAGTATAGTTTTTTCATAACCAAAACATAACCAAAACACGTCTTTTTATAGATATTTGCTAACAATTTAAATAGTTTTCATCCTTCGTATTGCACTGGTTTCGTTAATAAAGAGTAACGGCCGTTAATGGATACGTGTTTCGAACAAACAGACGGCTCAAATGATTCTTATCATACGTACTCCACGCCCCACGTCGAGATGAGATTGCGGCCCTTAATCAGCCCAGCACAAAGGTTTACGTGCCAGGGGTTGTTGAACTAGCATCAGTGTACACAGCCTGGGGGAGGCTCGCACGAATAGCTAAAGTGGGTGGAAACTCCACTCCATTCGAATTTAGAACGTTTTCGATTTGTAATAAAATGTATACCTTTTAATAATACTTTAAATTATAATACAGTGAATTTCATATGAAGATCTTTTACATTAAAATTACTTATCAGTTAAAAGCGTTGTTTGGTTTTGAATTAAGCCTTAAACTGAATCGTATCTTGAATATAATAGTCGGACATTGATCGATATTAAATATAAATAATCCCTAAAGAGTAATAAACAGATCTCATTTTACATCTTAATCGAAATCTTTATATATATGTGTATGTACAACAGGATCCCAGAAAGCGTTCAAAATGCCTCGTTTGCCAAATAAAAAAAAAAATGCAAAGGAACGCTTGTGTGCAAAAGATTATTACTCTACGATTAGTGAGTTTATAATTGATAGCACACCTTAGGAATGAAACGGTCGCCGCCGGGCTATTTCTTTTCGTGTTGAATATAGGTAAATAATTAAATTAACAAAAAAAATAAATAAAAATAAGACCCGCTGAGTTTCTTTCGCCGGATCTTCTCACGTCGGGGTGTTTTCTTTTCCGAACCGGTGGTAGTGTTTCATTTGACAATCAATAAGTAAGTGTAATGCTTCTATATTGAATAAAGGAATTTGAGTTTGACTATAAATACAAGTCTCCTTGAACTTTCTTCTACGAAAAGAAGGCAACGGATTTCATTCGCGACGTTGATCGATGACTGGCGTATTGGCAATAATTTGAAAAGTTATCAATGTAGGTTTACATAGGAGATCGATGCTTAATGTTTAAGAGGACTACAAGAGCTAAGTGCTCTTGAGAATCGCACGCTCACACTTACAAAATCGACAAAAACGGCAAGCCCGTGAACTAAGGGTTAAGCGAGGTAACGAGGTTACGCCCAAATATTCTAATAGATGGCGCCAAACCGAGCGAAGTGAGATCAATCATAAATCTCATAAAAAATAGATAGGACAACAGAATTATTTTTATTTCTTTCGATGTTAGTTAACAAATGATTATAAAAAAAACTGATTCAATTAAACTTACAATGTTTTTATTTATATTTTGTATACAATAAAATAGACAGTTAGTTTTAACCATTTTTTTTCTTTTATTTATATTATTATACCACAGTTAGTTCTTATACTAAATATTAAAACATACCAATTTTTAACATTTTATAAAAGTTTGATAATCTATTTATATAATAAAATCGTAAGTGTTCGAAAACTGTTGTGTAGTAACCGTGGGGTAACATATAGCGTAGTGTTTGTTCGTTTTATTACTATCGGTTTACAAAGAAAAAATATGTGTTCAATTTAAAAAAAAAACATCTAAATATTTACTAGAAAAAAATGTCGTCAAGTCGATTTGGTTGAATCATTGGTTAACTAGGTTAATCATACTAGGTTTAATCATAAATCTCATAAAAATAGGTATCCTATATATTAGAATTATTTGTATTGCTTTTGACTGTTATTCGAAAATGATTAAAAAATAAAACTGATTTAATTAAACTTAAAATATTTATATTTGGTACTACAAAAAAAAAAAACATTTAATGTTAATTTTTTTACTAAAATATTTTATTTAATTTCACTTGTATGTATGAATGTATGTACATATGTCCTGGAACCTTGCAATCAATATTACACCCACTTCCACTGAAGCTATGGAGCTGAAAGTTGGCACACATATTTAGTCTCGATGACAATCCACGATTCATGAATTGCTGCCATATTCAATCCAATATGGCGGACGTTACAAAAAAATTAAAATTTTTGAATTACGTACATATTACACTTCTAAATATTCTAGTTCTCTGGTTCACAACAATTACATTTTTTTTTGTAACGACTTTACTTTTTTTTTAATTATTAAAATTAGTTCTTACATAACTTTAATTCCTATTATAAACAAAATCGATAAAATTAAACTCTGACACAATATAAATAGCTTCCGTGTTATTGTTTTCGACTTTCTTTATTCTGTAAAAAATAAATATATGTTAGTAATTATATTTTTATTAATTATAAAAGTATGTATTCAAAAAATATGTATCTAAATATGCCCCATAATACTTTTAATGAAAAATATCATATTGCTTCGAGTTCATGGGGATCGAATGTAGTCACTCTCAATTGATGTTTTCCTTACTTTGACCAAATACTCTATCGTAATATTTAAAGAATAGTTCGAAAAATCTGATTCTATGCGAACTGATTGCACATTTTTTCTAATAGATGTTTTCAATATTCATATGAAGTAAAAATGTAATGTAGTAAAAAGTAGTGCTTGTAGAATAATCTGACAAAAAACCAGAATTATTGAATGTATATAAGTATAGTTATTATTTGTTAAAAGATTTTTTTAGAGGTAACGTTGTGTTTTTTTTCTATCGTACCAAATTAATTACATCATGTTTTCAAAATAACAAATAACTAGCATGTATCCTGAAGATTATCATATATTTTTTTCATTTGGTTTACTGCATTGGATCATATACTTTTTTGCATTAAAAAACTTGCATTTAGCTCATGTAGTCTCCTTAAATAAATTGTAAACATATATCATTGTAATTAACTACTTTGTATTTTAAATGTTTGAAAATAATAACTATTGAGTTTCTTGCCGGTTCTTCTCGTTAGAATCTACGTTCCTGTAGGTGATAGCTTCACTTAATATAGTTTTGTAAAATAACGATCAAAAGTGCTTTTGTAAAGGCCTACTTTAAAAAGATATAATTTTGATTTTGCTTATATTACAATTTTATTTCTGTGAATCTGTGAAATATTCAAAGTTGTTAAACAATTTAATGAGCATATTTTTCGAAGCGTATATTTAGTTAAGATTTTGTTGTATATTTGCACAGGTGCAATTTATTATTAAAGAAAATAATATGACATAAATATAATTTATACCAAATGGCACTCAGGAACAATGTAGTTTCTACCAGTGACAAAAATTGTTGAATTGGATCCTTTGTTCCGGATATTACGCCTTGCATAGAAACAAACAAATTTTACCTCTTTATAATATTAGTATAGATAATTCGTTTGCGTATTTTTTTTGTTTGCTTAAACGTTTTACTCGTAAAAATGTATTACTTTGTCAATTTGACTTAAATTAGTTACTATTTGTTTACAGGTTATGATCGCCTTAGCCTCGCACTTGCAGTCCGTTGAGGCTGAGAAACAGAAGCTTCGTACCCAAGTCCGTCGGCTCTGTCAGGAGAACGCTTGGCTCCGTGATGAGCTCGCGGCTGCCCAGCAGCGCCTACAGGCCTCTGAACAACGGGTTTCACAGCTGGAAGAGGAGAACAAGCACTTGGACTTTATGGCCTCTATACGGTGAGCTTCTTAAAATATTCTAACGAAGAATTTATCATAGACAATATGATAAAAATATAATTTGTGGTAGCGCTTTGTGCTAGCTCGTCTGGCTAGGTTCCACCCACTCATCAGATATTCTACCGCTAAAGAACTATTAAAAACAACAAAAACCGACTAAAACGAATTTTCTATAATATTTCTGTGTAATATCTGAAGCTCTGACTTCTGTGACAGGAGATCGCACGCTTTTTTTTTAATGTATTACGTTACGAGGTATTGATGTATTAATAGCGGTAAGATATGTAATATATAACAATTGTCACAGCGCTCCGTTGAAATAACGGAGCGTAAGAAATAAGTGAATTGCCGCAACGCCATCTAGTAGCGAGCTACAACATAAAAACTTTCATGAATAAAATGCATATGTTTGTTAACTTTAACGGTGATCCGTGAAACGGTGTTGAAAATCAGTTATACCAAAAACCATATTTATATTTAAGATATATATATAATAAGGTTTTTGATAGATATTAATCGAAATTTATTGAATTCCCTCAGCAAATACGACAGCGATATCAACGAAGAGTCGGAAACCAGTCGCAGTGGTCAGGGCGACAACAAGCGTGACGATCCCATGGTCGACCTCTTCCCCGACGACGACCACGAGGATAACAGGAATAATAAGTGTATGTTGCTTATGTATTTACATATACATAATATATCTCACTCTATTTACATGTGGCTCAAAATTCTAAATTTTACTGCAAACAAAATGCAGTAATAAACTTGTTATTTCAATTGAATCGGCGTGATCGACTCGATGATAACCTTTATATGAATGGAGAGTTCGACGAGTTGATACATTTTATGCCGGCAGCCATGTCGCCCACGCCGCCGTCGCAGTTCGCGCAGCAGGTGAACGCGGGCTACGAGATCCCGGCGCGCCTGCGCACGCTGCACAACCTCGTCATCCAGTACGCGTCGCAGGGCCGCTACGAGGTGGCCGTGCCGCTCTGCAAGCAGGCGCTCGAGGACCTGGAGAAGACCTCCGGCCACGACCACCCCGACGTCGCCACCATGCTCAACATCCTGGCGCTCGTCTACAGGTACGCACACGCACAATGAATTAGGAAACAGACGAATTGCTGAAAAAATAAAATAATTAATTATAATTGAATTTGTAATTTACTAGCACGAAATAAGTGAAATATTTACTATAGACCGAGAGACAAAGCATTGTAAAATCCAATGAATGTTTTGGCTTACTCTTTGGGTGTATTACGTAATCAATAACATCACACATGTTAATAAAAACGACAATCATGGTTAAAACGCTGATGCGTATCGTTGATCGAGTAATCGAACTGGTCGAGCCAATTACGCGTCGCTAAAAACACACGAAGTTCTTTTTCTAGAAAGAAACAAATCGTTTCGGTTCGCTCAATGGTCGAAATTCAAGCAAATTAAAATTTTCTTCAATTTCATATTAAAGAAAATTTGAAGATTAAATAAATCTTCAAGTTTCAAACATTTTTGTTGAAATCTTATTTATCTATAGACTACAATAAAGTAAAGTTGAGAAAATAAAAAAAAAGTTTTGACATAAAATAAATTTCGATTTATAGGTTTTAGTTTAAATGTCCTTGAAATATTTTCTAACATACAGTTTAACCACAGGGATCAAAACAAATACAAAGAAGCCGCCAATTTACTGAACGACGCTCTCTCCATCCGAGAGAAGACCCTCGGAGAGAATCACCCCGCTGTTGCCGCTACGCTTAACAATCTCGCCGTGCTTTATGGAAAACGAGGTGAGATCATTCATTCAATGATATGCCTCGATATGATATGATATGATATTTTTCTTTTGATTATATTATCTCCTTGGTTTTTTATTTTTAATTTATGCTTTTTGATCTTCCTGTTCTTGTCTTTGTTTTTTTATTTCTTTAAAGATTTATTTACATTAACGTAGGAGTGAATTGTTGCTTCCTACTCGTACTCATTAACTTGTAATAATATGTACGCGCCACCGAAGCAGTAATACCCGTGCGTGCGCAGGCAAGTACCGCGAGGCGGAGCCGCTGTGCAAGCGCGCGCTGTGCATCCGCGAGGCCGTGCTGGGCCGCGACCACCCCGACGTCGCCAAGCAGCTCAACAACCTCGCGCTGCTCTGCCAGAACCAGGTTACGTTGCATGCGTGGCACCTGACGTGCTTGATATGAGACGATTCTAGATTTCAGAGATGCAGATTGTTGATACGCTAACGCTGTGCACGTTTACAGAACAAATACGAGGAGGTGGAGCAATATTATCAAAGGGCGCTGGAAATATACGAGAGTAAACTTGGCCCCGACGACCCCAACGTAGCCAAGACCAAGAACAATCTCGCCTCTTGTTACCTAAAACAGGTGCGTTGAACCTTTCGTCTGAACTGTTATTGAAATATTCGGAAACAATCTACCGTAGGAGACGAGTAGAAACCTTCGACTGTTTCTACAAACCGATTGATTTCATACACGATTATTTATATAAAGAGAATATTAAATAAGGTTCGTTATCTTTACTTGCCCGACCATTAGAATCTATATATGTATATATAGTATTTTTTTCTTTGTGTTTTCATATAAAAAAATACTGAACGTAGCGGTGTGCGACTGACCAATCAAAGATCAATATTTTTTTTAATTCCGTTGATCCATCCTTCTTTTTAATGTCCAGCGAAGGGGACGACTTACAGCTAATATAGTATATATAAATTTGTTTATATTTGTCTTTTAGAATAGGGTGGTAGATTGATTTTAAAATATTTCTCTTTATCTATAATGAACGTTGTGATTCCAGGGTAAATATAAGGAAGCCGAAACTCTGTACAAACAAGTACTGACAAGGGCTCATGAGCGTGAATTCGGCACCATCGATGGTAAGTGAACGTAGTTTTAAAAAATAGTCAATAGTACCTGCTATCATTATATAAATAGGTTTTGATTATATATTAGGAATGCCTTGGACGGTACTAGTGTAAAATACTTGCCATATAAATAAATATTTGGACGTTCAATGTGATCAATTTTAAAAGGTCGTATCTCCTCATTTTTAAATATTCTGTAATAGATCAAATGTTTTAATACTCTATTTTTAATTTTGATTCTGGATTAGGAAACGAGATGCAGAAGTCGATTTTAAAGAAATTTGAGATGATAAATTTTGCTCATAAATGTAATAATAATCTAGCAACTAAAATCTGGATTTTAAAATAATATTACTAAGAATCGAACCCAACTCAATATTTTCATATTAACAACTGGTCACCCGGGGCATCTCACCCTAAGCCCCAGCTGCTTGCAAACATAATAATATTAGTCCCCTGCTTGCCGACTCCGTACAAACAGGATACGACTTTTTGATGTCATCGAAAAAATTAGTAAAAAAAAAAATGTTTTTAATAACTTTCTATTGGTACATAATTTAATCAAAGGTTGTGAATTTCCATTTATATATATATAATTTAACGGTAGTTTAATATTTTACCCGCTTGAAATTTATTTTTCTGTTTGCCGTTTCAGAGTATATTCAATCATTAAAAAAACCAAAAAAATAACCAGTATTATACAGAGCTGACTAACTTAGAAGATGTGTAATTATTCACAATTGTGACTACATTCCGTGTTTATATAGACATAACAAATATATAATACGATTCGCCAATCGCTCATCGAAGATGATCGATTCGTTCTTTGATTTTCATTCGTTCAATTACGAATGGTTAGTATTGTTTTATTTAAGGGCAATTTATAAACTGTAGAGGTTAAAAGAAGTATCTCATGTGGGTCGTCACCAGAAAAAGTATCTCAAGCCATATGCCGTCCCGGCTTCTCAAGGCCTTTTTATTCAATAGCTTCCTTCAGATTTCACCCTCTAGCTTCAGTGTTCTATAGCCTATTCCAATGGAATTAGGAAAAAAGATAAAAAAACCTTCCATTAACGTATTTCATGCGATTCGCTAATAACTCATCTATATCGGGCACTTTGTTATTTTGACTTTAATTCCAAAATTCCGATAACAGTTTAGTCAACGTTCAAAACGCCATTTTTTCGCAAATCCATAGTGAATATCATAGATTGATCAAGCTCTCGACCAATGATCCCGTCAATTTGCTGTCAAATGTTGTTTATTTGGCTTTTTTCCACTTATTGTTGGAATAGAGTATAAGTTTCAAACATTTTGTGATACTTCTCTTTACCTCTATATTTCATAGTGAATTCATAAAATATTATCAATAAGCGCACTTTGTCGGAGCGGTCTTCGATTTTCAATTGGGCGAATGGTTATTGCGTCGCAGATCCTTGTAATTCTTGTTATTAACAGCGCATATTAATGACATCGCAGCGTTCTATGAGATACTTTAAGGAGTTGCGACATGCGATTTTCGTATTATTTTCATTCACGTAATATATTGTAAACATTACATATTTAAGTTGTAACTCTACTTAATCAGTATGTGGGAACAGTTAGTGATATTTGTCTTCCATGGTTTATAATTTAATTACTATAAATGTCATTCATTTGCGCTGAAGGTGATGGTTATAGATTAAACAAAAGACCAAAGCACAAAATCCCACTATATATATTTTTTTTTGTTATGTATTCCAAGATATATTTGATATTTAGCTTTAGAAACCAGAATGAATATTAAAGGAAATAGGTTATCCATGTTTGTAAAAAAATTGTGAGTTAATAGAAAAATGCATGTCATTTGTTAATGCTTGTTTAGTTTCGCTTCTAGTTTTTATTGTATTCGATATATTCGACTATTCCTATCGTTTTGTTAGATCTCTCTATGCATTTTGTTAATACTCGAATTTTTTTTCGTAGAGTAGCAAGTTTTTCCTTAAGAGGTAGCTAATAAAAAATACATATATATAAAAAAAATTAATAAGTATATAATGAATTGTTATCATTTAAGTGCCAAAACAAAATGGGGCCAACTCTTGGGTGAACGTAACAAGTATATTTATACAAAATGCAAACTTAAAAATATATGTGTATATGTATATCAAAATATTTACATAATTAGATATAATTGTATTTGTGTGTAAATCAAAGAATCGTGCAATAATTTTTTTTTTTAAATCATTTAGTAATAATTTTCTATTGAATTACAAAATTAATGTTAATTAAATTATTTTCACATATGAATTATGTCTAAGAGGCCTTTACAATTGTATTTGATGTTTCATTCTTATGTGATAAGGAAATATATTAATATAATTTTGATATAATCAAAATATACTTGGCTATGAAAGGACCGTTTCATAGATGCAAGAATTTCTTTGTTATCTGTTCCGAATGCTCTTAAGACCTTTTGAAATGCTACGTAGCAGTTATAAGGCGTTGTGTATAAAAAAACATATTATATTATTTATTAAAATATATATATACATTTTTATAACAAATAGCAGAAGTACAATAATTTATAAGATTTTAATAGAGAATATCAAACTGCTGAACAATTAAAACAAGTGAATCATTTAATTGTTCTATTCAATAAATTTTTAATACAGTACAGAAGTTTAGACAACAAGCGTGACGGTCTCATCTTTTATGATTCAAGTCGAAAGACAATAAAAAAATAACTTTTTGAATGCAAAATAAATAATCTCGATAGCGTTGCTAACGGTACTAATATGAGTTAATACGTCATACGGCAATGTTTTGAAAGGTCCTAACAGCACTTGCAACTGATTAAACTGTAATGCAATCACTCTCACCTTCACAGTTAAGGTAAAGAGTAAGATTGAAATTAGAAATAGCTCTCTTGCCAAACAGCTGTGCATAAGCAATATCTGCCAAATATAAGTCATTGTGTTAAACAGAGTGCCTTTTTATTATAGCTTATTATTATTTTTTTGCGAATTTAACAAGCTATACGCATTTAAAGTCCATTCCATGAAACGAATTCGCAACGGAAATTGCTCTCGTTGATTCTCATCGGTTAATACACGTGACCTACTTTGGTCAAATTATTTCTTAGGATTATTTTACATGCTGTATTTGTAACGTTTATATGTGGTCGCGCGCATCGACCAATGAGGTACGAGTATTTTCTTCACTGGGAGTTCGACTCGTGAAATGGACTATAATCATTATAGTTTTGTTAATTGTGATTAGAACTTGGCGATCACACTGCTGTGCAATTAAAAATTGTTATATTATTTTATATGAATACTGTTTGAAAATTTAAAATGATTCTATTTTTTTTTTAATTGTATTATTTATTTTATCATTTTTATAAAATTAAATAAGAAAAAGTATCAGTATTTTAGTATCCTTATTATTCGATGACAATTGGGGTGTTTTGCCACTGCTCATAGGTGAGTGACACAAGTTTGGATTTATTTACGTGTGGCACAGGTAGGAAAGGGGGCAAGTTTCACTCGTCGAATCGTTTCATGAATATATACTTTGATCGAATACTACCTTTGTGTCACACCTTCCCGACTTGTGTCACATATAAGAAGGTCATTGACGGTCCATAATTATAATACAATATATTTTATCGAATCGTCAATGGTCATGTAATATTATATACATATCGAAATTGGTGATTCATGAAGTAATACGAGTGTGTATGAACAGGCGACAACAAGCCGATCTGGCAGGTGGCCGAGGAGCGCGAAGAGAACAAGCACCTGCAGAGGGAGAACGCGCCCTACGGGGAGTACGGCGGCTGGCACAAGGCCGCGAAGGTACGCCCTAAGGGCTCGCGTCGCATTGACGACTCACATAGACTGACACTTAATCATACATTTCCTTCGTGTAATGTGCATGCTCTAGTGTTCTTGGTAGTGTTTTATCTTATATATTTTAACGCATGTTCTGCATATTTAGGAACTGTATAAGTTAAATCACATGAAAAGGAGTAGCACTACCGTGTTAGATACTCAATTGTAAGTCTTCAGCTGCTTCACATATTAAAAAAAGACACGTTACATGAATTCATATCATAGACCTTTGCTCGAGACATTTCTCTGCATTTAGATAATGTAACAAATAACAATTTAATATACTTTTCGAAAAGATCTCGTGTCATCGTTCATTTGAAAATATTAATTAACTCACGTTTCATATATCAGGCGATTTTCAGTGCGTGATACTCATTCGTCAAGCTTGTACTCTCAATCGGGTGATTACAGTCCGAATATCGCCTGGTCCTGAGGTGTTTTAGGTGACGACAGTGAAGTACTCGTGTGTTCCAGGTGGACTCGCCGACGGTGACGACGACGCTGAAGAACCTGGGCGCGCTGTACCGCCGGCAGGGCAAGTACGAGGCCGCCGAGACGCTGGAGGACTGCGCGCTGCGCAGCCGGAAGGAGGTCAGTGCCGGACTGCGACTATAACACCCCCCCCCCCCCCCAGTGCACCCTCCGTTTGGATGGGTGGCACTCGGAATTTTATTTACATCTTTTTAAGTATTATTCATTTATTGACAGCCACTATACAGTCCGATCGAATGAGCATTTAAATCGAAGTTTTGGAAATTAATCTCGGTGATATCTAATCTTCTCGTCAGTTTATTATGTTACGATGAGAGTATTGAAAATGATATAATGCGGTGTTCATTGCTCGGCTCAATATGAACAATCTGTCGTCTGTCATTGATAAGATCACACTGTAAATATATACTCCAGTACTGCTTAGAATACATATTCATAATTATTATAAATTGATTTTAAAAATATAATTAATTTATTAAAAAAACATAACGGGTCTAAGGGCGAGAGAGATAGAGAGAATTAGAGAGAGATAGATGAAATGATCATGCTTTACGTAACATATTTTGATTATATTAATAGCTCATTTCCATTTCAGCGGTAGAACGTATTCTTTGTTGACAAAGCTATTGGATTATTTTTAGTCACTTGGTCAAATTTTCATTTAAATGCTCGTTTGACTGGACTTTTATAATCTGTCGAATTAAATATAATTTATTGTATTTATTTTTATTTACATTTGACTTACTACTCTCGTATTATTCAAAATATATTTTATTCAACAGCATAACTGCTTCATCTAGTTAATTATATTAAAAATAACTCTATTTGGAAACTATGCTTCATTCATAGTCTTCTTTTTTATTATATATTTTATAATCTTGTTTAATTACGTTTTTGGCTATTACAAAAGTAGCAAAAATAAATTAATAAAAATTAATTCGCACGCTGCCTAGCACGTCCCACCTCATGTAAGTCACTCGAGAAGAATAACACATGTAGATAATGATAATTGATTCGTTTATATATATATATATATATATATATATATATATATATATATATATATATATATATATATATATATATATATATATATATATATATATATATAATTTAATAATAAAATTGAAAAAAAAAATACCACCATACACCATTCTACCGCCAGCGGTTAGATTGAAACATGATAAGTTACTAGATGAGATAGTCCATCCGTGGGTGGATGCTGGCAATCATCCAGTGATTGAGTACGTTAATGTCAAAAAAATAACCCATCGGCAAAACGATCCCACGAGGGACCGCCGTCGGGTAGTCGGCCACGGAGCCCTAGACAATCGAGGGATCGTAAAAGTTTGCCAAATCAATATTCACCTATCGAACGAATGGGATGAGGCACGCCATCGACGAAGTGAGTGACGCGGGTCAGCAGATACAGAAGTGTGCGATTCTAGGCTCTGGACATCGTCAAACAGGCGCGAGCGCGCAGCGGCCGCGCGCCGCGCGCCGACGCCGACGCGCTCGACGAGGTCAGCCCACGCACGCACTGCCCCGCCCCCACCCCCACACTCCTATGCCCCCCGTGAGCCGCTAGGCTCACGGGCACCCTCGAGTGGTGTCGGAGATTAAGTTTCCCTTTTTTACAAAACTTGTTATAGCACTTCATATTTAATGTCACGCTGGATATGTCTCATGGCATATAAATTAAATAATAGTAAACCTTTAATTCTCAAAGTTACTTGAGCTTAACTTTGAAGAGTTTATCGGTTTTTTCCAATTTCATTTCCTTTTTTTATTCATATCCAAATTCAATTCAATATATCTGTTCCTCGTACACGATCCTTTCCGAGCCTCTCCAAGCCAGTCCTTAGTTCCGGCGTTTCTTTTTTGTGCTTTATCACTCGCTCATTGCTTTGTGTGTTCTAGGGTTTAGCACGTCCTGGTATTTGTGAGCGGGATTATTAATTAATGCGTTTCCGTTGATGGCTGTTTTATTTAAATCATTATTATTAATTTCATATACGCGAAAACTTAACAAATATTTTGATTGATATTTGATTTAAATGTTTTGTTTATATTACAAATGAAACACGAATTAAAAAAAAAAATCTACGTTTCGTTTTTACGTAAACATCAAGTATTTAATTTCAGTAATCACACATAATATTTAAGTCATTTAACAGTGAAATAGTTGCTGGTTTTTGTTTATGTGCTTTAATAAAACATTGTTTTTGTATATAAAACAACAGCTTTATGTATAATGTTGTGCGTGTGTGTGTGTATGTGTGTGGCAGCGTTGCAATCACAAAATTACCTTAAAACTGTATCAGATCGCTTCGGCATTTCGAATATGATTCAGTTTATCCATCAAAGATCATAATATTTTCATGGCACTTTAAGTTCACTCGTTGGGACAGTTTTTCTCATTTTTTTTTTATGTATCATATTTAAGATACATTACTATATGTTCATGTGTATGTATCGTTTGCGTTTAGTCTCGCTTTTTAATTATTATATTGTACACAATTTTCTTTCACGCTTTATTGTTTGATTTGCACATTTTTATTTATTTTTTTTGTTTTATTATAGGGCACGAACCAGGCGAGTGAGCCCCGCATGAACCTAAAATCGAAACTGTTCAATGCGCTAGGTATCAACACGGGGAGCAATGCGCCGCACCAGTAGTCTAGACTAAGCCTTAGATATCTAGGATTTAATTATAAGCACTCACTCGCTTCTATGTGAATGCTCCTCGGTCTATTCGCTCCAAGTGTCGAGATGAATATCGTAATTTTCAATCTCATGAACACTTGTGACGGGGCATATTGGCTCATTATTTTATGAGAGGATCATTCATGTCTCACACTCAAATTTTGCCCGCCTATTTGTATTTCGTAGTTAGAGTTACACATGATTGTTTTTTTTTTTTTGATTGAACAAGTGTTGTAGTATCACCGATACAATAAAAGTTTGGTCATAAGGCGCTTTTCAGATTAGATATTGGCCGATGAAAATCAAAATGGCGGGCTGCCTAGCTTAGAATAATTTATTAGCATGCGATAGGGATTATAAGTTTTAAGAAAAATTACAAAAAAATAAAAATATATTAATAAAAATAATATACGAACGAAATGTGTGATAGGAAGTTATTATTAAAGCATGTATATTGTATATTGTATACCGTCCCGCAGAGATATATGTATTAATATTATATACAAACATATATAACATATATGGTGCAAGAAATAAGATATAAATAAATATTTTGAAATGTTTTAATATCATGACATCCTAACAGATACAGGGATGTATTTTATATAATCGAGTGTATAATATGCTTTAGAACTTTAAACACACATATTATTAATGTGTATAATTAATCTTTATACATATTTGATACGGTGATACCTGACGCATTTAGTTTTATGAAAATATAAACTCTCGTAAAACTCACACTCGGGTCAGAGAATCTAAAATATATTGCATTTATTTAATTGTGTCGTGTCTGAAATATTTATTATTCTTTGTTGCATGTGGATACAACGATTTTTATTTTATTCGCTTACAATTTAATTTTCTTTTTTTTATATTCTGATAATTGTTATGAATGTATAATACTATCCTGTATCGGATAATGCATGGATGTAATTTTTATTTTAAAATTAATCATGCGTATTTTATTATGTTCTACCAATAGTATTTTTTTTTTAATAAAGTTATGCTTAACTCATTCCAGTGTAGCGTATGTTTCGGTCTTAAGCTTTATGTGAGAGATAGGTATATAAATATTTTAGTATTTTTTTAATAATTTTAATTTTTATCTATACGAGGGTGCTGCTTGGGAATGCCAATTATGATTGTACACGTTTTTATTATACAAAACACACAAATTACGTCATTATTATTGTTTTTTTTTTTAATATCATTTTTATTAAGAATGAATCTCCATCGCAAAAAATCCGTTTCGAGAAATATATTTGAAAATTTGGTACTTTGTTTAACATCGCGTTGTCGAATGGTAATTTTAATTGTTAATAAATATTTATGTATCATTTGTTTTTGTTTTATTTTGTTTTACGTTTTGAGAATAAAATATTAAAATAGTAAAAGGTGAGTCTACAGTGTTATGCAATTTACAGTCCACGATAGAATAATAGTCGTGATCAACTTAACCTGCACGATTTCATTAACTTAAATATACGGAGGAGGTACTTTCCATTATTTTAACGGCTTCCGCTGTTAGACTCGTAGATGCATGTAGCATCTCATCCATTATATTTTTGTACATTTAAACATAATTAGTATCTACCATATCATCGACATTACTGTTATTTATATTTTAAATACATAGACCATACATGTTTACAAATAAAAAAACCGCCAAAAATTTTTGACATTTAATGTCAAGTTTGAATTTTGACAAATGATGTCATTCCATAAAGCCTTTATAACATAAATCTTGCCATTCAATACAATTCGATCGAAAATGTATTTTTCAAAGTGTTCCAAATTCGAGATATAAGCTTTTTTTCGAAATGGAGTGTAAATTGCATAACACGGGGCAGGGCTCGGCCGAGGTGTCGCGGAGTGCCAGTTTCTCGAAACTTCGCGAATCTTTGAGGCGATCGTCGGTGAGACTTTTCCACCGGATCGCTGGTCGCCACTCGGCACATCTGCCGCCTGATGTAGACTTCACCGACCCTGAGAGGTTTGTTTAAAGTACTCATACAAGATACGAATTATTACTGATTGTAAGTTAAATTATTTATTTCTTTTTCGATTGGAAAAGAGAGAGAACAAAATTAAGTTAATGATTTTATTTTATTTCGAACGTCATGCAATAATTATACTTAGCTCTTTTTTCGCTGTATGACGGATTGTGTAATCTTAAATGTTGATCAATGTTTTGTAAACACAAGCTTAGTTCTAACCCTTCGTAGTTTCCTTTGCTCGCCTATTCGTATTTATTTTATTTTTTATTGCACATGGGGACCAAAATTGTATATTTAAACTACTATTTATAAATTTCGCTCAGTGTACCTAATGAACAAATTATTCCATTATAACTAAAATATTTATACATCAGCATGAAACGCGCAAGCTCCCTGTCCGAGCTCAGTAAGCGAGCCGAGAGCCCCGACCCTCCTGGGGACCAGCAACGGTAGCCACGACCCTCGATGAGCAGAAGGAAAATGATCATCAGATATGTGACGTCAACACTTATTAGGATACTCTCTCTGCAGTCGTGATATTGATCATTCTTAACAATAGTTTTATATAGTTTCCAAATTAGTGTTAGTGTTTAAAACTTGCGTTCCATTTTCTTATGCAAGACAACATCTCTTGACATGAGTATTAGTTTGTTTGACTTTCATTTACATAGAGAAAAGGCTATTTAAATTGTATTCAACATTTACCGAAAATTAAAGAAATCAAAGCTATTAAAAATAAAAGTATAAAAGCTGTAACTTTTGAAAGTCAGAAATTATTTATATAAATAAATATTTATTAATGACATTTCTTGTAAAAAAAAACAACACTTACTAGAAGATGTCGTTGCTATTTTGTAATAAAAAGTAAAAATATTACAAAAACGTTATATTTTACTCAAATTAATCACAAATTATTTTATAATGGCAAGGTTATTTTTAAGTAGAAGCTTGTTTATCGTAATTGTCTAATTAATTTATTTATTATAATATTAAATATAAACCATTTTCACGACATTGTGCAATTCAATATGTAACATAAACATAGGTCAAGTGGAGCATAAAATAGAATATAATTTGTGCATTTATTAAACACGAAGGTGCTTTATTATTGACATGACAATTATTGACAACGAAAAAAATTACATTGGCGAAATAATCTGTATCCTCTCGGCACAAATAAAAGCCAAAATTATAAAAAAAAAGACACAAGTTAGCGAGGTGTGATGAATATAAATTTTATAATCACGCTCATGTCAAATAAATAGTGCTCTCTTTAAAAAAAAATAGAATTTAAATAAAAAAGT
This sequence comes from Vanessa tameamea, assembly GCF_037043105.1. NCBI lineage: Eukaryota > Metazoa > Arthropoda > Insecta > Lepidoptera > Nymphalidae > Vanessa > Vanessa tameamea. The sequence goes on from NC_087323.1 coordinate 10,786,486, forward strand.
TTTTTAATGCGCCTTGTCAGTATTTTAGCCAAAGTGTACTTAAAAAGCTTTCCGTGGCTTAATCACTGTGCAAAGCCTTTTAAATCTTAGGTTATAGAATAAGTTTCGAGAAGCGCGCATGAAATCGATATATTATAAAATTATTAGGAAAAAAACAACACGTTATTAAGTAAATTTGAAGTCGATAAAGTGATAACGACTTGATGCGCGATTTAAGAATAATGCAGCTTTTTGAATTGTATTGATCTCAGTTAAAATGATCTGAAATAAAAAAGTAATCATTCATAGATAACTGTTTTATTTATATATCCTACATGTGTTTTTGTGTGAGTTTTATCTGTGAAATTATAAGAGTTTAATATCTTTTACCTCAACCACTTGTGACTTTTTCACACTTGACTGTATGAGTGCATTTTAAAATGTCCGAAATTAAAATGGCGCTTTTGCAGCTAGAGGGTAAAATTTGAAAAAAAGAGAGAATTCAAAGACAAAGATATTAAACTACAAAAGGCGCATTTCAACATTATATAAATAATCAAATTTATTTATCTCCATTAATAAACGCGTAAACGTTAATTTCATATACCTAATACCCTCTAGCTACAGTAGCACCATTTTTCAGTTTATTCCTGATCCCTTATATAATTACACAATTAACATACATTACTGTTTTATTATTACTATTAAGTTACTTGTCTTATTTAATTATTTCACTGTACAATACTAATTATTATCACAGAGTCCTTCGCCACAGACCATAATCTTATACAGCCTGCGTACTGTACTGTCGTACTGTTAAATATTATAGAACTAATTAAAGATATGACATTTAGACATGGAAAGTTTCACAATGTTATACGCATTGATATATCCCTAAAAATGACTTATTCCTTGATTAAAACAAAATCGTTTGCCACACCTGATATTGTGCAACTTATTAAATTTGATGAGAGAACACAAAGAAGAAATAATTTACACAATCAAATTAACTTACAATTCGAAGTCGTTTCACGATAACCGTGATTATAATTTTATATTAGATACTTTTTAAATTAATAACGTGTGGTGCTTCTCACCTAAGGTTGTCGTTATAAATATCAGACGCAAATATCAATAAATCATTAATTTTTTGTTAAGTCAAACTCAACACAATGCTGAAAACGACGATCAGCGTTTATTATTTTATCTTCTTGAGGCGCAATTCTGAGTTCATGAGTCATGATAAGCAAATACGTTGCGTTAAAAGAAATAATTAATTTTGTCACCACATCGAATGGTTTTTAATAAAACTTTTACTTGATGGTAGGGCTTTGTGCAAGCCCGTTTGAGTAGGTATATACGACCTGGGTTGGCTTATATATTCTACCGCCAAGCTATAATATAATATAAAATAGGTGCTTAGTATTGTAGTGTTCCACTATGATGGGTGAGTGAGCCTGTGCAATTACAGGTACAAGGGACATAATATCTCAGCTCCCAAGGTTTAGGGTGCGTCGGTCATAGAATGATTAATTTCTTACAGTCTTACTGCCAAGTCAGTGGTGACCACTTGCCATCAGATCGCCTAATGGCACATCCGCCTAACAATGTCAAAAAACTTTAATTAATAATAACTTTAATTTAATATAGGAAATCCCACAAAAGTTAAAGCTACAATTTTTTATAACAGTATATTATTATACAGGAATTAGGGCTGGACCTTCAAATTTTAAGAAAATAATCATTATAATAAAAAAATAAGAACTCACTGCTGGGCTAAAGAATTTATGCTGGGCTAAGGAATCTACTTTTGAGAGGGATAGGATTCCACCACGCTGTTCTAATGTGGTTTATATGTACCTTCAGGTTTCCTGACGATGTTTTCTTTCACCGCTGAGCACGAGATGAATTTGTAACAAATATTAAATACAAAATAATCCCGCAATCTTCGGTTAAGGTCTTCCATTGTAATTCTCTCACTCTACGCCAGTAGATTGAAAAAATAATTGCGTCTAACGTCTTAAGTAGTTCTATTTATATTGTAATAAAGTGTCACTGTCGCGGTAGGTCAATTATCTATTCCAAAATATTTGCTTTCCCAAAATTTTGCATCCTTTTTAGTTTCCAAGTTTCGTTGATCTCCTTTTAAATCACTATGGCCTTACAGCATGTAATTGAAATGAATATCTTTGAAGATATTACCGATTTAAAATGCAGGACATAGGGGTTTGTATTGCCTAATGACAAAAAACTGTGAACGTTGTGTATAAAAATATTCTGTAGTATATTTGGTATCTGCACTGCACCCGTGAAAAGCCTGGACCCTAGTTTGTAATAAAACCTTTAACGTTTTCAAAGTGATTACGGCTCTTTAAAGTTTTACCTCCTCATATTATACATAGATTAAAGTTCTCATAGCGATATTCGTCAACCCTACTAGTTTCGGCCCTGATGAGAAAAACAGACACAATTTAAAGACTCTCTGCGGCATGTTTACGGCCGGACACTTCATTATATATGAGATGAAAAATATTTCGGGTGTTGTAATTTTTTATTTGAGACGGTATTTAATCGGGCATCGTGGCGAAACTCGAAACTCATTAATAAACGGAAATAATAATAATAAATACCAAATAATTGAATTCCCATTCGCGTAAAAAGTTTTTAATTTTGTAGTATTTGTACTCTCATTTGGTGCGAAACGAATGTTCTGTAAACTGTTACGGTAGGGAATTTTAAAATAAACTATTTACTAATATTAGTTAATAGTTTATATATTTTTTACCCATTTAATTAAATAATTGATCTCATCTTGACGTATTTCGGCCAATCGCATGGGAGACTAACCAGCTAAGCAGGACAAATTATAGTTTACAAGAGTGAACAAATACAGGTGCACTCATCATTCCACTCGGTTAGTCATAATTTTTTGACAGAAAGATCCAATAAGTCTTTATCATTCCTACATAAGATTTGAATTCATGATCTCGGAATCTGCAGTCATATAGCATAGCCATTACACCAATTTGCTAGTCTTATATACTTGGTATATAAGACTAGCAAATTAAAAAACCTCATTGTCATATTATCTTAAAAAAAGCGCTGCTTTTTTCAATTCCAAATTCCCTAAATATTTTAACAAGTAATTTGTACCACTATATTCAGCGTAGGTATTTCAAAGAATGTTTTTGGCTAAAAATGACAATTTATTATACATATACATAAATAATTCCACGTATAAATATATAATTAGTTGATATATCTCATCATAACTAAACTATCCCAATTTGTTTCGACTAGAAATAGATTATTTTCAAAATATATTAAACGCATTGTCGTTGGTTCTCATTGAAATATTTCGACTGACAGTGTATGACTAACATTCAACTTTGTCTCAAATCTTAATCATGTTGAGTCAGCGGTATATCCCTCAAAGTTGATTTAAAACAATAAACACGCTTAAAAAATTGGACATATATTGATCATCGTGCGCACGATGCAGCTGCCAAAACATGAGGGGCGCACGCGAATGAAAGAGAAAAGAGAAATTTTATATAATTACGTGTCAGGAATTTATGATATAGACGCTACGTACAAAAAAGTTTCTCTACAATGATTTCAAATACTTCTATGTATCTTAAGTCCCAGTATAGTAAAGATAAATTATTAAATTATAGTAAAAACAATTAGTAAAGAAGTTAACAGTTCAGGCCTAGTAATCACAACACGAGGACATAAGACATATTAATCGAATTTCATGAAATTATGTTTGGTAATGAATAATATTCACATCATACTTTGCAGTGAATGAATCTGTATGTGTTGAATGAAATTCTACCACATGCTGTGCGGAGTAAATTTAAAACCTTGTTCTTAATAGTGATGCCCTTGCCCAGTATTGAAACATTTCACGTTAATCCATCAAAATCTTATTGACCTTATAATCTTGATTATATGTATGAAGTATTGATTTCCTGAATTAAAACCTGAAATTTATACATGCAAGTTCATGTACCAAATAGCAGTTGGAGCGCAGGCAATATTATAGTGAAACAACAAAAGCGAATACGAAATCAAAGGAGTATGTAAATTCCCTGTAGTGTATAATTAACGATTCATTAATAGGTCTTGAAAACCTGAGCAAAACTTTGTTTTTATAATCTGAGCGAACAAAATGCATTATTTTTTTGGGCCTAAGTTTCACTTGATGGAGCTTTGGGTAGGTACCTACCCAATGATTACACAACCACCAACAGCAATCCTTATGATTGTTGTGATTTTTTGTGCCGGAATTTCGGGAAATCACAGTAACAACGAATATATCATCTTAGTTCTCATCTTAGTTAGTAGGTAGTATAATTTGTGTGCGGTCATGGCCGATTACTAGCAGGTGCTAAAGATGACTATTCGCATACCAATAAAAAGAAAAAACTATTTAGTTCTTAAATCATATGCAACATAGGTCTACTGCCTGAATGTACCCTCTGCCTTAATAATCAGATAATGTTCAATTCATAATATAAATAAATTTATTAAGTAATATCGGATTAATCCATGTACTTTTCAATATAAAAATAAGTACGATTCGACACCAGATTGTAAGACTGTTTAATATATAAGTTGGCAAATGTGTAAATAGATTTACACAGAGAAGCTTTTAATATTTATTTATACAGATCATCCAACACAAATAATAATAGTTAAGTAAAACAAAACAAAATGCACTACTAATTTTAGGAAATTACCATACGATAAAAGTTAAAGATCATCATCATCATCCTCCTGCCCTGATCCCAATTTTACTTGGGGTCGGCGCAGCATGTCTTCCTATTCCATACTTCTCTGCCGGACGTCATCTCACAAGTAACATTCTTTCTAACCATATCGTCTTTCACACAATCCATCCATCGTTTATTTGGTCGATAAAAGTAAAAATAAAAAAGTTAAAGATCAAAAGAAATATCAAGTTTACAATAGATAGTAAGCCAATTTGATTAATTAATAACATTAATATTGTCAACACTGAAAGTGTGACGTATCGAATAACGAAAGATAATTATTCGATTAACAGTATGCACGATGGGATATCGGAAATATTTTTCAGAACCCACAAGTCCATATTTCGAAGAACGCTTGTGTGCGAAAGGTTACTATACAATTAGTGAGTTTATGTTTGATAGCACACCTTGGGAATGAAACGATCGCCTCCTGGCTGTTTCTATTACATATACCATTATGTATCTAATTAATTTGACAAAAAAAAAGACCCGCTGAGTTTCTTTCGCCGGTTCTTTTCAGGTCAGGGTGTTCCTTTTTCCGAACCGGTGGTAGTGTTTCATTTGACCATCAATAAATAAGTGTAATGCTTCTATGTTGAATAAAGGAATTTTGAGTTTGAGTTTGAACATTAAAAATTGGCAAAGTTCTTTGGAAAGTTTGATGAGTTTTAAAAAAAATTATAACATTTAGACACAAACCCGAAGCCAAAATATCTAATTCAACATTACAAACTTTTGAAAATAAATAAATTCTATAAAAACTTTCATCCTAAGTTTCTTCTTTGTTGATGAATTTTGACCACTATTTTAATACATTAAATATAAGTCTAAACCGATTTCCATATTTATAACAGCAAAAATGGCGATTTGTCATGCAAACTATCATCCTCCATTTAATTAAGTAGCTGAATTTTGAAAAATCTTTCCTTAGTAGTTACTCATATATATGTATATAGGAACTTTTAAATGAGGAAACATTACCCAGAAGGAGCTCCGGTGCGAAATGTTAGCTAGTGATTTTAAAACTATATACATGAATGAATGAATGAATTAGATGAGCGTACACCTTACTGTAGGTTAGTGGTGGCCTGATTAATGGCGCATGTTTTCCTAAGCAGATGCGTTGTAAGGCGTGGGCGACATGGGCCATCAAACGCGGCCTCGCAGCTAGAGCCCTCGCGGTTTCAAAGTTATGTAAAACTGCCTGCAATGGCTATGTTAACCTACGTTGTGGACAGTATGCATATATATATTTATAAGAATTAATTATATACATATTTATATAATATTTTTTTGTAAAGTACGTAGTAAATAATAATATCATTAATGTTTTTTTCGTTTTTTTAAGTGCACTTACATATAATATACCCTACTTATGTTTGCATCGTTGCAAATAAAATTGGTCAATTAAAAATAAAAGTAAGCTACAATTTAGAGCCCCGGTAATTTTTTCGTATTCTAAATAGACAAGTACAAAGTTTAAGTTTCACAAAAGCATAGTTTAAATGATCCTAATCGATTAAGCTACGAGATAAAATCATAAATATCACACGAGCTACATAAAAAGTAATACACTCTTAAATTAATAATAAAAATTTAAACAAACACAAACTTAGACAAAAGATAAACATAGACAAACACAAACTAAGACAAAAGATAAATATTATAAGATAAGTACTTGTACTCGTCGACCCCTGTAATCAAAAGACGTAAATAGATCGTGATTTTGGAAATTCAACGATGCATTAATGAATTTTCGTATTAAATTCATGTCGTACTCAGCGGTGAATGACGACATGGATCCAAGCTCCAAGTCTTCTCTAAACGAAAGGAGAACTCTTCTCTAAGCCCAGCTATGGGAAATTTACAGTGCTGTTACTTTTTGTTAAATGCATAATAAAAAAAATCTACTTTATTAAAATCAGCTTAAATCTAATAAGTAGAACTAAATCTATCTACGGAAGTATAGGCCATAGAGATAAGCTAGTATCAACGATGTCAGGATGCGTTCTTCCTATAACCTATAAATTGCAATCTTAAGAGCCGACTGGTTATAAGTCTCATTGCTTTTTCCTGTTGATTTATTCTCAGTTTATATCAAACCAAGCGATACAAATCAGAATATTGTACTAGTAAATTGTAATGTTTATAATTGAAGCATAAATATCATAATGATGTCAATGTTATTTGATAGTCGTATCTGACTAAAAAAATATTTATGAGTGTATTATTTGCCCTTGTGCAAGATACCACTTTGTCAAACTGGAATCGAAGCTCATCCTATCAAGACATCTTTTAATACATGGCGATGTGAACAATGCTCCCTCTGAAATAGCTCATTGGTCTTGTGTAAACAACTTACTGTTGAATAAATAAGAAGATAAAATGTATTAAATTCACTATTTCTAACGTAAGATGTGTCATTACGAATATATGTTACATTTAAATGAGGAAACATTAGATGTAGATGTAAACAACAGAATTCCTTGGTATCACTGAGCTCCAATGGGGCTTCCATATAAATAGACACAGCTCTGCAAGCTCGTGGTAAAAATTTAGACTATTGACTGATGTTGACACGGCTTGCCTAGTTTATTGTAGATATTTCCACAGTACAATGTCTTATGGCATTTTACTTTGCAGAAGAAAGCTCTGTGCCCAAAAGATTCGTTAAGATGTAAATGTATAAAAAAAATAAACTACCAATTAGGGCCTCGGTTATTTTAAACGATTTTTCGTATTCTAAAAGGTATATAATGTATGTATATAAGTTTAGGTTCACAAGAGAGCAGTTTAAATGATCCAAATCGGTTAAGCGATTCGAGACGAAATCATAAATATCGGGGATATGCTGCTCGCATTCTTGCCACCATTCCACGCGGTCAAGATTTATGTAGTGATTATTTTTTATTCATATTTGTATATAATTAAGAAATTGGAAAATTATTAAAAGACTTTAATAAATAATAATGTGAATGAAAGTTATTTGTTAATTAATTGTTAGTTATTTGTGCGGTGTATTTATATGAGTTGTATGTTTCACTCTCGAAATTAATTAAATATAGAATACAATACAGTAATGTAAGATAATGTTATAGCAATGTTTCCGGTTCCTGTTGTTCCGGTAATGTTTTCTTTTTTTTAATGTTGCCCGCTTCAAAAATCGTAGCGACAACAATAATAATAATTATTGTAATAATTTTTTATTAATAAATAAAAAAAATATTATAATAATATATAATAATTATTATTGTTGTAAAATATTGATAGAAACAATTCAATTTTAAGATTTTTTTGTATGATTCTATAAAAACGGAAGAAAATCATTATTCTAACAATATTTCACTTAACAGCTAATATAAAATGGCCAGGGCGTGGGAACTACGGGGCAGCGAGGTCCCGAGGGATTCGCTAACGCCACCCTTGTCGATAAACACATGTAATGTGTCGCTCACACCTAAATCTTAATTTTAATTATATTAATTAAAATCAAAAGTGACGGAATGGCTACCGTGGAAGATGATGACAGGAAATGAAATTTTGTAATTGCAAGGTGCAATTACAAAATTTCATTTCAAGATCACAATATGTACATAGGTGTACATAAGTGACAATAATTACCTATATATATATATTTTTTGTAATATTATAAAACATTAAGCTACATAACATCATAAGTAAATGTGTTGTACGCACTAAAGTGCGAGTATATGTTTATGAGGACCCAGTTATAGTCAATTAAAGTAATTAATTTTTTCTGTCAATAAATTATTTACTAGCGTTGAATTTCACAGTGTGAAATTACCGTGCCACGAAAAGAACACGAAGCGGTTAGCCCTGTATCTAATCTCTGTCCGGCTGTGGCTCTGTATTGCCCAGCCTCGGACTACGAAGTAAGGGAATAGAGATTGCGGCTGTGTATATAAATATATAGTATATGCTAGACTTCAGTCTCTTCAGAATGGCGGCCGTGGCTGATATGTTTAAAAAAAACATCATCAGTCACTTTAGAGTACAGACTCTCGTTCAAATTGTCAAATTAAACAATATACATACATTGCGATATTACAGAAATTTAAAACTGGATTTTTTAAACGTTGATTTTCGTGCATAGAACCTTTTTATATAATATAAATAAATTATAATTTGTTTTTCAATTAGTAATAAACTTATAATAAAAAAATAATAAGCTTTTATTACATTTTTTAACAAATAAGAAAACGAATAAGGTTTTGTATAGTTGCTGTAATTAAACTTTAAGTGGAAAATAGAGCGGGACTCTGAAATGTTATTACTAAGGATCGACGGAATAAACAAAACTGTGACCAACGCTGTTTTTATCACGTATTCGTTGGGCGGGTCTGAAGCTCCGCCCTTGCGCTTACGCAGCGGGCGCGTTTAATTTGATTCGAAATCTGAAACTGATTTCAGGAGGACGTGCTTTTAGTGTACAGACAGAAAAACAGTGGAATTATTAGTCAGTAATAATCATAATTATTCAATTTAATTCGTTTTATATATATAAAACAGATACCGTGTCGTTATGGAATATATCAGAACTAATTTTCTTTTACAAAACGAAATGACAGATAAACAAGACATCCAAAACTATGAACCAATTACGTATCAAGAGGTCTTAAACCATAATCCTGAATTTTCTAATTATTTTCAAATGCTCTACGAGTATCCTGAACGAGAAAATTATCAGAGTCAAGAGGCCTACCCCGACTGGGAGTGGCACGGTGATACCCAAGTGAAAGAAGAGGACTTGGAGACGAGAGGCTCCGTTAGCTTTAGCGAGGAAGGTATAGTATTTTTTTGTTTTTGCTTGAGTTAAGTTCGATTTTGGATTTCAAGCGAAGTTCGTTGGTTAAAAACGGGGCACAAAAATTTAAATTTACATTTTTTAAAGAATGCTCTAATATATATATATATATATATACAATTGGTACTAATTGTGTGCTATGTAAATACCTGTGTCTGTATCAATATATTCGACTGGCATTTTTAATGAATGATGTTTAAAACCTGATAATTAGATTATACATTACATTTGTGTGAAAGACGATATCTCTAGAAAGAATGTTACTTGTGAGATGACGTCAGACAGAGAAGTAAGGAAAAGAAGACATGCTGCGCCGACCCCAAATGAAATTGCGATAAGGGCAGGGGAATGATGATGAATTAGATTATACAGCATTAGTCTGTAAATGCCCACTATGGGTAAATACCTCCTTACAATATTTTGCTATTAAAAGGTATCATAAAAATTATTACACATAATATATAACTTTATTTTAAATTCATTCGTAGTTTTGAAGAATTATTAATACAAGTATATTTCTGACGAGTCTAATTATTTGTGATTATTTAAAATGAGTCCGCGAAAAATTGTTGTTCTTAAACCAAATTAAACGGCTTTATTCGCTTTTTTGGACAAAATTTTGTGTGCAAATTTATATTTATGTAAAATTATTTGACTAATTTATTTTAATGCGTCTAAAAAATATTTCGGTTTTGGCGCAAATTACAAAAAAAACTCGAGGTATTTTATTGTGTTTGCCCATATGCAAATATTTTTTAAAAAATATGATCAAAATCAGCCGAAACGACGACTATTCATCAGACGTTATTCATTAGACAGGAGTATATAATTATTAAAAAAACAAATGAATTAAAATATTTATACTTCCGAATATATTGTATATTGTGATAAGAACTAATAAAGAATATTTTTAAAAAGAATATTTTATTGTGTTTTTATAAACATTCCTTTTTTGAATCTGAATGAAAATTGAATTTTTTCACTTTCGTGTAACTCTGTAGCTCACAGTAGCTTTTATTACAAAGGAACATCTTTGAAAACTGTTTATTATTTATTATTATAAGTAAATTAATTTATTTACGCAAATACGTAGTATATTTTTTAGGCCAATTTTATAATATAATTAATAGTTATTGGGTGATATTATATTCTTCTACAAAATGAACGAAGTGTTTATAAATATATTTTTATAATTTTAATTATAAAAGCTGACAGCATAAACAATATAGAAATTAAACGTTGACCTTGCATAAGTAATGTAAAACAGAATTTAAAAGCTATTAATTGCGCGAAAATCGTAGCAAACAAATAATAATTATCAATAAATCGTTTAATTTCAGCCTTATTAACTGGTTTGTTGACATTATGCCGTCGTTTAATACATTAACGTAAACATCCCATTCATAAAACCCACCTGTGTAAGAGTAATCTTCCGTTAAACAAGATGGCGCCGGCGCCAAACATGTGATATAGATTAAAAAAGTATTAATATGTAGTGCTAATTAAATGTCGGGCATGAAATACTTTTTGACTATTCTCTAGAAATCTTTAGATCCACGGGATAAGAATATGTTGAAACTAGATACAAGCATTCCCATAAATCCGTTCCCCGAGGTGAACTAATTTGAATATTTATAATAAACTAATTTTTCGATTTTATATAATTATAAGTATATTAAATATAATTATATTTTATAAGTATTTATACACCAAAGACGACAATACTGTAAGCTTTGTGATAAAAATAATTTTCCTCAGATGTACGATCTCCGTCAGCCAGTCGAAAAGAACGCACAGCGTTTACGAAGGCGCAAATTCGGAGTCTCGAGACGGAATTCGCGCGCGCGAACTACCTCACCCGCTTGCGAAGATATGAAATTGCTGTTGCTTTACACCTCACTGAGAGGCAGGTGAGGTTGAGATGCAACGAAAATGTCATTATAAGATACATTAAGTTGTCCTTAATAAACACACTATTTCTCGTCGCCCAAACGATATCGATGTGTTCGCTTTACGATTGTCTGAGCTGTTCTGTATAAAACAAAGTCGCTTACCGCTGTCTGTCCCTGTGTATGCATAGAACTTTAAAATTACACAACGGTTTTTGATGAGGTTTTCTTAATATAGTAGACACTGATAATTTTAGAGGTTTCTAAAGTGATGTCGTAAATAAACACATTTTTTGCGCTTACATTGCTAACTCTGGCTGACCCTGACGAGATAGATCAAAATAATGTACTACAGTATTGTACCTTATAAAGGTCTTCAAAAAGTCCGCGATGGTATTATGTCTATCTCTCCTAAGAGAGATCAAAAATGGATCTAGGGATAATCCACGATAACCATTTTTGATCCTTTACTTTTTACGAGAAATAATGGCTTATTTTCGATGTGATTTTAAGCAATACAGCATAAATCCCTATCACAATTACGTACATATATTTTTTTAAGCATATCTTTAGATCTTTATAAAGGATGTACTGTAGTACTTTTGCGATATTTGAGTACAAATTATTTTCATATAATTTCAGGTAAAAGTTTGGTTTCAAAATAGAAGAATGAAATGGAAGCGAACTAAGGGGGCGAAGCATGCGAAGAAAAAGGAACAATAGATACTTCATTGTGAAAATGTGAAAGAAAATCTATTATGAATTTCTTACATTTTTCTTAAAAATTAATATTATCAATAGCGTTGAAATAGTTGTACCATTTCACTTATCCATGAATAAATTTAAGCTATAATATAATTTAAAATAAGCTAGTTTAATTTATAAGTTATTATTAAATATTATTATCTGTATAGGTAGTTCGTATATCATTAATTTTATTAGGTTATGCGTATGTCTTTTAAAATTAAATAAGTACGTTTTTTATTTCTAAGTTATTTTTTAATGGCAATTTTTGATTTTTGTCATTTTAGAAGTTTCATAAATTATAATAATTATCTATAAGTAGGTTTAAGAACTTAACCAAATATATATTTACTGTCAAAATAATAGGATAACAATTAGGTACTACGTTTCATTCAATAATTTCATAAGTTAATATTTATAGATTCTTTAATTAAGTGCTGTTTATCAATGTAATTAAATAGATAAATTAAAAATTATATCATATTTTTGGTAGATATTAAACAATCCCATAAATACAAATTAAAATGTTTTTTATTTATTACCTGTAAAAATAAGAATGCTTGAATGAAATTGTTTTATCACAAATGTACTGTGATATATCGTATAATTAAGTAAAAAAAAAAAACAAACTTCAGGACATAAGGATATGTTTATTAGACAAATTCATACCTCGGGCACGCAGCGACATCTCGTGCCGGACGTAAAAACTAAAAAATAATATTGTAAACTAACACGCTATCTTTGGAAGAAATTAAGCATCCGGGCTATGAAGGCCTATAATCATTTGTTCATAAATTGTGAGCATCGAAACACAATAAAAAAAAAACAAATTTTGAAACTTCCAAATACTAAATTATTATTATATAACAATTGTTGTATATTAAGGCGAAAACTTCCACGAAACATATAAAAACGGTTTTCTTATTCCGTTATGTGACTATTGAAGGCGTCGCGAGTAAGCTATTGTCAATTATCTAAATTCATACAAACATCTTAATTTAAATAACAGATAGAGATGAAACATCTTATGTTATCTCTTCAGTTCATTATCATGGAGGGTGTTTCAAAATATTTCTCGTCATATAACTAATCGTCTCTAAAGTCAATGTAGTTACGAAACAAGGTAAAACCACAAAATGTAATAAAACAAAGAGTAACTACAGTTAATTGCAATTTAATTTGTACAAAATATAGACAGATAAAATATAAACTTTAATAAAATTGAATACATACATCGTAAAAAAAAAAAAGAATTGAAAATAAGAACGAAAGTGTAAATTTTTAAATGCAAACATTTTGATTTTTTTTTTATTAACATTTTGTACAAATTAGATTGAAATGGACTGTATTTAATACACCAGTATCCACATAATGGTATACATATTTTTTAATTACAAGTATATACAAAATTATTTTTAGTTTTTTTTTTTTTTACTTTTCAAAACTAACAGTTCTTATTCTACGAGGACGATGTAAATTTTACAATGGTCGAGTAATATTATCTTTAGTATATATGTAATAACCACTTTAACACGATAAGACCTAGCAGTATTAACGGAAGTTTTTAATATTTAGCTCAATTATTCGTTTCTTCGAAGCGTATTTCGGATAATTTTATTTCACGTCATTAAAATCGACATAATATATATATTTACAATGTTTTTTTTTTTAATATAAAAATAGTTACCTTTACTCTGATTAACACTTATTTGTTTGAATATATACAGATCCCTGTTCCATATTTTTTGAACAATTTAAAATAATCTTTATCAAATGTCAAGGAAACAATGTCTTGATTTCGTTCCGAACTTACTTCTATATATCAGAAACTGAAAACACATAAATTACATTGTATGCGAATATATCATGTAATACTATTTCTTAAAAAAATATTCTATCATTTATGGAATATATTTAATTGTTTCCTTAACATAATGACACAGATCATTAAATCAAAGTCTTTGAATATAGTTAAATGAGACCATTATGCCGGCGCTACACATGTTGCGGCACAAACCTTCGTGAATTGGTATGAATTATACAAAAACAATACGAAGTGCGCGAATATTGACGAATGCGACGGGTATGGATACGCGTGTTGTGTCTAATGTGTGGCGCCGGTGTATACGAGAAGCATCGCCTTAACACACGTCCTGTACATCTAATCGTTAACATTGGTTCGTAATCCTAAGATATTTGACCAAAAATAAAATACTAGTAATTCTCAACAATAGATATATGTTTAACTTACTTTTCTCAACCATGAGCTTTACCAAATATAAAACAGTATTTTTCCACGTGTTTTATTTACAGAGTGCAAATTCTGTGACATAATTTTGTTTCAAAGTTCCGTCAGGCACTGGATCACTCACGGTTCGGTTATTTTACACTATGGAAAATACACTTATGGAATAAATTTGCACAGTAAATTGGTCATATTATGTGTTTTGTTCCGATACAAATGGATAATTAATTTTGCTGATAACGTGAACATTCACAGAGTATCACGCACTTAGATACATGATCTAGTTACAATATACTCTCTTCGATCACATACTGTCCACATTTTGGGTTTGGTTTAGTGCACTACACTATCAATATGTGAATTAGTTTCTACGAAACATTATTATTACAAAATATGCTTCAATGATATCCAAACTATAATTACATGCTATACATATTCAATAGTTTCAAGTGATCACATCCTATTTGGTAAATATCTAAATGAGGAATTTGGTTATATTTAAAAATGGGAATAAAAAACAATTTAGTATGTACAGCCATATATAATGTGATCACTTATAACATCATCCTGTATACATAAAAGTAATTGTCTATTTTCATGCAAATGATACGAAGTTTCGTAATGATTCCATTGTGATAAATAAATTATAAATGCATTTTCTAAACTGACTAGAGAATTTTGAATCTGTGTCAGTGATTTTATTTTAGGGATGCTATGTAATCGATTGTCTAGATGGCTATCTCATGTATTTTTTCTTTAATTTATTTTATAAATGGTGCGGTTTTATGATAAGTGAAAAACCAAAGAAATAAATAAAGTGTGCGTAATTTAATTTAATGAAATTAAATAAATAGAGCGATGAGATAAACAGACTTCCCCATATCATTTGCACAAACAATTATAATAACTAATAAATCAGAGTACTACAATACAATATATTCAACACAATCCTCGTCACCAATATTCACAGCTCATGAAGTCGACGTTCCTACACTAATATATACACAGTTAAGGCTTTCTGGTGCTCTCACTTACATATTGCTGCGCCCCCGTCACGAACACATCCGAGGCATATCACTAATTACGAAAATAGGATTTGTTAATAATTTAGGAGTCACACGCGACAAGCACAGACCGAATCACTCAATATTTGGGAACTAAATCACACTATCACCATATTCCTCAAGGGATCTCATCTAACCTAACGTATCTCTCTTTCGAGTAGTATTACACTACCATCAGTCTGCTGGCTTCGAAGTCGCGATCGGTGGTCACTATACAACCACGAATATTAGGTTTCGTTATGGTCGCTGCTCAGTTATCACCGCTTGAGAGGGAGCGGTCGTCGCCACGGGGACCACGACTCCTTGATTTGAGACCATAGTCTGCGGTATCACTGTTAGCGATTTTGGAATCTTAGGTAAAATCATTTGACTTGGGGTCATTATTGGCATGTTAGGTGTAAACACTGTTTCACTCGTAATGGACACGGCTGGGCCCAATTGAGGGATTTTAATAGGCGTGGTGACCAGCAATGACGGTGAGGAGACAGCCGTAGATATGGTTTGGGACGTCACGGTCGCCGTCTTTGGAGGAATAGGAGCTATTGTGATATTCTTAAGACCTACATTCTTCAGTATCGTAGCAGCATTCGTACCAATTTGTAAGTCTGGTATTTCTTTTTTATCTGAATCCTTTTCAGTGGTGAAATTTTGAACAACTGTTCCACCATTACCAAGCATTGTTGCAGTTTGTATTTCTGTAACAACTGTGGTCTCTTCGATAGATGGTCTCTTTGATTTTGCTTCTTTTTCTTGCAATCTCTGCTGTCTTTCCCGGCGGATGAGGCACATTTTGTTGTAATCCTCGAATGTAATGTGGTATCGGTTGCCTGCTGATAAAACTTGCACCAAACTTGGAAGACTGTGTCCATCTACAGCAAGCTTTAAGGGTTCCCGAGCGACTTTGGCTAAGTTTTCCTGAAAAATAATTACAAGAGATAATGTAAACCTTGAAATTAATTGTTTGAATTGATGAGCAAATGAGTGATATTTTAAAGTGATAAGAAAAGCTAATAAAACTTACTGGTGTTATGGGCATAAGAGTCGGTCTCCAGCCTTTGCTGTTAGCCTTTTGCTTTTTGGGCGTATCAGACTTTGTTGCTTCTTTCTTTTCTTTGTCTAGTTTAGTATTGTCTTTCTTTTCCTTTATGGGTTCAAACTTTAACCCAGGCATTTCTTTCTTTTCTTTCGGGGGATCAAATTTGGGTGGAGGTAACGGTGCGGCCGCTACTTCTGTAGGATCAGACGCCGAAACACCTTTAACTAATTGTTGAATATTGTGCAAGACATTTTGTATTGCCTTCCTGCCTTGAGCGTTTGGAGTATTAATTGCTATTAATTCTGGCGGTAATGCCTTGGTTTTCTTTTCCGTTTTTGATTTAGGTTTTGGAAGATTTCCAGGTGGAGGCATGAACTTTTTAGGATCTTTCTCTTCCGAATTTTGATTTGATTTTAGCAAACTTTTTCCATTTACTGAAGGTTTCTTACGGAACTCAATTAAGCTCACGGATTCGCGTCGCGAGGTTTCAGGAGGTAAGTTGTCGTAAGCTCGGAGTCTACTTTGTACTGACGTGCTATAGTTTGCTGCGTGCGGCGACGCATTGTGAGATAAAATAAGATCACCGCTTCGGAAATATTTTTCTAATAAGATCAAATGTCGTAAGAAACTCGACTGATTTCCGTATGGCCGCTGTAATTCGGTCCAAAGTTTTCTAGTTTCCACGTCATATTGAATCATCGTGTTACACTTCTCCCAACCTTCTGGAGTTACACCTTTGACATTGTTGAATTCTATATTACACTGCAAATTCATTTCCTCCTCACCGGGGAAAAGTTCTCTTACTGATATAGATGGATTTGTTTCCAACCTCTTAACAGGATTTGAGTATTTTGAATCTGAGAGTTTCTTTGAATCTTTGTCAGCTGGCAATTTCTTAGATAATTCACTCAAATTTTTCTTAACTTGTGTAAAACTTTCTGACATCTGCCATTTGTTTTTAAGTGTGTTAATATCAGCTGGCTTCTTATTGGGTATTGTCTCTATCGTGCACTCATCATTGAGAGATATATTTTTCAATATAGTGATCTCTTTCGATTTGTCTATTTCGAACATTTCAACTTCGCTTTCCTTTTTACTAGTTTTGTCCTTATGTGTGACAATTTGACCTATTTTATGCACTCTCTTTGCGTTTTTATCAATTATTCTGTGCTGCTGTCCCGGCTTTTGTATGCCAAGACTGTGTACTTTGAGAATATTTCTTTGTTTCTGTGTTAAATTTGTCAATTTGTTCTGTTGGAATTGCGCTGGATTGTTTTGCTTTTGAAGAAGATATCTCAGTTCAGTTTGTTTGTCTAAAGGTAGCAGAGGCATTTCTACATCAGATACCATGTCAGTTTCGGAGGCGTCACTTTGAGGATTGCTCTCAGTGGGTTTAGCTCCTGGAACTGGAATTTTATTTGATGATATGAGACTTTCAATATCTTCTGCTAAAGGTTGTGCTTGGGTAGATTTAGGATCTTCTGCAATATTGTCTTCTTTTACTTTTTCTTTTTCTGGAGAACTTTCGATTGTCCTCTCAGAAGATTCGCTATCGGGCTTTTCTGGTTCTGTAGATTTTCTTTGCTTAGATTTAGTGCGTGCTTTCTTCTTTTGTTTGCTTGCACTAGTATTACAATCTTCTAGAACTTTACTATCATCTACTTCTTGGTGTAATTCAGGTGGTATTTCTACGTTGTATATTAGAAGGAGTCTGAAATGAAAAAGGTAATTTAAATCACTCAGCTAATATATACATAAAATTGCATAAAAATTTATACAAAATACAAATGTTCCGTTTTAGGAATGATTGTTGAAAAGAATGAATGAATGAAAATAGAAATCCATACTTGCGAGTGTACGCTTTGGCATGCTTGTCATTGTGTCCCGGCCGCTGCAGAAGCGTACAGAAGTAGCGGCACACTTTACAAAGTACAGGTCGTTCATTGAATTCTACTGGAATTCCCGCTTCTTTAAATAATGGATTCAGTTCCGTGTAGCCCTGAAGAGCGAATATTGTTTATGTTTATAGCGGTGAGATTAAAGACTTATAATAATATCAATTGACTCGCAATTAGGCTGCTCGTATCGTCACTCACGTGGTGTATGAAGTGCAGGTTGTGGTGCTTGGTGAGTCGGCGGCGACACAGCGCGCAGGCCATGAGCGGCGCCAGCACGCGGTGGTGCTCCGCGCACAGCGGGATCGTGTGCAGGCCCGGGTAGTCGCAGTCCAGCTTCAGCTGCAAGCGACACCGCGGTCAGAACGCCCGAAACAGACCTACGTCTTAGTCACTAAACTCCGCTGCGGCGTCTAATCCCATTCCCATGACCGACCAACGCAGGACATACTCTCATAATCCGATGGGGACGGCGAATTCGACACGACCGGAAAGAGTTCCGGCGCAAAACCAACGGCTTTACATGCTTTCCGAGGCACGGGAGTGTACACAGTTCCAACTTCCATGTTTCGGGTTGTTACTAGGCAACAGCAAAACCTAATAACTTTTTACCAGCCCGACGTGAGGTTGAACCATCAAGATCAATCTATAGACCAACGAGGCAGTCACTAGTCACCTTATATATACAATGCGTATAGTGACTGCGTTTGGTCGTCAGCCTTTTACGAACACCGATGTGCTTCAGTGTACAATGGTTTACTTAGGGAGGAGTATAATTATGGCCGTTGCGCAAGATGCAAATCCGTATCTCGAGGGGAAGTTTCAATCACATGACATGTCTATCCGTTTCTAACGCAACTCACCAGTTTGTTGACACTGGAGCGCATCTTGATGAGCCACTTGCGTCGTATGGAGTGGTCGGCTGGCACGAGGCAGGCGGTGGCGTGGCAGGTGGCCAGGCGGACCGCCCCCGCGCCCGCCTCCTCCTCACTCTCCTCCTCGGGCGGAGGACTCGTTGGTACCTTCTCCATGCCACTGGACCAATTAAGCTCGTTAGTATAAAGCAAATAAACAGGAAAGCTGTCAAATTATGGAATTCCTAGCTTCCAAAAATTACACATCTTAAAATCTGTAAAATCTTTAAATTTAATTGTCTGTGAGTATAGTATTGCTTTTAAGTTACATTCTATCCTTAACTTGTCCTGTTACTAAGTGCACACTATGTCTGTACTTTGTTCTGGCTTTATCCTGAATTGAGGTTGCCTGGAGGAAGTCACTGCAAGTGATAAGGTCGCCTTTGCATGTTGTTATTGTTGCTTTTATATATTTTTTGTAAATTAAGTGCAATAAGGACTTAATAAATAAATGTTATTTATAACGATTCTCATCAGTATAAAGCTTTTTTATTCAAATCAAATCAATCATTCAAAAATTAAACTAAAAATTAAATTAAAAGTAAACTTCACAACGAAGTGTATGAATCGTCGATATTAAAATACTATCACCGTTTCGGAAAGCAGCCTCCAGCGAGAAGAAACGGCAACAAACTTGCATAGTTGCTCTTTTCAAATAAACTAAAGACCATGAGATTTAATTTAAAAAATATATATATTCTTGTAAGTTAAGATTATTAAAAAAAGATATAAATCAAAGTTGACTTTTACACAGTTAATAAATAGCAGGTTCAGGACAGTAATCTTATTTTAGCATCAGTACTCACGCGGCGCTGGGCGGCTCGGGCGGCTGCGGCGTGTCCGGGGGCTTCGCCACGGGCCGCTTGCGGTACGAGGGGCAGTTGGCGCGCCGGTCCACGTGGCGGTAGCACGCGTCGCACAGGCAGCTATCGATCGTCAACTTCTCCTCGTCTGGGGGAGGGATAGCACATTGTCGGAGGGTTCACACTAATCTCTGGAGACGATGGGGGTGTATGCAATTACATTATTTTTTTCATCAATAATACACACATTTATTTATTACTGTTATTTAACAATTGATCAAAAATATAATAGGTTATGTATGTAAAGCTTTGGATTACCAAATTACGCCTAAATTTACAAATTGAAGCACATTAACTTTGGAACTAGTTAAGGAAAGTCAATAATTTGAATAATTTAGAAAAACAAATCACGAATCGAAATAAGGATGAACATTACTTGATAAAGAATGAATGCTCACTGTCTAAAACCTTCCTCTGTCTCTCGCTGCTCTTCATTTGCGCGATATGACAGGGCGTGTCGAAAAGCCCGAACTTGCCCCCGCAGTAGAAACATTGGTCCATACAAAGCCTCCCAGGGTGGATGCTGAACGATGAAGCTTTCTCCGGAATAACCAGATTAAGCGTCTCCTTGGGTTCAGGCTCGGGAACTGCTTCTGCATCTGTTGAATATATGCACGCACCATTTCATTAGAAGTTGTTGAGGGTAATAGCCGAAGTCGAATTTTGAGTTTATGGTTTTCTTGGATTTATCTTCATAAGTGTGATTTATTTGAAATTGATTTTTGAAACGGTATGAGTATCAATGGTTCGAATGGTCCCATTGACGATCACAATATAATAATTAATTTGTCAAATTAAACTGAGACAATAACATTATCAATCTTAAATAAAATGAAATAATTTTGATAACTATTTTTTACGTCTCCACAAAATCAAGTGTCCAAAAAACTCTACACTTATCACAGCATTAAGTTAACGAATAACATTGTACCGATCTTGGGTAATCTGACGAATTGCAAACACCGAATTTCCTATTTTAGTGGGAACACAACAATATTACATACAATTCATATTTAAAATATTTATTATGTATTATTCTAATTTTAGATGAGCACAAACAACGTTGATCACAATTTTGCATCGATTTTCGATTGGTGAATTGTTATAAGGCCAGCAGTTGTTGCTTTTTATAGGTTGGTAATCAGGTTTTAGTAAGTCTATGTTCTTCTTTGATGTTCAAACATACATCATACCAATTTTCATCAAATTCGATTTAATGGTTTCGCCGTGAAACAACCACAGACGGACTTTCGTATTTACAATATTAGTATAAATTATATTTGGATAGTGGACGTTTTATATAAGTTATAATTAAGTTTATTATTTTTTTATTTGTAAAGTTTGTTAATAATCATTTTAATACTGTTTTTTTTTAGGTACAGATTTAATGGGATGTTATTCTGCTATAAGACATAATTATGTTCTAACTAATGGTAAATTATTGTAACCATCCATGACATAAACATTGTAAGATATAATAACTATTCCTGTGCGAACTAGCCATGGGATTTGGTCTACCCCTTGCACTACACTGGCTCACTCACCGTTGAAACCGAAAATCAACAGAGATAAAAAACATTTGACCACCTATCCACTAGTAAAACACAGTACAATAATGAATTATTCTTAAATAAATTGTTTATCTTTTTGCAAAGAAGTATTATAGCATGCTAGTTTAATAATTAATGTGTTTGTTTTATTACTTGTTTTTTTTTTTTTTAAATTAGTGTGTTTTAGAAATACATAACATTAATGAATTATTCTACTACCATTACCCCTTGTTAATTTGGCTATTTCGTCGTTTTATTTGTGTTAGTGTGTCAGAAATCTTAAAGTTTAAAGATGTTAATTTGTGGTCTTTATCAGATATCGTATGAAATAAAAAAAAAAATTAAAAAGAAAAATAATTTTAACAGATTATTATTACGTAATGGATTATAATGTTATAATCCATCAGATTTGAATTAAGAATGTTCTTAACGAGATCTGATAAAAGTACATGAATATGAACAAAACAGATGTTTTGAAAAAATAACTGACAAGGATAATATTTACAGTTTAATCACTTTTGTATTTATATTGTATTTTTTAATGTTTCATCAGTTTTGTTCATAAACATGAAGCACGGGTGAGTGCAATATCCACACACCATGGTTGTTAAGCCGATTACTGTAATGAGACTTTCTGTGCCCACCCTCTGATGCTGCGTTTGCGCCGCCCTGAAAGACAAATTCGTGAAAATAAATATCTAACATCAAAAAAATATATTCATAAATAGGAAAGAGATCAACACTGTGAAGTGAGAAGTAAACAAAGTTTTAGATTTTCAATTATGAAACAGAGATTTGTGCTTTTAACCAAACGCTTGTAAAGAGGAATGATTTGAAATGCATATAGATTAATTAAAAAGTTAAAAAAAGCTGACTACTTTCTTAAAATAAAGACTATTAATTATTTTTAAGGATTCGATTAAACAATAAATACCTCTCGTCGTTCGATGGTGTAGAAGGCGTCATCATCGCTGCCCGTGTCGCCTACTTCTAGCTGTGGTCTGCCAGATCTGCTTTTGCTCTTCTGGAAGGTCATCTTCAATGAACTCCTGTATTTCTTCTTATCCCTCTCGCCAGCGCCACGACTCAACTTTATCACAGTTTTCAGAGTACCAGTGTAATCAGACTTCCCAGATTTACCCTTGCCCATAACACCGCAGTAATTCATACCGTATATACGTTCCTTCTCCTTTAATTTCTCTATCTTAGCCTCAGATGCAGCTTTGTGTGTCAGCAATCCTAGAGTTCTAAGTACATTCTCTTTTCTCTTCTGACTTTCAGGTGTTTCTTGAAGTACGTTACTTGGTCCCGGCAAGTTTTCTGTGGAATTACGTGCCGATTTTACCTTTGAAACCTTCGGTTTTGTTTCTTCGATCTTGGGTTCGATTGGTTCATCTTTCTTAACGTCAATCTCTGGTTGAACTGGTTCTACCTTTTCTGCCTCCTTTTTCTCTGTCTCTATAATTGGTTCCGTAGTCGGTTTTTCAATAATTTCTGTCTTTTGTGTCGGCTGTGATTCAGGTTTAATTTCAACGTTGGTGGTTTCAGTTTTATTTTTAGCAGAATCTACAACAGCACTATCTAGTTTTGGGACTTCAGAGGTCAAAGATATGTCTTCAGGAATAGCTTTAACAGTTTCTAATGGAGGCGCGGATGCCTCTGCTTCCATAGGTTGGGGAGCCTCGAGTGACTTAACTGCGACCGGCGTGGGGGTTATTGAAATGGCTGGTGATTTCATTTGATGTGGTGGTGACTTTATTTTCTCTATTGTTGCCATCTTCTCTTCTAATTCAATCCCCGTGTCCGATGACTTTCTCGATGAAGACCCACCACTTGATTTCCTCTTAGTTATTTGCACTTCATTGCAATTTAATTTCGATTCTATATTGCGTGGAGTTATTGATATCTGATTCGAGTCGAGTGCGCTAACTAAAGCTTGACTTGGGCTGTTTGGATGTAAAGTTGCGAATTGATGTAAATCGATTTGCGGCGTCGGTGCTGCTTTCTCTACCGATTTTCTTATTTCAGTCAAAGTCACATCCTTGCCCAATGACTTCTCAAATATACTGATAGCGTCAGATTCTTTTGAATGATTGGAACTCGTTGATTCCTTTCTTGCGCTGACACTATTCCTTTTTATTAATGTGACAGAATTAGGAAGATCTACATCAATAGACCTTCTCACTTGATCTCTTTTGACTATTGAAATAGCTGAGTTGTTTTCAAAACAACTCAGCACATTTTCCTTTTCAATTAATTTTTCTGGTGATCTAACAGGTTGCATGTCTTTAAGAGGTTTAATGTCTGCTCCCGATTTTGGTATTAAAACAACATCATTTGTTACCATTACAGACTTGCTATCATTTGATTTAGATTCTGATTCTTGTCTTTGTCTTCTTTTGTCAAACTCTTCAAATTCTTTAAGTCTATCCATGAGTTTGTCTATGCTGGCTACTGTTGTGCTACATTTATAAGTTATCTCTTGTCTATTTTCGGAACATTTCTCAGCAGAATCTTCTTCATAATGAAGGCGGATATTTTCACTATCATCATTCTTAGACGGCGTGCATTCATTTGTTATTGCTGAAATTGCATCTTTATCTTTGACTGGGGTTTCAGGTGTAATAATGCTATTATTATCTCCTAATGGCTTTGAGTGTCCGTAGAACTGACGAACGGTCTTAGTCATTGGATCAGTATTTACACTATCATTTATCATCTCTTGGTCTCTATCTATATTCTGGTCCAAGTCATTGATGAGATCACTGATTTCTTTAGATAATGTGTCAACGGTTTCATTCTTGTCCTCGGCTAAGTCATTTGTTATTGTACTAGTTATACCATTCTTAGAAGATTGGTTAATGGGTCTTGATGTAGTCGCTGCTTTCTTTCCTCTTCTGGCTTTCCTAATATTTTTTGATACCTCCTTTGAGTTAAATGTCTTCGACATACTAGTCAATATACTACTACGTTCTTCAAAAAGCGCATCATTATCAGTCTTCAGCAAATATTTGTCTTCTAGGTCTGATACATTAATATTTTCTAACTTAATCCTATTACTGTTATTGTTGTCGGAGTCTAATGAAGTACTTCTTTTTAAGCTCAGTTTTTTCTTATCTTTTTCTTTTACTATAGAACTAGGCTCTGTATCGGTTTTGGTTTCAGTTAATTTTGAGTCAACACTAAGAGAAGGCACTTTTCCAATAGGAGAGATCTGTACATTATTTTCAATATCTATATCTAGGTCAGTCTTAGTTTTATCTAAGCTTTTGCTGAGCTCCTTGTTTTCACTATCATTGAGTGGTTCACTGAGGCTGATATCTGATTCTGTTATATCTGAGCATTTAGAGATTTCACTGCCATCCCTTGAGCAGGAACGTCCTCTTTTTAATTTTTTACAATCTTCTGAAGTCTCCGAAACCTCTGATGGTTTTGAGTCAGAGAGAAGTCTCCGTCTTTTTTTCTGTTCTTTCATTACAACCTCATTTAATAGATTGTTTTTTACTTTCCTTGGTTTCCCGCTCCTTAAGTTTTTTCCTTCAAAAAGTGAGGGACTATTGCTTCTTTCAGAGCGCATAGAGTAGGGGCTGGTACGTGGTCCTAAGACTAAGCTGGTTGGAGAGTCACCTAAGACAGACTTCATCATGACCATATCAGAACTAAGCCTTACTCTCCTGCCAGCAGTTTTGGGACTCGAAGACCTAGAATTAGGTGTTACTTCCTCTGTAGGCTCCTTTTTTATTTCTCCGGCAGGTATCAATGGGACGGTTTCCTTATCTTGAGAATTATCAGATTCAGCTTTGCCAGCCTTCCTCGTACGTGTCACTGTTTGTCTTAAGACATTTTTCTTTGCAGCTACAACTTTCTTTCTTCTCAAAGTTTTTGTCTTTCTAATACCTAGAGGTCTTTTCTTGACTACTGCTTTAGGCTTGGGTGCATTTTTCTTGGGGTCTTTGGATGTTTTCGGTTCATCTTGGGAAGGTTTGCTTTTCTCTTCCTCGTTGAGGTCCGAGGCCTTTTTACGGGCACGAGTCTTGGGTTCAACTATTGTTTCTTCATCTAGGCTCTTATCTGTCTCTTCTTTAACCTGTTTAGTTTTCATGATGGAATGTGTAGTGAGGGATAATTCTGTTTTTCCGACATCAGGTTGTTGTTTATCAGCTCTGTTGTGAGTCAGAGGGGTCTGGTATGTTGTTTGGTGAATAAAGACACACAATTGACCCGACTACTGGCTTCTGTCACAGCCCTATTACAGTTTTAATGTCTTATATTCTTAGACTATTCTCTTGTGTAATTATTTCAAGATTGTATAGAGTTGTCACACTTGGCCTCTATACTACTTGAATTTTAATAATATTGAGCCATTATTTCTTCAATGTGAAATGCCATCTCACCCTGAAATATAAAAAAAATATATTTTAAATATCTTACTATAAATAATTTAGTAATTAAATAACATTTATATAGTTAAAGATTTTAGAAGAATTATCATGTTAAAATTACAAAAGTTGCAGTATTTGAGAATGTTGTGTTCTATTTTATATATTTAACGAGCATTCATTACTTAATTCTATGTAATTCGGTCGCAAATTAAGTCCAAAAGTCGTGGTAAACAAAAGCGATGCACGACAAATCAACAACTTTGCGTTCTT
This sequence comes from Vanessa tameamea, assembly GCF_037043105.1. Classification (NCBI taxonomy): domain Eukaryota; kingdom Metazoa; phylum Arthropoda; class Insecta; order Lepidoptera; family Nymphalidae; genus Vanessa; species Vanessa tameamea. The sequence goes on from NC_087323.1 coordinate 10,812,920, forward strand.
AATATACCTATTTTAACTACGGAATGTAAATAAATAAAAGTTTTAACGCGCACTCAAATGTGTAGACATGCATAATATATAATAATATTTACTTTTAAGGCGCTCGTTGCATAGAAAATCCAGCCGGAAAAGTCATGAAAATCTTATGTTTTGGTACACATCTCGTATGACCGCAACGCCACCTACAGCTGTGCGCTGCGTGTGCGTCGACCGAGAGACAGAAAGCACCAAATCATTTCCCTACCCGTGGCGCACCTCCGCAATGTACTCACTAAATACTCACAATTTATTCCACGGAACTGCCAAAAACCACAATAAACAGTCAATTAGACACTCAATGCACCATAATATGCAAAAAAGTTCAATAAAAACACACGATTAAACTTAGAAAACGATTTTTGAAAAGCCCAAATGTCTGCAGGCGTCCGCCATAATGTTTCCTTCGAAACGAATAATATAGTTCTTATTGCTCTTGTAGCAAGCAATCGCTCTATTCGCTATTCAAAATGGCGACCGTGTGGCGTTCACAGTGCGCGTTTGCACGTTTTTTTGTCGGAAAAACCGGGCGGATCCTGAACAACGCTGCAGATTTGGGTATAAAACTTACACCAGAGTCAATATCGGTAATTATTCAATTATATTTACTCGCGTCGGGCTGTAATGTCGCTTTGACCGCGACATGTGACAGAACTATGGGTGTACACCCTCACAAAAAGCTTTGACCGTATAAAAATAATAATATATTTATTTCATATATTTAAAAATATCTTTGATTCAGCCTATTCAATTCAAATCTTATTGTTTGTAGTACATTTGTAGTACATTTTTAAGTATTATAACTCAGATGTTCATTTTATTTTAAAATCACGTGGCGCGAATTTGAGGTTATTTTCTTAACTAACTTTTTTTTTTCTTTCACAGGTATCTACAACGAGGAGCTATTCTAACTATTCACATTCACCACTTGTCAAAAAAATCAAAGAACAGTATGATTTTGAAATAGAAAAAAATCCTCCTGAATGGGCATATGTAGAACGTCTTTTGCCCTTAGAAATAATTCCTCCAGTACAACCTAAAGAAACCTATCCATCTGGATGGATTCCACCAAAGGAAGAAGCAAAGGATCTACCATATTTTATGCCAAGAACCAAAAATCATGAGTTGCCAATATATCTCGTTATCACCCATAAAGGACAACGAAAAGTATCGATGTTGAGAAAAATAGAAGGTGATATTTGGTTAATGAACGACTTAATAAAAGAACACTTACAAAAAAATTTTAACCGTTACATAGAAACGAGAGTGCATGAATTAGGTAGATTTATTGAAGTAAAGGGAGATTTTGTAAACTCATTACGAGAATGGGCCTACTCTAAAGGTTTCTAAAAATATATATAAATGTAGTTTGTTAAAAATAAAATTTAAATAGACATTATTGTATTTTATTTCTTTCATTAAGTTTATATTTACACAAACACCTAAAACTCCATATTTACACACTTATAATTATAAAAATAAACTATACTACTATATATCACTATATTCATTCAACTAAATCTTTATAGTAAATACCAAAAATTAATTATTTCCATTTATATAATTATTTTATTTGCCTCTTTCACTAAAACATTATTAATTATTTAAAGAAAACTTTTTAATTAATTCACGTTTGATATAAAAACTTACATTTATGAAATACCTTACAAAATAAATAAATATATAATAATAAAATACGTGACGCGTACCTGTTTTGGTCAGTGTACGCGGCATGAAGCGTGTTTTGTTCAGCCGCCACTAGGGGCGCTGGCGACGGCGGAAGGTTTTATCTACGTAGCTATATGATATCCGCCCGGAGTTCTATGGGCCTCACCAAGATATTATTTTCGACTCGACTACACTTCTCTTTGTTTAAAACAACTTTTCTACATCTTAGCGTTCCGATTCGATACTTTATCATGCTTTTCAGTTCAACGTGAACATTTGGCGAGAGTTTTAAGAGGTTATTTAATGTTATATAAATTAGGTTAGTTATTCGCGTGATAAATAGCTTGAGAACGTACAAAAGTTATTGAAGTTGTTGTAAATTAGCCGGAATGATTCAGTATCGATGTTTAGAATATGTGCGGCGTTACATAACACAATGAACGTTTATGTGCCTATGTAAATATATTTATCAAGGCCAAGTGCTTTCAGAATATGACGTTGCAATCAATAGCTAAATAATACAGGGTTAAATAAATTATTTTGTACGTATTTTTAGCTTTAATGTACTTATATAGAAATTAACATTATATATTTTAATTTCATGTACTTAAATGTATTTATTAATTATATTAAGTACTTCAGTTACATTTTGTTAATAACTTTTTACCGTGATTGAATTAAGTACATTAGTTTTTTATTGCTTCGCTGTAACGTCGGATTAGTTAAAAACAATAAATTACGTAATGGAGGAAAGTTTTAGATTTTATTTCGCAGCCCTTGGGTTATTTATTTATTTGTTCGGTTGGAAACTTATACGAAATGATTACGTATTTTTTTAAAACTTTAATTTTTGGAATTCGTGCGTAGAAATCTTACTAGTCAACTTGGGTAACCGTAAAATGAAGAGTAACGTAATTAGTCACTCACTTCGATAACATTATATTTTTTAAAAAAAGATTTTTTTTTTGTGTATTCTTCGCTAGCTTATTTTACTTCGTCTGAATTTCTTACCCTAAATCGGTAAGCCTATACCTATCTCAAAATTAAAAAGCTATTCCATTATATTATGTGTACCTATTTTAAAACTCGTTTACTAATGTAATGTTGTTAATTCGATTAGCATATACCTAATTAGATTTACTTATTTATACTATTATTCAATTTAATCAAGATAGCGTTATTTTATAATCTGAATTTATATTTCAATTTAAAAATAGAACTTAAAACTTCACTCCAATTTTTTTCTGGTAACATTAAAGATCCTCGTAACATAGCTCAAAAACTGAAAACCTTAATATACTTATGACAAGTAGTCTTACTTGTATTTTTTAATCATCATTTTACAAAATCACATTAAACGTAAAGCTAACATTCCGTTTTTCAATTTACCTAGATTATACCGAGAAAAACTGGTAATAAACTCTAGTTACACTTCCAACGAGAAAATAGAATAATTATATATCTTTTATTAATAATAGTTAACTTTGTTTTATTTTATGGTTTTAGTCTATTTCAAATAGCAGTTAACGAAACAATGTTAGTTTACGTTAGCGTTATTATATGATACAGAGATACGTAAATATAACAGCATATAAGTATATCACGTCACATATAAATACATTAACGTCACAAGTACCTACTTCGTTACAAAATTTAATGTTCGTCAGTATTAAACTTAAAGATCCAACTGTTGCAAATAAATTAAAAAAAAAAACAAGCTTAGACAAGAACATTAAATTTAAGCTTGTCAGATTAAGTCTATATTTTAAAGCGTGTGAGACTGCGAAGGGCAATTATTAATATAAAAATATGATATATTTAAACCTTCTCGAAAACGCGGTGCATCATCAGGTATAAGTTTTGTGTATTAAGTAGTTTTTTCACTTAAGCATTACAAAATGTCTCCTGATTCATCTCTAAATATTCTGATGTAGAAAGCACTATATCCGAGGCAAAGTGACATTTCCTTACGACACTCAGACATAAATGGATCAAATGCAGGATTAGTAACGTTCCAAGATCACGCTCTGATCCTGACCTTTTAGCTCAGTCTATTGTAGTGACGGTACTTACATAATATTAAGTAAACATTAAATTCTTTAAAGCGAAATCCAACAATAAACAAAAAAAAATTGAATAAAATAATTAGGTATATATATTTTTACAAATGCTGAACTGTATTCAGCCAAACGATGAATGATATCGTAATAAATCATAATAAATAATTTTTAATTCATTTCAATGTAAATTTCGTAGATTTTTATTATTAGTTATACATTCAACTATTAAGTTCTTTATTTATAATAATTTAACTCAAAGTAAATAGCATCGTATTTCTTTTTTTTTCCTGACATTGATGGTAAACGAGCAGCTTTATACGTCACGCTGCTACAATGTAAGTTAGTTCATTGGTAGAACATATTACGTAAGATATTATATTTATATGAACGAATTATCATAGCTTTGTACGTACACCTTAAATTTAATTGGGTTATCATTATATTAATCAAGTATGTATGTATGTTACATGATATCTATCTTGATCGTATTTACAGCTTGTAAGTACTCCTAAATACCATAATAAACCATAAAAACCCCCACTAGACTAATTCCTTTGCCTTAAGTTTATCTGGAAGAGAGCCTTCTATTTTGTGCAAAAAAGTGTATATTTATTGTTATCAAGTAGACCCCAGATAAATAATATATTTAGGAATTCAGGTTCACCGCGATGTGTTAAGGCTTGCATACTAACGGGCAAAATTATGGTTATATTTATCAATAGATCGATTAGCAGATATAATTTGAACCGACACTGAGATTTATATAACTAATAAAAGTGTGTTTCTAATAAAACATAAAAATGTTCTACATTATATAATAATTTGTAAATACGATAAATGAAATCATTTAAGTTCGTTTGGTAACATTTATTATTTGAACTATAACTGAAAAATTGTGTAGAAAATATAAAATCAGGATCAATTTTGATAAAATTACATTATTACACACACAACCAAAACAATACATCTCTGAATCTTACTCGTATAATATAAAACAAAACTGTTTAATACGAAACAGAATGAAATAAGATATTGCGATCGTGGGAAAGTAAACTTATGCATTTAATTCGTTTGTAAAACGTCTACCCGATGTGATTTTAGATTTAATATAATAAGAGAGATTTTTTTCGTAAAAAAAGCATGATTAAATGATTATATAATTTATAATAACAGATGAAACATTAGTTTGTAACGTCCAACTGAAAAATCTATTAATAAATAAAATTTGTGCTAGAAAAGCCGGCGCGTTTTGAAAAAGGTTTTAATATACATTTTTATTATATAAGTACTTAGATTTGCTTCGCATTTCACCCGCTTTAAATTTAGACTTATGGCATCTTAAGCGTGAATGTTTTTTAATAAATATGAATGTATATACTTATGTTGTTTTTTTAAACTATCAATGTTACGCATTTTTTTTATTTTACGTCAAATTGATATATAACTTTTTTTGTTATATAAGTCGTGTATACTTTTAAGATAAATGTAACATATTATATTATATGTATATTTTACATATTTTATTAAAAATAGCTATGTGAACGAAGGGAGGGGAAATCCGGTTTGTCACTTTTCCGGTGAGCGCTCATAAAACTTTCATACAAAGTTTTAAAGTAATAGGTACCTACCAACTACCTATAATTTTATACTGTACTACTTTTAAACTATTTTATAACTAATATTCGTATAAGACTTTGTATGAAAGATTTCAGGTATACAGAAATTAAGATAGAAAATTATTACTTATAAAAAATTAATATACATACTTATTAAAACAATTTCAAAGTTATTTAATCCGTAGTTTCGAAGATATTAGAGGACTGTGACTGCGATAATGATTAATCAGGGCAGGAAGATTGCGTTAATTGATACTGATTTTGTTTCGTAAATACTTAAATATTACAACGAGGGGCTGATAGATAGGGTCACCGAATGTCATGACTTCGATATACAGTTGATTTACATACATTATCTAAATGAATATGATCGTTTCAGACGCTTTCGCGCTAAAAGGTATAAAGGAAAGCTATGACGGATGCATACATATATTTTTTTGGTCGTAATGCATATCATGCATATACTCAAATCACCGACACGGTGTTATACATTTCTAAAACGTTAAATGTAATAAATATAATAAACTAACTAAGAATAACGAACAAATTGGCTGGAATATATTACTATTTATTTATATATTTATAAATAAAAAAAATTAAAAAAAAAAAAAAAAATTATAAAGGCAAAAACCTATTGGAGCTAACAATTACCTAAATACAATAAAATAAATATTGAAAATAAGTGTGAGACGTTTTAATACTAGTTCTTTGTGTCAGGGCTTTGTGCAAGCCGGTCTGGGTAGGTTACCCCAACATATATTCTACCTCCAAACAGAAATACTTGGTATTATTGTGTTCCGGCTTAAAAGGTAAGCCAGTGTAACTACGTAAAATCTTAGTTCCCATGGTCCGTGGCGCATTGAACATGAATGCTTAAATTTATATTATTTCTTAGCCTTAGTCTATGAGCCGGAGACCACATACCATCAGGTGGCCCATTTGCGGGTTTGTTTACAATGTTATAAAAGAAATCAGTAAAATACAAAACTTATTACGTTTTGTTAATCTATATATTTTGGAATATTGGAATAAGTGGAGATATTACAACGAAATTAACAGTTAATATTATAATTCAAATATAAACATACTATAATTGTTTTATGACATATGTGTATATTTTTTTATATTATTATATTATAACTTTGTGTGTACGATGTAAAAATATGACGAGTATTGAAACAACCACCCACGGTTCAATTGCCTGCACCGAATTCGTCGTGGGATTTATTTTATTTCTAAGAATAACATTAACATGTGACGTCACGTTTATTTCAAGATGGCGTAATCGCTTCGTTAATTACTTTCAAGTATTTGTACGACGATTATGTTTGCTTATATAATGACAATAATTATTGTTTTTCAAAATGTGTTATAATTGTAACTGTAATTATAATAACAATATTAGTTTGTTTAAACTATGACACGTTATCAATAACGAGTTACATTTTTTAGTTCAACCAGTAGGTCAACTGCTCTATTTGGTTTGTGGCTAGCTTATAAGGCACCATATCTCGAGGTCTTGAATCTAAATCCTGGAATTGGCAAGTAATAATATAAATTTTTAACGAAAAAAAAAAACACTAACTTCAAATTACACTTTGAAAAAAATAATTATAAATACACTTTGAGTACATAATTTTATGTTCAGTATTTTCTCAGCCATAGCTTTTTTTCCCAATCGATTTATAAATGACAGAGTTTTAAGGTTCTTTTTTTTAAGTCGGTTAAATAGTTAGTTCATTTATATGTCCTCTTAGGAGTATCCCGGAGTTTGGAAGTTCACAGTAAAAATAATTCTGTCTCGGAAATGACGAAAAGCCGTAGGTGCTGCGTAAACTTTCTCCTGTATGTGAACTTTCTCATGTCGTGCTTCCAAACTTTGCACCCTTGTATAATGTCCCCTGCGTAGTTGACTATTCTCTTTTGAGAATGGTCTTTTATCGAAATTGGTTTGGAAGATATCGTCGTCATTATTATAATCAAATCCCAGAGCCAACGTGTTTCGTCATAAGTAAATCAACGTAAACTTTATTAAAAGCAACTTCAAAACATTGCATTTACAATTAACGTATAGAACAAAATCAAACAAGTCGATGACAAATATCATCAGCCATTTTCAATCTCTGATGATGTCATATCGTATTCGTAATATTTAAAAAATGTAAAATTACTTAACGGATTTGCGGTCGAAATTAATGATAAATTTAATTTTCCCTTTTCCGGTTGTTGGGCGCAAAATATTCGGCCTTGGTCACGTGTAAAAAAATAACACATCTAAGAATAATGAGATTAAAATTTCGAAGAGATTAATGATCATGATGTTCAGTAGACACTAGGTAATACATTGGATATCTATATATAAGTAAATAAAAATGAGAATAAATTAGATACATAAAATAGAATTTATAAATAATATAAAACGATACTAAATCTTCGTTTAATTTATTTCTTTTAATAAATTTACGTAAACATTCAAAAAACGGGGAGAAAACTAATGTCAGAAGTTAACTGGACGTCAAATGTCAGAGGGTAAAAATACATGAATCTGTAATCTGGAAGCTTAGAACATTTCAAAAATATACGATCAAAATTTAGATTTAAAATCAGAATGTTGGATTAATAAAGAATCAATATTGTAATTTAGTTTTTTAACGTCGTATAGTATAGATTTGTTTATGAAAACTTTAATTATTGCGTATTATAGTATTCGTCGATTTAAACTCCAGAAATAAACTATACAAGAACCTATTTTTTAAATTAATTTATTAATATAAATCCTTCTAAATGAAATTATATTATATAAATTACTTTCGAATTTAAGTAGTGTGGTATTACAAAAATTATTAACGTAACTTTAAGTTAAGAATTTAATAATAATAATAAATATATATGTTATGGATTATTGTACTTATAATTTAATTAAACAATATTCATTCTTTTTTTTTATTATTGTATATATATATATATATATATATATATATATATATATATATATATATACGATTATTTATTGATTTTCAATAATTATTTAGTTACAGGCACCAGCCGAAAACCAGTACTGGAACAACTTTTTGCGACAGTACTTTGTAAAATTTTAATTGTCATTATTTGTTAAGATCTTTAGTGTGTGGCAATATAAAAGTTTATTTATTTCTTTCGTGGTTGGTTAATATCTAATATCGATTTAAGCTTTGGACTGTACTCTTATAGAGTAGATCAATTTCTTCTTTTATATAGTAATAAAAAATAAGTCGTTACATGTGTAAAATATTCGCTCAGAGCGCGTTGCAACATAATAAGTCTCATTTAAAAAATGAGATAATGTTTTTAAAAGTATATAGAGTAGGCTGCATTCAAATGTTAATTATGCCACACCTACACATGCAATCCTGCGTCTTGTCGAGAACTGTTTTCAATATATCTATGTAAATGTAAACAGTCTTTTTAATTTTCTATTTGTAGTCATGAGTTGCATATACGTTTATGTGTTTAAATAATGTCTTACAATTAATAATACAAGCTAGTCTCTTCAGTGTTAGGGTGAGAAGTACCCCAAGGTGCCAGGATTAAGTCTTTGATAAATCATTCAGTTAAGGTAACGCAAGTCTCGAGGGCCCTTTCATCCTAGGAGTTAGTTTATAACTAAGTAAAATCTTGGTCAAAAACAAATTATAATACACTAAATGAGGCACACATATAAGTTAGTTTTTTGAAACTGTTTTTTATTTAAAAAAAATCTTTGTTATATATTATTTATTTCTTAAAATTGGAACTCTTTTTTTCTAACTTTTATATTGAGTTATTAAACTCTCTAACTATTATATTTTTTATTTTGAGCTCTTCTAACGGGTCGCGGTTCCCAAGACGACGTCGTTGCACGTTTCAGTTTACGTGTAATTAAAAATACTTGTTCTCGTCCGTGGTTGAAATTTTACGATAACCATTATTGAAAATTTAGGGAAAATATACATTAATATTTATATTTCGATCCAACTCTTTATTTCAATTTTATTATTAAAACGGAAGCTTGTCTATTGTTAAAAAAAGGTTATTAAACAAAGGTCCTGAACTTAGTTTATTTATATATATAGATAGAGTCTCGCACTACAAAAGAACTAAAACAAACGAGCCAACTTTATTATCTTGGCGTGCGTGACAGCTAGTACTTAGTGGCCAACTGTTGGCCACAATTTTTTTCCGTACATTCTCCGCTTTGACAGTGTTTAGACATACATGTAAATAATCAAAGTTCCAGAACAATTTTGGTCTATAGATGTATAGAGAAAAGTTGTGTATTCTGTGCCACTTTATCCTTGTTTTATTTGATTATAATAGTGTAACAATTCTGCTATTCCGTTTCTATTGATAGGAACACAACGAATAACATCAATCGAGTAAATATACCCTTGGTTGTAACCAATTTGAATAGGTGTAGTATTCAATGTGCCAATCGGATTTTTTTATTTGTAAATATTAAGACTGGCTAATGGGGCAACTGAAGGTCAAGACATAGGCGCTGTAAGAAACATTCGACCATCAATTATCACTTACATCGCAAATGTGCCACCACCGTTGGGAAGTAACAAGTTAATGCCCCTTGTGGCAATATAACACTGTCTCACTCGACCTTCAAACATATCCTTAAAGGCCTATAACAAAGATTGTAGGACTCGTTCGTCAGTCACTAATTTAGTTTTTTATACACACCGGAACACAGACACACTAAAAAACCAGCGGTACCCTCTTCTCTTCGGCGTCACGGGGTCGCCATCGCGTGCTACCGTGACGTCATCTTTCATACCTGAATTAAATATAGGCTTTGCTATTTCGCGGTATTATAACAGAACAGATATTTGCTTACTAGGATTTAGAATATTCAATTTAAATAGAATTAAAATGGAATGGAATTCTACTACAGTTACAATACTCAATTAAAGATTTGTCTTTTTAATTGAATTAATTACCAATTAAAGATCGGGCGTTCGTCTTTATGTTTGTTAAGGACGAACTTAATTTGTCGTACTATAATTTTCATTTAATTGTTTTATTTCAGTAATATTAAGGTATAGTATTTATTTATAAAGATGGCGTGGGCCATTATAAATACAAATATCATAAATGCGAAATTAACTCTGTCTGTTTTTCACGCTTAAACAGCTGACCACATTGAGATGAATTTTGGTGCGGAGGTAGTTTTGAGCCCCGAGGACATAGGTCTTTTTTCAATTCACCTCTCGAGCCGCAGCTACAGCTAGTATTATTAAATTTTACAAAAATATAAAGTTCACGCTTGACACGTCAATAATCTAAATTTAAAGCGAGTGAAACTGCGTAGTCTTCTTGTATATTAATATTATATAACAAAACCTTATCTAAAACGCGCTGCCTCATCTGGTATAAGTTTTATGTTTATTGGCTCAGTATTTTTTCTGTTATGAATTTTATAACAAATGTCTCCTTATAAGTTACAAGGAAAAATAAAATGTTTAAATCAATTTATAATTGATACTAAACCTTAATTGAAATTATTTGTTAATTGGCTGTTACGTGTGTCTTGAGCGCAGTTCATATCGCCATTGGTGACGACGCGAATGAAATTAAATGCGATACTATGAGTCAATTTGTATTAAATTAAGAAGACACGCAGTTTAAAAACAGTGGCATTCGTGGAGTTCGTGGCATTCATATAGAGCTTAATCCTGATATAAAATTTTGAAATTCTTGTAATACATCTTCATTTCAGGATACAAGTAGTATGTATAAATAACAATACACTAACAATACAAGTAACTTCTGAGTTTCTTGCTGATTCTTTTTGGTAGAATTAGGTAACTAAAAATTTAATTGAATCACATAAAATGACTAAATGATTCGCGCTCACAGGGACCTACTCGAATAAAGTATATTTTGATTCGTATTTCGATTAACAATTGGCCGTGTGAGCTCTGGTCCGAGCTCTTCCCAAGCAAACGTTAAATATGTGAATGTTTCATAGATCTGCAGAGAAAAGTCGGACCCAACATACATACATATTTGACATATAAATCTCATAACAATACTGTAAATATTTGAAAAAAATAATAATAATAAACTATTAATTTAGTTCAATTTAATTGTCAATGTGACCCGTTATCAAAATAAATAACTTATAAAATGTACTTATACGTCTATTCACCCACGAAGGCGCGCCCCTTCACTGTACATAAGCATGTGTGAGTGACGTTCGTGCTTACGAGATATCTAAGTGTGTGTGCGACTAAGAGTAGAGACAGCAAAAACATACAACTTGGATTATATATCTTAAGTTTATTGTATTAAAATACAATTAAATTAGCGTAAAGGGCGCGCCTTCATGATTGAATATATTTATTAACTTTTTAAATTTATATTTTTGCAATTTATACTTTTCAATTTTGTCCAGTAGTTTTAGAGATATTACAATGTATTAGTTATTATTTTTATATTAAGATCTAGCACTGCTCAGTGAAGGTAGAGAACTTGGATCGATACGAATTGTATTATATTTGTTTATAGATAATTATTTAAATTATAAGTACTTCGTTTTTATGTGCTAAAGCCGTAATCGAAGCCGGGCGAATCCGGGTATAACTACCTGTTTATTGTAAAAGGAGTTGAATAAAAATTCTGTAGATAAGAACTAAAATAGTAAAAATGTTGTTTGTTTCTAATCGGTTTATAAATATTATAATTCTTAAGTAACAGACATAAAAAACAAACGAATTGATCACCTTCATCTTATGAACTCAGTTAAAATAAAAGAGAATGTCAAGTACCAATAATATCACATTTTTCTCAATATCATAAAATTAATTTACGTCTTTTCTGTAGGTATGTTATGTTTTTTTACTATATAGGTACAAACATGGGAGTAGCTGTTAGACGCTTAGAGAGCGTCTGGGAGAATTTAAGAAAAAAGGGGTTATTTTTGAGAAAAGGCAATACTGACTAAGATAATTTTTTTATTGCAATAATTTTAATAAAAAAACATAGATTTGGGAAATTAATATTAGACATTCTATTATTAATTTCTAAAGAAATAGATGATCTTACCTTTCGTTACAATTAATAGGACTTCATCGTTTGATTGTGACGTTAATTATAATATAATTAATTTATTTTATTTACTTATTATATATAAAGAATATTTTGATTTTGACAACAGTAAAACAAAAACAACATCCTTATTAATAATAAAGGAATCATTTTTATTAAATAAAATTTAAATTTTCCATTTTCTCTAGTACTAAAACATTTTCTCATACGTTAAAACAATCATAATTTATATTTATAAAAAAATTAACATGGTTAAATAAGATGAGGTGTGAAGTTCTCTCTTCCGAATCAGTTGATACTTAATTGGCGGCTTAGCAAGCAACTTCGTCATGTAGTTTTCATGTAATATTGCGCGCACTTCGTAAAAAAAATTTTCATAACGCGTCAAAAGAAGTATAAATTCAAATTAAAATGACGAATGAAACAATTCTATCCCATATATCATATAAATTACTAGCTTAACCCTGCACCTATAGCATACATACCGCTTACCCCATTTTACCCCTGCGAGGGGTAAATAAAAGCCTATGTACTTCTTCGGGATTCGAACTATTCCATAACCATAAAGATATTAATCGTAAATAGTTCAAGTAAATGTTGAATTTTAATATATATATATATATTTGATTCATATATTAGTTGTAGCCTTGTTCAAAATATTGCTCGATGTTATTTTTTTCAACATTAGTGTTGATGTAACCAGTTGCAAAAATTAAATGTCGTAAATGATCTCTCGGATCTAACTTTTGAGTTATATTTCTTACATTTTTGACATTTTATTTGATTTAAATGGTAATTAATATTAATTATAAATAAATAGTTTTGGCACGGCGATCGTTGAATTTTCCGTCCGATAAAGTGGCACACACACACACGGTCCTGTCTACCAGTATAGCGTTTGTTTCATTTATCAATGATGCCAGCCGAATAAAACAAATATGGCGACGTAATAAAAATCTTTATTTGAAAATGTACAATTTTACTACAATAATCTTTATTTAAATCTTAAAAGTACTAAATTTTATGTAGCAGAAACGAGTATAAGTCGAATTGGGAACGGGGATAAAATACATTGAAAAATAGGTGTAGGAATAACATCATAGTATAAAAATAAACTCACATTAATCGAATGTAATAACACTGTGTTGTGATTACGGGGCAAATGTAACAAGCTGCCTGTCCCGACTTTGTCCGGGTGATCGCCGCGTACGGGGTTCAATCGAATCCATCCTACTCATACAAACAAAAGAATTATCTAAATCAGTCCAAGTTCGGTTACAAAAACACGTACAGAAGATTTATATTTTTAAATATACATATCGCTGGCTGACTTCTTTGTCTAAATAAAATCATTTTATTTGCATTTATATGCTGTAACTCCAAATATAATGTACGATAATATTCGATATTCACGTATTTATTATACCTACCTCAGTTATAAATATTATGTTTAGACACGTAACATGCTGAATGTAATACGACCAGTACGTGTGAAATTGTAAAAAAATATAAATAATCGATATATTTATTTAGCTAGTCTGTGTAACTGTGATAGATACTAAATGAAAACTTTTGTATAAAAAGTGTTTTCTATAGTTTAAATTACTTTAATTATTTATTAAAAAGTTACACTTAATTGTTATTTCAGCGTTTTATCAAATATATTCGATTTATCTTTTTGTTCAGTAAAAAAAACAGCCATATTGATCTAATATTTCTTAAAAGCCCGCCAAATCTAACTATTTTTTTTGCCACAGACAATAAAGTTTTAAGTTGAATCATAAGTCCAAAATTAACTTTCGATTCCAACAGATATAAATAATTATTAGTTCGAAATAAAAAGTAATTAATAATTAATATTCTAAATTATTAATTATTCCTATTTGCTTGCACAATGCCTTATTGTATTCTTGTTTTAAAATTATTTATTTGGATTCAATTTAATAACAGCTGTAATAATAAGATAAGGAAATAGAACGACTAACGATACAATGAAAAAAAAACATTCCAATCACAAAATATTAGTTAAAATAAATAGTTTACTTGGTGGTAGGTCTTTTTGCAAGCTCGCCTGGAGGTACCATCCACTAATAATATATTCTACTGGCAATACGTCATCTGTTCAAATTGCAAGCCTGGTGACAGACGGACGGACGGACAGCGAAGTCTTAGTAATAGGATCCTTTTATGTACGGAACCCTAAAAATAGCCAGGAACGTAAAAAACTCAATCGAATTAATATCAAGTTACAACTAAGGTCCGCACATCACTTCGGATACCTATTAATTTATGAAAAATATACATCTATACTGTGCTATGAATGCGAAATTAGCTCTGTCTGTCTGTCTGTTTGTCTGTCTTATTAGCTATGCAGGCAAGCTTGAACTCCAACGAAGGACATAGGCTACTTTTTTATGTCTAACGATCAACCCCTAAAACGTGAGCGAAGCCGCGGCCAATAACTAGTTTACTATAATTAAGAAATTATAGCGTAAAGTTAACTTTAATGAATTCGGATGTATTCCTCCCAGTGTACGTATTTATAGTCTTATATATTGAAACGGTGACGTGTCTATGACTTTTCAGCGACAGAATGTTAAATGAATTCACATAATTATAACTATTACAAGAATAAATAATTTGAATTTTAATAATAATAATTTGTATTTCGAATTTAATTAAAATACAGATAACATTTAAAGAATCTGTTCGCGTCACCTTTCGCGTCACAAATACAATTGGCATAAAACATAATTTAGAAATTAAAAAAATAAATTGGTGCTGCGTTTTTAAGACCAATTAATTATCTTACTCGTGAAACGTCAAAATCGATATACGGCGATACGCTACTTTGATACATATAACCTTCAAATGTCATAATGATTATACATACTCAATGTCGCGTATAATACATACAAATATAATTAATTGTATTTATCAATGTATAAATATAAATCTTGTACGGAAAATATGTCTATGATATTCCGTACAAGATAATATAGATGGCATAAAAGCTTAAAGATAGTTATTCGTAGATTTTCATAGAGGATATATAGATTTAATTCTATGAGATTATGTTTGATGACAAGGAGTAACTACTAAGTTTATTGTCGGTTCGTTTCGGTAATTAGTGGTTATTTTGATGAAATATATTGAATGGCAAAATCGCTTGTATGGTTATAATAATAATTATTGTATTTTTATTAAATTTTATTTATAAATACTTATGTACCTACATAGAATATTTTTATTTTAAATAATTTCTCGTTAAACGAAATCCTATTAATTAATAGTGGAAACTATTGTTTTTGTTAAATATCTTGATATTGTTTGAAGTTTGAACAACATTCCTACGTTATCTTCAATATTTTGATTTATTCGCGTTATGATATTTCCATTAAAAATACATTATTTATAGCAAATGTCTGTGTCCTGGTTTTCCTGAACCAATATATTATTATTTCCAGATGAATACGATTCCACAGCAGTCAGTAATGCGGACAATTTTGCAGGTAAAAAGCAGAAGCGACTATTTATTACAATTTACCCGATATCCAGACCAAGGTTACCTCGGCTCCGGCCTCCGCACAAGGACGACCGGAGTGGTTTATTTACACTCGATTAAGACGACCACTACACACTCAACTATAACAGTACTAGAACACTCTACTATTATTATTACGTAATTATAACTCCTGCCCAAAAGAGAAACGTAATGCTTTAAAGTGTTCGTGTATGTATGTAAGTATATTTATGTTACCACGATAACTTTTAAATGCATGAACAGATATATAGGTTAGAAGCCTGCCACCATCTCGTATAACACTCGCTGTAAATAAGTAAATTAATTAATTCAAACGTGTTTTTTTATATTTTAAAGTATATATATATATATGTATAACAATTTGTTATTTTATTTAACTTTATTTACTTTCTTTAATTATTCTTACTTCATATATATATAATAATAGCGTGTTGTTATATATTATATATAATTCTTCTGTGCCTGTGTCCTAATGGCTGGACCGATTTTGATGTCTTTTTTGAGTGTGTTGAGTGGTCACCACCACCACTGGTCCAATCTAAGCAATCTCCCTAGATGTGTTGCGATCGGGTTTAATGGTTTTTTATTAACAAATTATAAACTTATTATACCCGTATGAAGCCGGGATGTGCACCTAGTATATGATCGTCATTACATAGTATAAAACAAAATCGCTTGCCGCTGTCTGCCCTATGTATGCTTAGATATTTAAAATTACACAACTGTTTTAATGCGATTTTTTTAATAGATAGATTGATTCAAGAGGAAGGTTTATGTGTATAAAACATGCACAATATAGTAGAGAAACACTGATAATTTTAGAGGTTTCTGAAGTGATATCGTAAATAAACACATTGTTTTAGGCTTACATTGCAAACGCTGGCTGAACCCTACGAGATAGATCAAAGTGTTGTACACCTTAAAAAGGTGTTAAAAATCCCGCGATTTTACATGTTTATTCTTTATTTTTTACGAGAAATAATGGCTTATTTTCGAAAGGATTTTAAGCAATACAGCATTAATCCTTATCCAAATAAGTAGCTTAAATACATTGTACGTTTAATATATATCAATATGGCCCTTTACAGCGTGTAATTTAAATGAATATTTTCGAAGATATTACAGTTTTAAAACGCAGGGACATAGCGGTTTGTATTGTCTAACGACGGAAAAACTGTGGACATTGTGTATTTGTAGTGTATTTAGTGTCAGCATTGCACCCGTGCGAAGCCGGGGCGAGTCGCTAGTATGTTATAAATATTTATCAAGTCTATAAACCACACTTCATCCGTTTTGTTATTGTTCTTAATTTCAGTGAGGTAAAATTTATCTTACCTATAAATTTAGAGCCGTACTGGCCTGATGATTGGACTATGACCACACAACCGAAGATTGCAGGTTCAAGCCCGTGGTTATCATTAATCTCGTGAAACGTGGTGAAAGAAATCGTCAGGATATCTGCCTGTGACGGATAAAAATATTGCCACATGAAATATCCACTACGCATTGGAGCAGCGTGGTGGATTACGCCCCACTGAATCTCACTAAGGATAGTAAGGAAAGCTTATTCTCAGACGTTGGTTTTTGACGATATTTTATTTTCCTTTCATTAATAGATTGCAATATTTTTAAAAATAACTACAATCAATAAAAATCTAGAAAAACTAATTTCTGTTCTTAAGAATTCAAAATTACACATTTTTTTAAATCGGCATATTCCACAAATTAATTTCTATATATTTTTTTCTGTTCAGGACTTCTGTTGCAAGTAAATGCAGGTAATCTATTATTTACTATTACTCGCAGTATATAATGCCACCTTTATACATCACCGGAAGTATTAATATTTATGATTATTTACATCGTTATATCTCAGGAATGTTGGACTTTGGACCAAAAAGTTGATTATCAATTTTTGTGGAAAATTGCTTGACATAAAAATGTTGTCTATCTACTATTGACATAAAACTCATGGCTTAAGAAAAAAAAAAACCAAACAACTGATAATGAACTTTGATCTTGAATATTTATCTCACGTGGGATCGGTGGAAATATTTCATTTGTTGTACTGTACCCAAGATAAATCAATTGTTAATTGTATACAGTAAATGTAATGACTATATTAGATCGGAATGAAATGACAAAAATGTTTTTTTATAATGAAAAACTTATCATCTGCATTTGCTTTTTCACATGAATGAGTGATATGGTGCTCAATTGTGAAGGAACTAACCGTGAGGAAGACTTCATGTTTTGTATGAGATTACACAAATGAACAGTGGAGTAGCATTGTAGAATAAGGTCTAAACAGCTTCCTTACGGGTTACACGAGGCAATTGCCAGCCTTACTTTTCATTTCATATTTTACGATTTTTTGTTAGGTACTTATGAATTTAGTCAGTCATTTCAGTTCAGATACCCTCACGATATTCTTGTTATAAAATTCTAGCTAACATATATACATATATCTATATACATCAAAATGTAACGTATTTTGTAATTGAAAATTAATGAAATTATTTATGTAGTTTGCTCACCAAATTTTATGTAATAATATTTTAGATTTTTTTTAATCAAATTTCAGACATGGTAGCCGAGCTAATTGTGCAGTATGTGTGTGCAACCACAGGTGCGACAGGAATAATAAGGAGTAGAACCAACGGCATATCGTGCTTTCCGAGGCAAGGGTATTTTTTTCTTTCTTTATTTGGTTCACAAATAACTTTAAATATCAAAATTAAAAAAAAAAACTAACATAAATAATACAATCTAAAATTGAAAGGTAAACAAAGCAGGCGCCATTTAAATAAAATAATAATTAGAAATTTAAAAATAAAACAATAAAATTTAAATATCCTATTATATAACGCAAGACAAAGAATAAATTGTAAATAATATAATTAATAAGAAATATTTACTACTTTGACGCTTACTGGCAATGATTTTATTTGCGTACATCGTCCGTTACAAGGGTTGATTAAATACGCTTTTTAAATTTAAATATAATGAGACATTTCCAACTTAACGTTACCGATTGGCACTCGGTCTATCTTTGTTCGAATATTACTCGTATATTATAATTGTTAGGTTATGCGCGGTGGCTCACTGCCAACTGGCGATTGATGAGTTAAATATGTGGCTCAATATACACAAGGTGTACTATACACTTCGATGTTTCAAGGGTATTTATGTACTTTTCTATCTATATATCTATAAAAACCGGCCAAGTGCGAGTAGGACTCGCGCGCGAAGGGGTTTGTACCATTATCTATAAAAATGGACGCAGACGCACTTAAATATTTATTATATTCTGTTTTTAGTATTTGTTGTTTAGCTATCTGGAAACAGGCTGTCATGGTATGGGCATGTTATGCGGAGGAATGAGGACCCATGTTTTGTGGAAGTTCTTGAGCATGGAAGTGGGTGGATACAGAGGTAGGGGACGACCAAAGAAACGATGGATGGATTGTGTGAAAGACGATATGGTTAGAGAGAATGTTACTTGTGAGATGACGTCTGATAAAGAAGTATGGAAGAAGAAGATATGCTGCGCCGACCCCAAGTAAAATTGAGATTAGGGCAGGAGCATGATTTTAGTATTTGTTGTTACAGTGGCGACAGAAATACATCGGCTCTCTAACTATCAACGTTAATGAGTTACAGTCTGGTGACAGACGGACAGACGGACTGACAACCGGGCAGTAGAGTCTTAGTAATAGTATCCCGTTTTACCTTATGGGTACGGAACCCTATATAAATTTAATTAAATTGTCTAAATTTGTTTGCCTATTTATTTATTTATTAACATCTTTTTTTTTACATTAACAGGCTGTAAATTTCTCACTGCTGGGCTGAGGCCTCCTCTCCCTTTGAGGAGAAGGTTTGGAGCATATTCCACCACGCTGCTCCAATGCGGGTTGGTGGCACATGTGGCAGAATTTCATTAAAATTAGACACATGCAGGTTTCCTCACGATGTTTTCCTTTACCGCCGAGCACGATCTCAATTATAAACACAAATTAAGCACATGAAAATTTAGTGATGCTTGCCAGGGCTTGAGCCCGCAATCATCGGCTAAGATGCACGCGTTCTAACCACTGGGCCATCTCGGCTCAATCTAATGACTCTATCAAAAGTTATAACAACCAAAGTGTACGTATCTACCTACATATTTCTTTGATGCTATTTAAGACAGATATATAATATTATAATTACAATTTTTTTTTTAAATAGTCACGAAAAAGTACAACAGCCATTTAGGATTTTTCATTATTTCGTGTACAATACAAAAATGTTCAATATTAATTTCGCAACGATGTGTTCGTATATGACACTCTCGCTACGGTTTTTTATTATATTTATTATAGACTTGTTGTCAGCAAATGAATGCTCATATTAAGTGCTCACTGATCGTAGATATTGGCGTTACAAGACAAATTAATCATTTCTTACAAGGCAAATACGCCGCTAACCCGGCTCATTCAAACCGGAACGCTACAACGTCCATAAAGATCTACTACAGAGTACATTCTTTGTTGGAGGGTTAAATTAATTAATTAAATTAATTAATTGGTAATTGTTACTCAGGAAAAGTAGCTCATTTTTCTTTCCGGGCGAAACCAGCCTTTCTCTCCAGCCTATAAACTCTCTGATAATAAAAATTATGTAAACAGTCTTGACATCTGGAGAAGACAAATCACAATTAATTTATCAAATAAATATGTTTCGTTCATTGAATTTTAGTCTTATTTATTATATAGCATAGGTGGACAGATAAATGGGCCACCACATGGTGACCATTTCGTGGTCGTCACCGCTAATGGACATGGGCGCAGCAAGAAATTTTAACCATTCCTTACATCCCCAATTCGTCACCAAATTTGGTAGCTAAGATGTTAGATTAGGTAGGTAAGCTCATTATACCTACACAAAACCCTAACACAAAGTGAAGGAAAGATCTTGGTCAAGTCACTCTACTACAAAGAGTGACTCAAAAAAATTTATGCAAGTTTCTAAAGGATTTTTTCTCACACAATATGAATTATAAATTAAAAAAAGTTCTTTAAAATATATATAATATTTATTTACAAAGGCAAGACCAGGCTTCGGTGCTCGGTTTAAATATGTAAACTAATATTTTGTTTTTCTTAAATGATTGGTAATGACTACCGATTTGAAAAAGATTTTAATCTTAAGAGGCAATTGCTCCCTCGTATTCTTTTTATTTATTTATTTAATTCTCGAGTCTCCAACAAAAGATACACGCTAAATACATATTCTTAAAATTAAACAATATAAGTGTTACAAGTTGTGTGCTCCTTCAATTATAGGAGACCACAGCATGCACTAAATAATAATTTAAATACAATTAAGATAAAAAGGGAAAAAAAATATATACGTAGCAGTAAAAAACAAATATAAATTAGTAAATTAAAAATTAAGAATAGCTTATCAATTGAACATATTTTTGTGTTAGGTTAAAAGTTTAGTTAGACACACTCTGAATTTGGACAAACTGTAACGATGAATATCGAGGTCATTATTATTTCTAGAAAGTATGTTATATTGTCTACAGAGCCTTGGAACAGCAGCGTTATGGCCTAAGTTTTATTGAAATGTAGGAATATTAAATAAGTTATATGTTTTTACACGGGGCATACGACAAGGAGCATTAACTTGAATCTTTTGCAACAGATTACTACAATGTATGACTCCATGTATTATTTTGTGCAGAAATATAAGATCTGTGATATGTCTACGATTTATAAAAGAGGTCATGTGATAATATTTAAGTCTGTCGTTATAACTCGTGATGTTTTTAGCCTGTAAATCGCTGTAGGAGAGATGGTAAAGAAAGCGTTTTTGAACTTGTTCTAATCTATTGATGTGGACATCATACTGTGGATTCCAAATAATGCTATTGTATTCCAGTATGGGAAGAACTAGAGTCATGAATATTTTAATTTTGGTAGAAATATTCTTGAAGTCCTTCATATTACGGAGTATAAAACCAAGAATTTTAAATCCCTTAGATACAATATTAAATATATGTGTGTCGTATCTCAGTTTAGAATCTAAAGTAACTCCAAGGTCTCGTATACAGTGCAATGGTAAAATTTGTTGTTTGTTAATATAATATTTGTTTGGCTTAGCCTTTATATTGCGGGTAAACTGTACGTAGTGACATTTTTTTATATTAAGTATCATATTGTTAGCGCTACACGAAATCTCCAATCTGTTAATGTCTTCTTGCAATTTATTTACATCAGCGTTTGTAATTATAGGCTTCATTAACTTTAGATCATCGGCAAATAAGAAATAGCTTGCGTGGTGAAAACATGTAGTGATGTCATTAATAAATACGTTAAAAAGAATTGGTCCGAGATGTGAGCCCTGTGGAACGCCTGACACCACTTCAAAGATATCAGAACAATGACCACTGATGACAACGTTAAAAGTTCTATTCTGCAAATATGATTTAAACCAATTGAGAAGCGCTCCACCAACACCAAATTGTGATAGTTTATGTATAAAAAAAACAAGTGGTCAACTTTGTCGAAAGCTTTGCTGAAATCTGCGTATATTACATCAACAGGTATTCGTTTATCAACATTTTCGGATAAAGCGGAAGTAAAGCACAATAAGTTGTTAGTAGTGGATCTAGACTTTATAAAACCGTGTTGGTGGGGGGTTTTTTGATGTTTCAGATACCATGATAATCTTTCAGTGATCATCTTTTCAAAAACTTTGCCTAATGTTGAAAGTAACGAGATTGGTCTGGAGGAGAATGCAATAGCTTATTCGAGTTAAAGTATAACAACAATTGATTAAGCATGATTTTTTATAATTATTTTAATCCTGCAGAAAGTTTAATATTTGCCTAAATTAAAAAAGAATAATCTTTCATAATTAGTTATGAAAATTATCACCATTAAAATTATTAACAAATATATACAACGACCGGTCATGAAACTCTTGCTAAATAAAAAAAATGTAACGGGTTGTTGAGTACGAACTGTTATTATATAAATAAGTTAGTTCCTACCTGACTGTCATTATTAATTTGAAAATGGTAGAAGTATATATTTATACTAAATGGTACCTTTCGCTGGTTCTCTGTTCAAGGTTTTTACTTTTCAGAATTGATTGACACTTTAACAATCTGTATTGCTCCTATAATAAAATAAAGGTTTTTGAATTTGTTTAAATCACGTACTAGTAGCATCAGACCTTCCACTTGTCAAATTGAATACCAGTTACTGTTACGTAATTAATCTATACGTAGGAAAATTAATGTTACCCTTTAGGAGCTTATTAATAACGACCACTTAAAGAATTGATGTATTGACATGTATTTAATATTAACGGAATTTCTCGTGACCCGTAGTGGACTGTAAGTATAGTACGTTTCATTATTATTTTTTAAATAATAAAATCTCTTACCTTAACAGTACAATTTTTACGATTCGCCTATTTCGCCCCAATAAACTTACCCCCTGCTTCAAATCGCCTATTTCATACCACTAAATCCGCCCCCACTATACCCCACGTTAAAAAATATTATTCAATAAGTTTTTTTTATACTGTACTGGATTATATAAATTGTAAAAGAACTGGAATTAGTATTCGTTTATACAGAATACATATATATGATTGTATACAATTATTACATGTGTGTACATATGTCTTTTAAGTGATGAAAGAGATTAACCTTTCGAATCTGTCGTATGGTTCACATAAAATTAACATTTTAAAATTTCACGATTCATATCTTCGAAACGTGCGTTTAAAGCACATCTTTCGAGGGCCGGTAAGTACAGTTATCGTCATATTACAATTATTCTCATTGTTCAGTAGTAGTTAATATTTCCCACTAGGAACTAACTAACTGTGCTATTTCATTTTTATTATACGCAACGAGAAAACTTAATTAATATTATTGAAGAAAACCAAAACCTAAATTTATAGTTAAATAAATAAAACAAAAAGATTTGTTAGTTCTTACATAAAGTATGACAAATAACAGCAGAGAAGTTAAAGACCGTCAGCGGGGGGAGGCATGACGTCATAAGAGAGCGTCATTCAAACGGCAAACCGTACCGTGGTACTGATAGATATTTCATATAATTTATTTTATATTTTTACAATAATCTTTAATTAGTCTCTATATTTAAAGTTATATAATATAACACATACACACACATATATGCAGTGGCTATATATAGTAATTATAATCAGTTTAAAGTCAAAACAAAAACTGAACTGACATTGGAATATCCTTTATATTTCTGTACTATACGATAATTCTGCAGAAAGTTTTATATTTGCCTAAATTAAAAACTTATCTTAAAAATTACAAATAAGGCATATAATACTGTACTGGATTATATAAACGATAGAAGAGCTCGGTGTTAATATCCTTTGATGACTGTATTTTATTGTATATGTATTTTATATTGATTGAAAAAGAGTACCTATTGATTTTCTTGTCGGTTCTTCTCGGTAGAATCACTACGGCGAACCGGTGGTAGCTTTATGTTAAAACACCCCAATTGTAGTATATATACATTGAATATATATACATATTTAAGAAATTTCTTTATCTATATAACTGGCTAGACTAATAAAAAAAAACAAAAGCGCGCTAAACTGAATAATACCGCCATATTTTTTATTTTTGGGCTCGAATTGTAAAGTCAATATTGTCGCGAGCTGTACCTTGTTAAAAGTTTTCGTTGTGTTTTATTTGTAATACTATAATAAATATTTCCTAAAGGATTTAATTTAATGTTAGTATGTGTTATATGTATATGTTATTTGATGTTTATGTGTCTCTATGGGATGCTCGTCACTGAATGTTAATACTGTGGGCTTTGTAGTCACGTTAGTAACGTCAAAGGCTCTTCACATTTCTCGTTTCCTACATTAATATGTTTCAACCCTTTGTTTCGTATGTTATACTAATGTTTGTGATATTTTTTTTATCTATTCAGATAAGTAAAAATGTGTATGTCTGTGATTTTACACTGACTGACGTTTTTAAATTTAATACGGCCATTCGTAAGTTACTAAAATATTATTGTTATTGTCTGTTTGTGTGTCTGTTGGTCCAGAGTGGAAAATATTATAAAATTAAATAATTTCGTTACTAAGTGGGGCGTTTTCTAAGCATGTACAGTTTATATTTTTTCTTTTTATCACCAAAGTTGCTTGAGTATTCATTTATAAAAACTTAAAGTTTTTTTTATGATTTAGTTTGGCGGGCAAATGCTTATCTGGTGGTAAATGGCTATAACCTCTCTTAGACATTGTCACTGTAAGAAATGTTAACCATTTCAAATATCGGCAATGCGCTACTAATCTTATATTTTATGCTTGTGCCTGTAACGCTGGCTCATATACTCTTCAAACTTCGGAATACAACAGTAATAAGTATTGCTGTTTGGCGATAGATTTCATGATGCAAGCCCTCCCACCAAGTGCAATATAAGTTATATCAGGGCCGGACCGTGAGATTATTGGGCGCTGGGCTAATACCACTTAGAGCCCACCTAAGACACACCTGAATGTAGACTTGAATTAAATGAATTGAATGGGTTTGATTAATTGCAGGATTCGCAGGGCTACAAACTATATGATCTGTTTAATTTAATAAAATTAGGTATTTCTTTCGCATTATCGTCTATTTTTGATTTTGACTTGACTTAGCTGGGGCCCCTTGATCCATGGGGCCCTGGGGTGAAGCCCAAAAAGCCTTATGGTAGATCCGGCCCTGAGTTATATATTAGTCATCGTAAACAATAAAAAAAGATATTTTACATTTCTAAAATTGTTAGCATTTAAATATATTTATAGGTTGTACGATATTTTATTATTCCACGTATAATACAAAACGAGAGTGCAGCCACGAGGTGCAGTTAAAATAAAGATAAAATATTTATGTTGTTAGAAATGATATTCTTTATTTAGGTTAGAGAGGAGAGTTTGGAATTACAGGTACGATGTCGTTGCGCTTATTTCTAGTGTAATCACGGCCGTAGATGTAACTTATGCTTCGAACAGTAGCAATGTCTATGGTTTAATGGAAGTTACTTCTTACCTTTACCATTCAATGGCCCTTATTCCATCTGCTATTAATAAAGAAAAGCATAAAAATTTCTGGTTCAGAACGTGGACTCGCGAGATGTCAGTCAGACATTGAACAGATATATTGCTACTTGTAATAACTATTTTAATTACTAATAATTAACTATTTAGTTTATATAAATAAGTATACTATTTCATGTTTTATTATTAATAAACTTGTTTAGGAGAATTTAGTGGTGCGCTGAAATGATCTAGGTTTAGTAGCTTCAAGTCTAATGATTTTGTTGATAGTATATACTTAATTTAAATTTGATGAAAATTATCCACTTTTAAGGGTAGAAAAATAATGGGAAACAATTCTGGACTGAGCAGCACGTTTAGAATGTTTACTTATATTTAATAAGTAATAAATTATAATATAATATTTATATATAGATTTTACGCTCATGAAAGCGCGCCCCTCTACGTGAAATTATTTAATTATTAATGACATAAATATAATTTAATTTGTAAATTTTGCTGTTTTTCCACTTACGCACATTAAGACATACTGTAAGCACGTCAATATGTCTTAACTATCACCTGGAAAAATTATGCAATTCCGTCTGAGTAAGTACCATCAACTGATTAGGTAATCTAACAGCAGTTCTCAGTATTTTTGTGTTCCAGTTTGAAGGGTGACTATAACTAAAGAAGCCAGTGTAACTAAACGCACAAGTGACATTACATCTTAGTTCTCAAGGTTGGCGGCGCATTGCCGTTGCAAGGAATGGTTAATATTTTTTATAGCGCCAACGTCTGTGGGCGGTGATGATTGATGATTTGCTCGTCCGTCTACTTGTAGGAAAATATACGTTATTATTTACTATATTTAGTATAGAGTGATATATGTATATTTAACACTATATCAGTAGTCTTTTGTTTAGACATTTGTAAGTCCTTTGTTTCAGTAAAACGATAATTCCATGATTATATTCTAGTTTAGTTGGAGTTTATTATACTATCCGAAAATTGGTATTTTCGTTGACTTGATAGCAATACATCAATTTTTAGAAGGAACAAACTGACGCAGTAGCGACTCCATTAAAGTACATATTATCATTCAAAATCTTCCGAGTGTTTTTGCAAAAAGACAAAAAATATTGTTTACCATACCATACCATATTTCATAGATATGTTGCAGCAAAATTAAGTGGATGAAGCATGGCCATAAGTTAGGCTCCAGCATATGTAATAAATTAGGCGCATTAGGCTCCTGTAATCGATATTAGAAAAATAGGTTCTTCCTGCTTGGTTTGTTGGTCAAGCCGAGGTCTTCCTCCTTGCCCGGGCGTTTCTTCAACAGTAGCCTAATGGCTACCGTGTCAATAGATGTTGACCCGGTGGATCAGGATCTAATTGACCCAGTGGTGTAAATGATACGATAAGTTTTTTGTTACACGCCTCAAGATCGCCCCACGTGATGGCGGTTATTGCGACTGCAATGTGAATTGCAGTTCGTTCGTATGGTCTTTATCAGAGCAATGTTGAATTATAAACTTGAATAAATACATTGTTATTCACATTGTACTTGGGTAGGTACCACCCACTCATCTGATATTCTACCGCTAAACAGCAACACCTAACATCTTTGTAGCATAAGGGAGCGAGTAGACCCCTCTACTATAGACACAAGGGACATACCGTCTTAGTTCCCAAGGTTGGTAGTACATTGGCGATGCAAGAAATATGAAACATTTCTTACATCGCCGATGTCTGTGGGGAGTGGTGACCACTTACGATCAGATTGTCCATGTCTCTGTGCGCCAATCTATGTCATAAAACAAAAAACTATGGTGTTATTTAGGATTATGTGTACATACATAACATAATATATATTAGCCTGTATCTTCTATGACTTTTTTAATTAAATTGAATTTTTAGATTTTTAAATTATGTTTTAATGGGTTCTGTACGTGTGCATAATTCTAAATTATTCAAAAGATTGAGAAACTTTCATCGTTTTATACAGATTTAATTAGTGTTGTAAAAGTGAAGAATAAGTTCACTATAAATAACAATGAATTTACTGAACAATTAGTAAGGTAAAAATAAAGTTCAATAAAACCAACAACCATTTTCAACATCTTTATTCACCGACACACATGACATGTTTTAAATGACAATAAATTAAAATAAACCTGGTACAGTTATGAAGCATTCTAAAGTAAAACAAACAGCCTGTAAACCACTGCTGCTGCGGCAGGACGGCGTTATAGGCACAAGTTAAACACGTGAAAAGTGAAAACTCAGCGATGTAACATCGTCGGGTAAACCCGAGTGTGTGACGGTCCTTTTAAATTGGTAAATTATTATAAAATGGAAAACGTCAATTGCTGCTGTCTAACCATACACCGCTTTGAAATTCCCCGACTTCGTACGGGTAAAATTCATACAAAGTTATGGGCCCAATACCCTTTGAAGTTTAATTTTCTAATAAATCTATCTAAGCGAGCGTCTACATCTTGAAAGAAGTAACTATGTTAAATTTCAAGTCAATCGGAACTACAGTTTCGGAAATCTCGCAATGGGCCAGTTAGAGGTTTCGCTTCAATATATATACATATATTTGCCTTAACTTAAGCCACATAATCGGCGAAGAGTGTTAATAACATATATATATGTGTATAATCTGTTCACTCACGAACACATGCTTACAAGATGTCTTAGTGTGCGTGGAATGACTATTGCAAGAAAAAAGACTGCAAAAAAATACAAATGAGGTTATATTAGTTAACGTACGCCTGTAATTTAACGCGGAAGGGCGTCACTTCGTCAGTGAACAGGGAGCCAATTCTACGAACATATAACGCTTATACGTTTCTCGTTCTGTCCCGATCCAACTACGAGTATTCATCGCAAAAATAAAACTCAGTTTAATCGCAACTGAGGGCCAATACCACTAATTCATATCGGTTACGATACGATCCCGATATAACTTCGACCGAACCTCAAAAACGTCGTATTAGTAGAATAGGAAAACGGATTAGCGTTAATATTTCGATTTGATTGCGATAAAGTGAAAATTTATTAGTAGAATTGTCCCTCAGGTCTCTACAATACAGTGCTGCTCACTTATAAAAATAAAACAGTCTCTTATTGTAAATATTTTATTTTTGTTTTAAAATCGATTCAATAAGCACATAAAAGTGAAACTGTGAATATTGATTTATATTTAAGGCAATTATCGCCTTCTGTCGGAATTAAGTATACGATTGCGCGTGTAGTCAATTGGCCCACGTTTTCCTTCCTTTATACAATAACCGTTTCGAGTGATAACATGCAAAATTAATGCACTAATTTATCGTAAAGCTACGTAGTGTTTGTTTCGAGTTTTAACATCAGACTAGTATTATTAGAAATTTTATGAAATATTTATTCAGAGATTGGTAACAGTATTGAGCGATATACATGGAATTTCTGGAACGTCCTTTTGCTTTAGCAATTGTTTTGACAAATATTACACAAAATCTAAACTTAATATATCTATCCTTTTCTTTCATTTTTATTGTACAAAAGAAAAAAAAATATTAAAAATAATGTTGTGAAAAAAAAAAAAACAATAATTGACTTTGCAAATTAACGTTATTAAAAAGTGCAAAACACATTTGATTGAAAGTAACTAAGTTAGAATTTCTATTACCTTTACAATTTACGAACAAACTTTTTCTCAGTAGACGACGACATTATCGATTAAATATCGGTCGTTATGTCACACATTACTAATGTTATCAAACATTTTGGATTACGACATTCACCAGTATACACTAAGAAAAAAAAAACTAGGAATCCTATATTGGTATAAAAATAGTTACTTTATAGGAAATAAAAACATGATAAATAAAGAAAAATCTAATTGTTTACAAAAGACATTATTTTAATCGGCGATTCTATACATGCCTAAGTCTTCATTAAGCGATAACCAGACCTACTAACAATCATACGTTCATATTTTCTATTTATTAGTAAGAATTACTAATAAATAGAAAATGGTAATAGATTTTTACAATATTACTCAAAACGCAGATTCGCATTCGAGATATAATTTCCAGAAAACTTACCGTTCCATACGGCGCTAAAACAAATTAAATAATTATGCATAATTTTAGCATAGATTGTACAATTTTTTACATCTTAAAATCAATATGTTATTATAAATCAGAGGTTTCCAAACTTATTCCGCGACAAGAAAATACTCGTCGTTACAAAATAGTTACTTTACAAAACAGTGGAAACGAAGGACAAATATTACATCTCCTCTTACTAATACTTTTCAGGATATTAACAAGTTGAATATATAATATCTATATTTAGAATAAAATTAAGTCCCCATAGGTCGCGTATTAACACTATAAGATATGATTTTGAAGTCTGCAGTTGAGTGAATATTTGGCCGTTAATTTTTATTTTATTTTATAATAAATATAGTGATGATTTCAAGCCTTATATAAAATCTAAACTAACAATCCCTAGAATGTTCCTTTTACACATCTCGCTAAAATTCAGGGTTGAAAATTCTACGAAATAAGAGCAACAAAATTTTTTATAGTGTTTGAGGTCATACTTTTATTTATACGTGGCACCTCGAACTGCATACTTCTGTCTTAAATAGGTTTTTTTTTTTATATCGTGTGTATTCTCTTACGAATTATTAATAAATAAGGTTAATTTTAGGACTATGAGATATATTCGAAAAAACACATTCGAAATCGACATAAGAACCGCGTCGTTTGCTCTCTACTTAGTTCCGCCGAATTGTTTTCGATGACAGTCAACATTTCAATGATATTTCAACTTTAAAAAATCTTTGTCACAATGTCCGGAAACCTCTTTAAATGACTCGTATCATTCAGCTCGTTCCAGTAGCTTCCTAACCAGTCTCCAATCCTCCATGATATCCGAGTCCGGCAGCATGTACACCACGTAGGGCGGCGACACCGACACCTGCCGTCTCCGTCGCTTGCGGCCCCACTCCGCGCCGCAGGGCCACAGGTCGACTGCGTGTCTTTCCTCTTCGATTTTCCTAATCTTTTCGAGTATTTCTTCTTTTAATTTCTCGTACGTTAGCCATTTTTCACTCTGTTGACAATGAAAACATATTTTAATGTAAATTACACGAATTGATTGTTTAGTTATATTATTTAGTTCAAAAGTTGGTTTTGAATTATTTTTTGTAGTTATTTAACTTAATATAAAAATTAGTTGAAGTTTAAAAAAAAAACATTTAAAATGATTTATATTTAAACTTAACATCACACTTGATAAACAACTATAATTCCATAATATAGGAAGGCCTCAGGCAAATCGGCCACCTGATGGTAAGAGGTGACCCCATAGACATTAGCGCTGTAAGAATTATTAATCATTCCTTACATTCAATACGCCCAACCTTGGGGCCTAAGACATTAGGCCCCTTGTGCCCGTAGTTTCACTGGCTGACTCATCCTTCAAACCGGAACACAGTAAGACTATGTATTGCTGTTTGGCGATATAGTTTATAATGTTTGGTGATGATAGAAGGGCATCAATCAATAAAGTCCTACCACCAGGTCAATAGCAAGATTTTAATATTCCGTATATTATATTATAACAAAAATAATACGAACAAATATAACGAATAGCATGCGTTCGTGTCATTAGTTTTCGAATTCTGTATTTAAAAAAACATTAAAAAAAAAATGATTTAATAAAAACTATTTAATAACACTAATCACTAAGAGCAATACAATAAAACAGTCCTCTAAACTCTTATGGAAGCTAATAGCGCTCGGGTTTAAGGAGTCCCTATTGACACGAGGCTCCATATTAATATTCATATAGACAACATACTGGCAAAGAGCTTTCAAGTTTTTTTCGTATTACGTAACTGTAACTACAAAATCATTTTTACTGAGGTAACATATTTCAATACATTAATTCGTAGAATTATTAAATACTACAGCAATGTTGGGAATTCCGATCATAATATCCATGTTCAAGCGTATTGAACGAATAAATACGTGCAAGTGGTTTTTGATTTACAGTTGTGATATAACTAAAACCTACCCTAATTATACTAAGTAAAATTTCATAAGCATTTAACGAATGACACTTGATATTTTTTTTAAATTAGAATACTCGCAATCAACGCCTATGAAACGTTGAAATGCTCTGTCGAAATTAGCAAGAAAACTTCATCTAAATCCAACCGTTGCATTGTATTCCGAACATTCTAGAAGAATTCATATTCATTGTTTTTCAATAAATACAATAAAGATGAAATACATTCATATACTCAGTATCAGCACGGTAATTGAAAATGTCGTCTTCTACTTATATTTTTAACAAAACATATTGTATAGTAATTAAATAATGTTAAGCATTATGTACGAGAAATACCACTTATTTACATATAAAGTCATGATCGGATCCTATTTAAAAATATATTATAATATGATCTGTAATTTCAAAGATAATTTGATAGAGTACGTACGTAGCGAATGAAATAACAGTAATAATAATTACAAAACTATCTATTATATTCCAAAGTTCCGGATAATTCTCATAGAATCTACCTACCTCACCCTAACGCATCGGTCCCTTCGAAACCGCTTTGTGTTAGCGCAGCTTCATTCTCAGGTAGATGTTACACAAAGGAACATCACAATTGAGCGCTTTTTTAACGCTTATTATCTCTTCCATCGTGACAATTTAATGCACGTAAC
This sequence comes from Vanessa tameamea, assembly GCF_037043105.1. Lineage (NCBI taxonomy): Eukaryota > Metazoa > Arthropoda > Insecta > Lepidoptera > Nymphalidae > Vanessa > Vanessa tameamea. The sequence goes on from NC_087323.1 coordinate 10,845,747, forward strand.
AATATACATATATTAATTTCGTTTCAAATCTAAACTAATATTACAAATGCGAAAATATCTGTCTGTTATCTCCTCACGCTTAGACTGCTGAGCCGATTTAGATGAAATTTGGTTTGGAGATAGTTGCAGTTCCGGGGAACGACATAGGCTACTTTTTTAATTTACTCCTCGAGGGGGTTAAAACGGGGATGTTATTGTTATATACTTTGCGCGGGTAAATCGGCAGCTCAGCTAGTAAGTAATATGTATCAAGTAAAGTAATGGATTTTAGATTGAGAATAAATAGAACTTAAAGTACATACGCATGCGTACGTTAGAGAAGCTTCAACATTTCCCGTTGGCATTATCATTGTTTTATGTGTCACATTAATATAATTACATGCTTCATAGACACGGAAGATCCGTTACTATGTTATACAATAATATTGAACATTTATTAGAATCTAGTTGGTCCCCGCGGCATTGGTCGTTTAAGAGGTTGGTCGTCTGTTGTTGGGGATAAAAAAATAGTCTTTTAAATTTTCAAACTTCATACCAAATTTTAGAACGAGTAGCAGACAGACAGAAAGTAATATTAGTATTGATTAAATTTGAACGATGACTGTTATTATTTAGCTTTCAAAAAAATAACAGAAAGCAGATTAGGCATGTTTTTATTCCTCGAAAGGAAACACGTTGAATAAACAGCAGGGTCTCGTAGAACTTACTCAAAGCTCACCCTTAACTTTACCGTTACTTTACCTAAACATATCTAGCATAAATCGATTCCAGTATCTTATTAAGAAACGACATAGTATCATAAAATATATGCACGACAAAAACTTATTTATTTATGCCTGCAATCAAATACAAATCAATATATGGATTAAAATTAATTTATAGAAAACGTAAATTATTTATAGAAGTTTATTTAATTAAGCAAATTTTCTAGCATCGATGTTAATTTTACTTCGAGTTTTAACTATTTGTCTTCGAAGGTAGCAATAATAATTTGAAATGATAGTTTTGCTTAACTTTAACAATGATCAATCCTCGTATCGATTTTGAGCATCACAGCGGAGACCAGAGCTGTATTACAAACAGGTGCACTCTCTATTCGTCACATTCTCATAATCAGATGGAATGGTAAATAGAAACAGTCCATAGCAACAAAGACTTTACAAATCTTTTCAAGTATAAGAATATACAAATTGTAAGCTCCTATCATTTGAGCAAAATACCTGAAATCTGCAATCTTTGAAGCCTGACAACTAAACCACCAAGCGAGTCGGATCTTTAGTAGCATATCCAAATGAAATACATACATACTTACTTAGTATAATTTACATAACGGGATCACCGGAGTGAGACACAAGCTTCAAGCTTGCACGAAATAATATCTTATAAACTTAATGTACCCATGTAGGATACAAAAAATACGACTAGTCGTTAGGTGTTACATACTATATTTTTCATATACATCCAGTTTCATCAAGTACAACATTATGTTGAGTTACTTAGTTGAGTTAGTTAAAGTACTAATTATGACATCAGTGACGTTATAGGAGCTTTTATTTGGTGCCAGTCCTACTTAAAGTACTTAATTGTTAAATATACGTTAATAGGCAACCTCTCCATTTATAGAGGTGGCTTGGAGCTTATTCCACCATGTTGTTCAACTCCATTGGTTTGTTCGTTACATATTTAGAATTCCTATCCTAAATATATTTTGCTTCTTCGATGATCACGAGATGAATCATAGTAATAACAAAAATGATGCGCGTGATAATTCATTGTTTGCCCGGATTTTAACTTGTATCCATGACGTTTTATGAACACGTTCATCCGCTAGGTCATCTCAGATTTTGATAACATTCAGACAGGATTGAGAGTGCTTTAGTTTTTGATATATATATTTTTTCGTTCGGTCTAAAAAAGTGTATGTTAGCAATTTCATTCGTAAAGAACTTATTAAATCTTCGTTATGAAATTGCAATGAAATGCAACTAGAATATGTCTATTTTAATAATATATATAATATTATTCGTGCATAATGTACAGGTAAACTATAGTTTTTTTTTTTTAAATATGATGAATGGAAATTGTTTTATAGTTATCGTGTTATAAATAAATTCATATTGTCACGATAAAAACAACCTATGCCATTAGTGTACTATTTTTTATAAAATGATAACGACATTACCCTGTAATACTTAAAATTTAAATGTTTCATTTTTGTATATATTCGTTTCAGCTTGAAATATAAATGTATACAATTTAATTTCCTCGTTCATTACAATAGTTTATCTTTGCAAAGCGAGCAACGCATAGCGAGGCGTTCAAAGCCAGGGTAATTCATCGAACACGTGTCGTGTGTCGACACAGAATGCGCGGGCGCAACGAAAGCCAACATGGCCGTCTTCCGGGAAACGCGCGAGGTCGCCGCGCCGCTAACGGTCGCCATTTTGTTGGGGCAAATTGATACGTTGCATGATGCACCGCTTTAGGATTACACACGTACTTTGCGGAACGAGTAATATACATACATAAATACATATTATGGTACTACAACAGAGTCGAGTCGTCACGTGCAATAAATTCCAAATACACGAATATTGTGTAGATTATAATTATACTATTTAATATTGTACAGAGTTTACACTATATTTGTGAAATTATTGTACTGTTACAAAAGTTTTTAAAGCTTCCTAGGTACATAATGCTATAATAATGATCTCTATGGCTAAAGTTTGAGGGAAACGAGGTCGAATAACGGGCCCAAGTTTGCTTAAAGCATTTAGTCTATTGTAGAATAATATTCAGTTGTATTTAATACTATCAACAAATTTGTAATACCTACTTAAAGGTTTTGACTTATTTACATATATATTACGCCCATGTACATATGTATTATATATGTGATGGCATATAATAAACGGTCGGTATATACAAAGTTAATAAAGACTTAATTAGACACTTAAATCAAATACTCATATGGGTACCATTTTAATATTAACATTTTCGTTCAGTGTATGTAATAAGGTTTTGAGTTCCATTATATAACATTTGATAAAATGATGTTTTACTGTTCCGAAAGTAATCATTATTCATCCGTCTGGCTGCTTGTAATGAAATATATTTGAGTTATGAATGCTGAGGGGAAAACAGCACCGAGCGAGAGAGGGAGACGTGTTTTCCTTGTCTGGCGTTCGTGAAGTAATAAAACCAGAAATATTTTTAAAGAAAGTTTTAGACATTTTCTTTTAACGACGAAATCTTAATAAGGATTAAGTTATTTATTAAAATGGAGAAACGTTTGATGATTGATGTTTATTGTAACCATTTTAAACATATTTTTTAGGTTATTTAATGGTAATTAAAAAAAACACAAAGCACTATTCCAATGAGATTATACAAGGTTATTGGCAATTCGACGTATTCCCGTTAGGAGGTGATAGGGGTGACTATTTGCGATAATTTTAACTCCCATATGCATGATGCAAAAGTTAACCATTTTTGAGTTACCACGTTTTTTAGTTTTTTTCAAAATAAGTCAAAAATGCAACTTCAAAAATGTATTTAAAATAAAAATATCAATTAAAATCTATTTTTTTCTTCTGATTTATAAAAACGATTAAGCACTGGTTAGTTGTCAATATTAAAATAGTAATTATCCGTCCAAATTTAAAAATGCGAGACGGAAAAATATGTTATTTCAATATTTTTTTCATTTTTTTTCCACATAAATGCCTTAAAAACTAAAAAAATCGTTAATAACCGAGTGGAACATCTTCTATTTCGAAACGCAATTTGTCATAATATGGTTAGACTTAACTATTTATAAGGACTACTCCGGTCTTGTATGAAAGCTTATTTCACAATCGTGCCTTATTGTTTTCTCTTAGCCTTTTTTTTAAATTATTTGACTGCCCTCGGCCCATAGTCAATATGCCAACAACTTTGACAAGGATGTAATGTGTCTGTAGTTACACTGGCTCACCCTTCAAACCGGAACACAACAATATATATTGTGATGTGAAGAAGGTTCTTCTCAGATCTTGCACAATGCCTAAATAAATTTATTGTAACTATAAATTATTAAAAAAAAAAATCAAAGACATTTAATGTGGCCATATTCAAAATAACATTATCAATCTTTACAAAAACATTTGCAGTGTAATTTGACCTTATTAAGATTTAAAAATCGCACATTTATGTACTATATTAATATTAACGATAATTTTGAAAAACATCGAACTGAAAATAATTCAATTATTTTAAACATTCACGAAGGTATAGTTGGAGTCGTGGGCGAATGTAAATTCAGACCGAGTAGCGAACATCCGATACTGATGTTTATTCATTGTTGAACTAACCTTTGAACTTCGACGAGCGACTCGTGTTAAACATCGATATATTTTTATACAAGTACTAGCACGCTCGCTTCGATTAATATATAATAATACTTTTTTTAGGGAGGTAACATAAGGAAACTGCGTTATGCCCTCCAGACTACCTTTCCCTCTTTTTCTCTGCCTCTTTTTTTATATATGGTTTTATTTAAACTATTTTTTATTACATTTTTAATATATACCTTCGGGATTTTTTTAACAATTTTATTTGATACATAAATAGTAGATAGCGAAAGAAATTTCGTTTCAACCAGGTCTAACATGAAACCTCTTGTTTTTGGAACGAAGTTCTTTTGCGCGGATTTCAACAGAGTGAATTGGCAGAAATAGTTACGTAAGGAAAGCGTTACGCTCTCTTCAGCCTTTGCCTCTCTTCTCTTCTCTTCTCTATGTCTCCATCTATCGTATATAGTTTTATATAATATAATTCAAACGTATTCTTTAGTTGCTGTTTTAATTCACACAAAAATTTAATAACAATTGTGTCAATATAGTGTAATTATTCTCAAACATTGTTAATTTATTTTATTTTCTCTTATTTAATACATAATATACATATATAGAAAGCAGCTTCGTTAAGAGCACGTGTAACATGACACCACTCGTTTTTTTTTTATTAAGGTTAGTGATATTCTATTCTATCGTCTAAGTCTGAATCGACTTCTATACTTCATTGGAACCCAATCGTTAAAGCGGGATTTCAAACCCATGTGATCTAAAAACCATTTAATTTATTAATATATTTATACTTTGATGTACAATCAAAGCAATTTTGCAAATCTGTTAAGCGTGTAGTTGTTTAGAATTGAATTTTATTAAAATGTCGATGTTAAAATAACAGTTAGTTTATACTTAAGTCTTATATATATTTCATGTATTTGTATATATTTTGGTAATGATTTAAATTTAAACAATGTACTTATAATATTGTTAAGACACTTATCATTGCGCATATAATGTAATATAATGTATATAATGTTTCCAATATTTTCCATTTCTTCATTTTATATAGTATTATCATTACGTGATTGATAAAATTTATGAATAAAATTTGGTATAAAAATTAAAAACTACCACGCCAGAAACCTTTACACAAGTGCAATACTAACAATTGTACAAAGTTTAAACACAATCGGTTCAACGATGTATCGAGGCATATTACGCGAACGAAGACAAGAATTTATACTAATACATGGTATGAAGCAAGGTTTAGTTACAAGAAAGGAAATACGCCTCTTTGTACTCAAGCCCTATGTCCGACTGTTGGGCAAAATCATTGCCTTCCTTTTAAAATTAGTACCTAAGTTTATATAATTAGATGACTTTATATATTTTTCAATATAATCTAATTGATGGATGGGATGCAACTAACTCTTCAATGGAGAGATAACAGGAACGCGATTAATGGCTTTAAATTGACAAAAATCTAAACCCGGCTCGCTTTAGAACATGACAGAAAAACTCCGATACCTTTTGTTTCTTGATTACAGGATTATATACCTTGCTGGCCACGACTCGAATACCTATATTAATAATTTCGTGCAGGTCTACGATACACTCGATCGAAATCCACATACATATATATATCGTTAAAAAAATAATGATTTTTTTAATTGACGTAAAATCGAGATTATAATATATTTCGATAATAAATTAAATTCAATGACATGACAGTTCAAGGGGCGGCCATGTTTAACGTTTACGGGTGCGCTGGGAAAGTGTGTTCAAAATAATAATTTCGTGCACGGTAGTTAGTATATAGTATATTTATATTTGTTTAGTCTTATTTATTTAGCCGAGCGAAGCCGGGTTTACGTCTCGTTATTTAATAATTATAAAAAATATTTTATGTAAAGAGTATTTACATCGGTTCTGAAGATCAGAATAAATTACTACTTTATGAATTATAACTAAAATTACAGACATTAAGTTTTTGATAATCGATCATATTGTTATAGAGAGTTAAGAGCGTTGGATAAAAAATTCTTATCTCGTAACCTTTAAAGTTTGCGAACAACAAAACCTTATACATATATCGGATAAAATAGTTCCATAATTTCATTGAAGACGCCGATATTTTAAGCTATGATCCTATACAACCTAAATAACCAATTCATTATGAATTATTACATGATCGCGTTTTATCATTTCGCTTGTATAATGATACAAAAGTAAACTCGTTATAATATATGAAATATAAATATAATACAAATGACAATTTCTATTGACAATATTACATATATCGTACGATAATTATCTATGACGAAATGTATTTAATATATGTTCTTATTAAATTCGTGTTACTTTTATATCAATTCATTTATATCTTACAGTGATCATCATATGTGCTCACAAAAATAAATGATAGGTAACATTATTCGAAAGATGGGATGGAGACTCCTTTGGCAATACCTTGAAAAGAAAAACAAATGTCAAAAGAAGTGTCATCGATGACTGACATGACGTGTGTTGTAATAGGCAATATATTGACTCCTACGTGACATTGGCGAAATAATCTGTGCCCTGTGGCACAACTAAAAGCCATTAAACTAAGAATTGAATTGAATATATTGACGTAAACTATATATGTTTCATATTAAATATGCATAAAAGTGTCTGTGTGTGTGTCAAGCATATACAGTATTGTGTGTAATTATTTTTTTAAATTTATTTAAATGATTTTCTAATACATATAATTAAAAAATATATATTTTAATTTTGCATCTTCATGTGAACTTTAATTGTACTAATTTACGTATTCCTCCGTTCGCGTAATTTTTGCAAAAAGAGGTACAGAGCTTTTGCTTCAAGTATTAAAAAAGATAGCCGCGATTTCGTTATTGTAGAATAAGATACTTTATAAAAATTATAGAAATCTAGCAACTCGCACCGGCTTCGCACGGGTGCAACGCTGATACTAAATATACTACAGAATGTCTTACAACGTTTACAGTTTTCAATCATTAGACAATACAAACCGCTATGTCCTTGCGTTTTAAATCTGTAAAATCTTCGAAAATAACCATTTAAATTACATGCTGTAAAGGGCCATATTGGTCTATATTAAATTCACAATGTATTTTACTTAATTGGATAAGGATTAATGCTGTATTGCTTAAAATCGCTTCGAAAATAAGCCATTATTTCTCGTAAAAATAAAAGGATAAAAAATAGTTGTTGTGGGCTATCTTTAAGAGATAGACATATACTGTACCATTGCGGACTTTTTGGAAGACCTTTTTAAGGTGTATAATACTGTAGTACATTATTTTGATCTATCTCGTAGGATTAAGCCAGCGTTTGCAATCGAAGCGGTGCTTGTTTCATTCTAAGCAAACAAAAATATTATTTAGTTTTAGCACATAAGTAACTACACAATGAAGATTTCAACCAACAAATTCGCGATTTCAATGCCTTAATAACTGCGAAATGAATCAAGTTCAGTCGACCGTAACATAACTGCACTAGGGCTTGAGCTACTCTGCGCGGACAAATTCAAAAGTCGTCAATCGATTTAAAATTATAAAGTTCCGGGTAGATAAAACTAACTCATCAAGTATTCCTTGTCAAAATATAAATACTTCACACTGTAAAAGAGCCAATATAACTACAGCCACAAGGTTTCTTAGATCTTAGATCCCGTGGTAGGCGCATTGACGGTATACAAGTGGTTCATAATTTTTTACACCGTCAGTGTGTGGACATCACTAACTTTCAGGTGGCCAAAATAAATATCCTGGTCTCTGTGGGATTTGATTTATAGCCGGCTGTATTGACCCTTGCGTATTAAATTGATTAACAATAAGTTAAGTCATCTCTTGGTAGATTTATCGTGACGTCAGATTATTGTCCGATACCAAACGTATCATGTTTATAAAATTAGTCAATATTCGTTTGACAACTTTCGTACGTTAATGATACCTTGACGCTAGCGCCAGCAATAACTGAACCAAGATTTATTTCAATCTTTTTTGTAATATATTATAGGTAGGAGAATGGGAAACTAGTCCACCTGAGTAGTAACCACCGCTGATAGACGTTGGCGCTGTAAGAAATATTAACCATCCCCTACATCGCCAATACACCACCAATCTTGTGAGCTAAGGTGTCCTTTGTGTCTTTACACTGGCTCACTCACTTCGAACCGGATCACATCAATACAACAACGCATGGCATGTGTAAAAAAGCATTCAATTCTGTATATAAGATTAAGCCGACGAATCTAAATATGTTACGATAGGAAAGAAATACTATACTAATAAAGGAGATGTTATTTGTAATGCCTATCTGAAAAAAAACTATTAAACTAATATACATAAAACTTATACCAGGCGATGCAGCGCGCTTCAGAGAAGGTATTAGTATATAATATTATATACATAAGTACGATTAAAGGCGCTCCCTACTTTTATCCAAAACTATTGTAAAATTTAAAGTCATTATACGCTACAATGATTTCAATAAGATATAATTAATCTTTTATTTAAAATATCCAATAACACAGAAAAACCACGAAGTAGCTCTATCATCGCAAACTGGTGCTGGTATCTACAGACAGTTTAATATATTTTATAATAATAGTACTTTTTTTTATTCGACTAATGCAAACGATGTACATACCACAACTAGCCTTTAAACAAACGTAGTTTTTGATTTTAAATTATAATCAACTTTTTACAATATTTTTTTGTTTATTTAGTGATTTAAAGTATTAAATTAAAATTACACTTAAATTACACTTCGCAGTTTAATCCGCTTTGAATTAAATCTATCTAGAATTTCAAGTATTTAAAATAAATAATTAATATTAGACGAGAAGATATTCTCTACAAGGTTTTTACGTAACGCTAGCCTTACCTAAGGTTTAAAGGCGAAAATAGCTGCCGGCGAACACCTGACTACTTAGTACTTGCCCTCAACCTTGCTTTTTGCCTTTACAGTGACGTTATATTCTCTATTTATAGACATGACGTTGTATAATTCCCCCTTTTCTTTTAAAACGTTAACTGGGATGGAATGTCAAGGAAATTGAATAAAACGTTCAAAATACTTATACAATTTAAAAATATATTTATGTGTTCATTTATAAGTAATGAGGAAAGATATCATTAATATTAAAAAATAAGATTAAATCATTTATTTTTATTATTTAAGAATGATTATTATTACTTACTTGAATAAAGTGTACGCATAACTTATCAATAGCTAATACTGGATATTAGTTATCGTACATGATTCAAAAAAGGATTCGTTTTGCTACAGATGATAGGATTCTACGGAGCGTTATATAATTTCGAAGTCATGTATGTGACTTTAACGGCTCGTTAATAGTAACTCAAAAACGATAGGTTACTATATAATGACGATTAGTTAAATATATTAACCAGAAATACTTATATAGGTATGTAGCTCACTCAAATTAATTTATTAAATATTTAAATCTGGTATTTAGGTAGTTAAATTTAAACAGTACAGTACATTACAGCCTGTTAATGCCCCACAGCTGGGTTTAACCCTCCTCTCTTTCGTTTGGAGCTAATTCCATCAAGCTGCTTCAATGAGGGTTGGTAGTATACATGTGGTAGACGATGTTTTCCTTCGCCGCCAAGCAAAATGAATTAAAAACAATTCAAGTACATGAAAATTCAGTGGTGCTTAAATAAAATATATAAATCATATAAATTCCCCTCATATGTGTTAATCGAGATTCTTGCAACCCACATTTGAACAAAGGATCATTATTTAAAAGCTATGTTAGATTAATGGACGCTCGTTGAGCTAACTGTGATCCAAGTATTTGTTTCATTTATCGCATTAATTAATCGTAATTCAGTTGATCATATTTTAAACTGAACGGTCTGTTTATTTGTATGTATTCATTTATTAGATCACCAATAAAATACACGTTTAAACGAGACTTATATAAAGCAACAACAATAATAATCACAATGAATTAAAAAAATATATCTGAATCTATAAAAAAAATCAATCGCATTTGAAACCATTATATAACTTTTACTTATTTGATCTAAACAGCAGAGCTTTGTTGTGATCCGGTTTGAAGGGTGAGTGAGCCAGCGTTGGTCATAGCACAACAGGCACATAACATTTTAGTTCCCAAGATTGGAGTCGCGTTGGCGATGTAAGGAAGAAATAAATATCGCTTATAGGGCTACTGTCTATACGTGACCCATTTACAAGTAAAAAAATAAAACTTTATATAAGTAAGCCCTTGAAAGGACCTTTGAATTAATGTAAAGTCCACTAGTTCAGAATTCAGTCTCCATGGAGAAGATCCGACTTAAAAATCAGTAGTTACTCTTTCCTATATAACGGACGTTACCTATAATATATTTACAAATATTATTTATTATTGTTTGTTCTTTCTTTCTCTTTGTTTCTTCTTTTTAAAGGAGTAATAAAACACATACACGAGCCTAAGCCAAGTGTATCAGACTTTGTAGAGTTAAGCATATGATGATGACAAGAATTTACGTGTGAGACGGCAAGTGTTGAGAATAACTGCTTTCTGAATAAGTGTAATGATGGATGCGGGCATTTGCAGTCCGTTTAGGTTAGTCGAAAGGGTTTTTGGGACAACGTCCGTTGTAGATATTACAATGGGCAAGATTTGTACATTGTCTACTTGCCATTGCCTTTTGATTTCGGTAGCCAGTTCTATCTAGTATTTTGAAATCTTATCAGTGTGTGCATTAAGAAGATTATGTGTGTTGCATTCTTATTATTATTATTTTTATAATTATATACATTTAATTCTTATATATTTGATCTTATAAGCAAATTAAACGATTTGATCTGGTCAAATTAAGATGTAAAGGACATATACCTAACACCTGTTTAAACTCACGCAGGCGAAGCCTCGGCCAAAGACTAGTAAGATATCGAGGGTCGAATAAGGAAAATAAAACAAGAAAAAACAACAATAAAGACGCTATAAATTATTATAGCAATTCTAGTTCGGTCACTACGTTTTCTTTCATCGTCACACATAGTATTACAAAAATATAAATATAAATAAATAAATATTGGACAACATCACATACTTTACTCTGACCCCAATGTAAGTAACTAAAGCACTTGTGTTATGGAAATCAGAAGTAACGACGGTACCACATACACCCAGACCCAAGACAACATAGAAAACTAATGAACTTTTTCTACATCGACTCGGCCGGGAATGGCCCGAGACCTCGGAGTGGCGTACCCATGAAAACCGGTGTACACACTACTCGACCACGGAGGTCGTCTATATTATTATATATACAATTCTATATTTACAAAGAAGCTCATTAATCGAATTTGAAACCGTAATCATCTTTCGAGATGCGCTTATTTTAGACTATTCGTCAGTAAAGACTGACGATGAACTACCAAACCAACGTGACAAATGCTAATGTCGATACAAGTTCAAATTAAAATCGTTCTCATATAATAAAATATTTATGTTTTTTTTTTGCTTGGTTATGTGTATATACAAAAATATTACATGACGTTATTAAAAAAAAAATATACTTTAAAAAATAATGGCAAAATTAAACTCCACGGCGGGGAATCGAACCCCGGTCTCCCGCGTGACAGGCGGGGATACTCACCACTATACTACCGAGGATGATGTACGTTAAGCTAAAATATACAATCCTTATCAACTTGCACGAATAATATACCCACGTCATTTATCGCCAAGCCAGACTCGCATAATTTACATACTATCAATATATTACGTATAATATGCAAAATTGTAACTTTTTATATCCGCTAAGTGTTATATATATAATATATATTTACATATATATAAGCATATTGAAAAAATTACTTTAAAATCTTACCAAATGTTGGGCTTCATCTCAAGGCAAGGTACTGACTTTAGGAACCCTAATACACACATTATACTTTATAATGCTTACGTTCGGTCACACTTGGAATATGCATCGACTGTATGGAATCCATGTTATGCTAAGTATATTCAAGCAATCGAAACAATTCAAAATAAATTTCTTAAAAAATTAAAATATAAATTTGGTCACGATTTGCCTACTCTACTGTCCTTGAAAACTAGACGAGAACATAGAGACCAATTGTTTCTATTCAAAATTATTAACAGCCTTATAGATTCGCCTTATCTCCTAAACAAAATATTATTTAACTGTCCTCGCTTAAGTGCTCGGTATAAAGCCACTTTTGCAACTCCAAATCATAAAACAAATTATTACAAAAATAGTTTTATAGTAAGATCGTGTAGCAACTATAACGATAAATATAACCACATAGACTTGTTCAGTAGTGGTCTCAGTAAGTTTAACTCGATACTTAAAAATAATTAGATTAAGATTTGTTATTAACGCTTTTTTTTTCCTTTTTTCATATTTCACATGATATAAGTTTGGTTTATATACATTTTTACACTTGTTAGTTTTTTTTTTTAATTACCATACATTTAATTTTACTGTTTTTTTTTCTTTTATATATATGTTCACTTCCAGATTAATTATTTGTGGAAACTGTATTGGCATATGTGTTATTTAAGGTTTATAAGTTTTATGTAATATAAAATATGCTGTTTGTTTCTCTTACTTACAAATAAATAAATAAATATATAAAACATTAAACTTGAATTTATTAATTACTGTTATGGAATTATTAACAAGTATATATAACAAATAAATATAGTTAAAACATACATACTTCAGATATTGGGAGTAGCGACTTAGTCGTTTAAAATCAATATCATCAAGTATTGATTATCATATTGTATATACATATATACTATATCATACTTCTGGCACACATATATGATATCCATTGAAAACAAGCGTTGAGGTATAACTCTCAACATAGAACCGACTTGTAGCCAATTCGTTGCGTAACACTGCGCAACAAATCGACTATAACGTTAAACCATAGAACGAATACTTATTTATAAATAAATTAAGTATTACTTTATTTTTAGATATTTTTAATTAAATTCGACTGCGATCTAGCTGTCAACACCTTATAGACGACCAGGCCGTTAATAGCTTTATGTTGACAAAATATGCAAAGTTAAATTGATATAATTCTGTTCCGAAGTATTGTTTTATGTTAGTTCCAAATTTAAAAAATTCAAGAACTGTAATTTACCGGTCGATGACATTTGGTTATAGATCATAGGAATATATCATATCAATCATAGGAACTATATATGAGTGTATTCATATAGTATACACTCATATATAGTTCCGTGTTATTTATTATGCAACTAACAACGTCGGTCTGAAAACAGGATTAGCGCGGCGAAGTAAGCTCAAACCCTCCTCAAATAAGGTCTTCATTAATCTGAATGGAGTCCCAATTATAAAGCTCAATTTTATTTCAAAGATTAAATTACCTTTGTCAATATCTAAAATTTAAAGTATTTCTTACTACAATAGTCATCTTGAAATTAAAACGTTTTTTCTTTCTAATAGTATTTCATGTAAATGTTATTTTATTATTTCGTTTCACGTATATTTATTTATTTATAACTTTTCGACGGATGAGAAAAAAGTTGGCTCATGGAATGACTCATAACATTTCAAAACGAGTCGGAAAATTGAGCTATTTCACGGTGATTGTTCAATTTTTTTTCCTGTAATGCTGACCGGCCTTAGTAAAAAATATAATTAAATTGAAAAATAAAAAAATTTAAAAATCTGTTTACAGAGCGTTATTTGGTAAGGTTCTACTATTCGACGTGATTTATTTTCTGTTGTTCTTGACATATATTTGCGAATAGCAGGAAACATATACAAACTAGGTCACCTGACGTCAAGGTTTTCTCCGTCCACAGACATTGGTGCTGTTTGCAATAGAGAATACTTTTTAAATCATTAATAGGCCACAAATGATGAGATCTAAGAAGTTACTTGATACCAGGTCTTTGCGTAAGCCCGTCTGAGTACCACCAACTACACATTAGGTATCTACCACCAAGGTAACCAATACTTAGTATTGTTGTTTTCGGGTTTGAAGGGTGAATGAGCCACTGTAACTGAAGATACAAGGGACATCACATCTTAGTTCCCAAGGTTGCTGGCGTACTGTAAGGAATGGTTAATGTTTCTTACAGCGCCAATGTCTATAGACGGTGGTGACCGTACTTACCCTTAAAACCGAAACACATCAACACAATTTACTTAATTATCTTATGGGTATGCTCATGGTGTAAGAAATGTATGAAATGTCAACAGAATTATTTCTGAACAAGGACTATGCAGACATGTAACAAAAACTCTTTCTTCTAATAGTTTTTATTTGTGAAACCGGATCAAAGAAGTACTAAGTATTGATCTTTTCGTTGGAATAATTGATGAGTGGGACTACCCAGACAGGCTTCCACGAAGCTCTACCCAGCTATATATAGTCGTTTATATTTTACGAATTGCAAACATAGTTTTAGTTCATTAAATACAATAAAAATCTATACGATTCCGTTTCCGGTCTACGAGTTCACACACAATTCTAATAATCGGTTTCTTATTGCAAAAAACACATTACCAAAAACAATGACCGCATCGGTGCATTCAATGTGTGCGTGTGTGCGTGTGCGAATTAGATTATTTAGCAACAAGTGTAAACATACATAGAGGTTCACTTAAATCGTCTCTCATGGATAGACATGGAATAAGTATAAGTATCAATTAAAAGTTTTTTTAGTAATAAATCCAGCGTTTAAGATGCCAATAGACGGTATGAGGTATATCGAGAGAGACCAATTGAGTATTTTACGCCGAGCCTAATTAATAATGACTACGGATCGTGTGACTAACTTCACCGCCGACATCGTTCGCTAGAATGGGAGCAGAGAACTTACCAACAAATTAAAAGGGGTAGCGTATGAACGTGATTCAACTACCTCTGTGATATTTTATTATATTATAAATGTGATATATAATAATTCTTTATTCAAGTTACCAGTGACTCGTAATAGTTAGTATACAATATATCTTACAGACTATGTTAGTTATATTTACAATGATACATTTAACATGGTTTTTTTCAGTATTAATATAAAACAGCTTGTTTTCATTTCACAACATTTTAAAGCTATTCATCACTCTTGTGATTCACGATACGTGAACGTGTTCCGTATAAAACGGTGAGTCAGGAGGATTTACGCAGAGGACTCGACTCAGTGCAATGACGTCAGAATTAAAGATATCTCACCTTATTCATTTAGGGGTGTTATAAGACACCAGTGTATATTTTATATTATATTATATTTATATGTCCCAGCCACAAGGACATAACATCTTAGTTCCCAACGTTGGTGGCGTATAGGCGATGTAAGGAATGGTTAATATTTCTTACAGCGCCTTTATCTATGGGCGGTGGTGACCATTTCCCATGAGGTGGCCCATATCCTCGTCTTACAATCTGTGCCATAAAAAAATATATATAAGGCAAATAGGTGAGGCTTTTTGCACCCCGCGTAAAAGGGCTCGCTAGTTAGTTATCGCCAGAACATTCTCGATCCAATCAACTTCCATTATTTGATCTCATTTCATTTAATTAATACACTGTAAAAGTATTGTACAATTATTAGTATACGTCTCTGGCCAGCTCTACTTTTGAGGAGAAGCTTTGGAGCTTATGCCACCGCGCTGCTCCATTGTAGGTTGCTGGATATACATATCACGATGTTTCACTTCCCCACCAAATACAGGACAAATTAAAAACACAATACACGAGATAAATTAAAAATAAGAGCGCTTACGGTGCTCACCTGAGTTTAAACCCGCAATCTTCGATTAAGGTTCGTTTATTCTGATCAATAAGTTATCTCAGATATCAAATAATTTGATTTACGAATGTATTTCTAAATCATATAAAATTTACGATGACATGATTATTAATTTTAAAACATAATAATTTACTAACTAATATACAAGCACAGTTTCGTTCTCGATTCTTGCACACTTGATATAAAACCTATAAACTACCAAATTGATACGAGTAGCTAAATAAATCACTTTGAGCTAATTATTTCTTAACGTTTAATTGCTTCAACTTAAACGTTTCTTGGATGTTTAGTGAAACACTAATATCTCTCATTCATCTACTCATCATGGATTCATGTTTGAAAGAAGAAGACACAGCATTCTAAATAAAAACATAGAAACAGTACACTTTCTTACAGATTGTCACAATTCGGAAAGAAACACCTGAGATCGGAACCAGCGAAAGGAACTCAGCAGGAATTATTTGTCAGATATGTATGCTTACAATGATAAAATATTTATTTTTAAAACGGCCCGGAGGCGATCGTTTCGTTGCTTAATTTATCATCCCCTAAACAAAATTAATTGGTGAAGTCGTTATACCTTTATATTGATCTTGTAATAAATATTCAAAGATTTATGAAAGTTGTAGATTAATATAGTTATATACGATTTAGTGATAACACAAAAATGTCCAGTGTTTAGAAGGCGTTCAAACCCAGGCAAGCACCACTGAATTTACATGTTCTTAATTTGTGTTTATAATTCATCTCGTGCTCGGCGGTGAAGGAAACATCGTGAGGAAAACTGCATGTGTCTAATTTCAACGAAATTCTGTCACATATGTATCCACCAAGCCGCATTGGGGCAGCCTGGTGGAATATGCTCCAAATCTTCTCCTCAAAGGGAGAGGAGGCGTTAGCCCAGCAGAAGAAAATATATAGGCTGTTAATGTAATGTTGATGTTTGTAAAATGTACGAATACTAACGGGAATACATAATTGACGCCAGAGATTTAAGAAGTTTGACGTGAATCGGTAAAAATGTATTCACTCGTATTATAAGGAAACTTACATATTGAATATTTACAAAGGTTTATCAGTAACGGACGTGATATCAGAGGAGATCTCGTACATTATCAGATATCATTATCTCTTGAGTGATATAACCCGCTTTATCCGACGTAGTTCGTTTTTTATAGTTTCGTTACGTATTCAGTCATTATTTTTTTTTTTTAATATTAAAGTGCGACATTTGTTTGTTATACCGTCTTATTTGTGTGTCGAAATGATATGCGTTAATTTATCTTTATTTTATCTTTTTAATGTAGTACCTAAATGAGATGTCTTCTTTGCAAAGCTAAAAAAAAAAATACTAAACAAATGTATATAAAACTTATACAAGGATGCGAAAGTTTTAGTATATAATATTATTATATACGATTGCTGCACCTCGGAGTTTCGTCCGCTTTAAATATATGAACTATTTTCATGACAAGCGTCAAGAACGTTTTTGACGAAATTTATTTTATGTTATATGCGGCACTTTAAAGCTTAATGATTTTTACGATAAATATGAATAATAAATTAACTACTATTTCAAAAAATATTATAAACATAATAATTTCATAAATCGTTTTCGTTGATTTTCATGAAGGATGTAAAAATAATTATTGATCTGCATTTCACGTACAACTAATAAAGTGAAACAAGGCTGTAAAGTATCCACTCTCCAAATGCCTCTCTTCTTTAAGTTTAGACCTTATTCCATCTAGCTGCTTTAATGCTGTTTGGTGAATATACGTGTGGCATACATTCGACACATGTAAGATTATTTACGATCCTTTCATCACCGTCGAGCAAGAGATGGAGTATATACAAATGAAAAAACAGTTTTGCACGGATTTGAATCCGGAATCTTCGGTTACGACGGTGCTCGAATCACTGGACCATCTCAGTTCGCCAAATGATATAAAAGACTAAATATAAAAAAAATCTAAATACTGATGAATATTAAAATGACATTATGTGAAGTCCACTAGTCGGGCCTTTAAAATGTAGTCTAATAGTCTGATTCACATTACATAATTTTGGAAGAGATCGTTTGAATTTGAACTGAGTTGAATCTAAATACAAAAGACTTGTTCCTTTTACGTTTAATTACACTATGCAACATCAAAAAAAAAACACTGATATCCCGGGTGGTGATTTGTATTAAGTATACTTAGTAAACAACAGAAAACCAATTTATACTTATATATCACGTCACAGAAAAAAATAACGGTAATTTTCGTAACGAAGATTATAATCTTACTTTATTTACTTTCCGCTACACTTGAGTTGAGCTTAATTATAAAATTATATCATTGATGTGTACAAAAGTCATCAAAACATTTATGTTATGTTTGTAGTCAATTTACATCTAAAAGTGAAAAAAAAAACAATTTCGCCTCTGTTTGAGAAGTGTTATGTAGGTTATTTTAAATTGCCATTAAAATCAAGATAAATCATGGGTACTGAAAGTGTGTTGCTTAAAATGTTATAAATATTTGTTGGGTTGCTACAAGGGCTATATTAAACAGATGCCTTTTGGTGCACCAATGCAGTGGCATGAACCCAAAAATGACGTAGGTGACTGTTACTTCTGCTTAACAACAGTGAAATGCTTTTCAAAAAAATCAAATCATTCGGTGAAGTATACTGTGTCATCGGCACCACACCACATTCTCCGGACATTCCAGTACCGAAAAGATTGTGTAGTTCTTTAAAGACGGACCTGGATTTTTATTCCTTAAAACAAAATTTCGTATGCTAAGTAAGGCTAAAATTCGAAAATGTATTTTCATCGGTCCTGACATAAGGAAATTGGTCAATGATTCTGCTTTTTTATCGAGCCTCAGACCTATTGAAAAAGATGCACGGTTGGCTGTTGTCGACGTCACAAAAAAAAATCTCGGCAATAGCAAATCATTGGTTTTCTACGATAAAATTAATCGGATGCTGGATGCATATAAGAAACTAGGATGCAATATGTCGTTGAAAATTCATTTTTACACTCCCATTTAAGTTTCTTTCCCGATAACATGGGTTCAGTAAGTGATGAACACGGTGAAAGATTTCATCAAGAAATTGCAGAATACGAGAAGCGTTACTAGGGTAGATGGGAGCCAGCCATGCTTGTAGACTGCTTTTGGAGCCTCCAGAGGGATACTGCCACTACTAACTATAAGAGAAAAGCCCGACGCTCGAAAAAAAGTTTTTTTTAATGTAGAATAACAATTTATGTCACTAATTATTTAGGTGATTTTAAGTAAAATCAATAAATGCGTTTCACTATTAAGCTTGATGTGATAGAACAATTTTATTTCGATATTTCACAGAGTTTTAAGGTGGTAAAACGTAATTACATACTGTGAACCCAGTGAAATAAAAAAAAAATTACTTTGTTGCATAGTGTTATTAATCTTAAATGAAGATTCAAAAATATTTTCATACCTCGTGTTCACTTGAGTGAATTTAATTTAAATCATGATTTACATTGCTGTTATAATAAGCCTTACTTGAAGACACTTGCACAAGTGCTTTCGAGTAATCAATAAGCGATTCCGCGGCGGAAAAGACAGGGATTTGCAAGCGTACATAATATGTATTTGGTATTCTTTATAAACTTTACTACTTTGTAAAGTTAATGCAGGTTTTTGTTCATTTTATGCGTTCATCCGATTCCATTGATATTTTGTACAATTGTTACTGGCGTTAAAGCCGGTGTAAAGTTTTTTCCAAACTGTCAACTTTCATATTTAAGGTTGCTTTGGAGAATTTATTAACAGTTTTATTTTTCGACGTGACGCAGAATTGTGTCCTCGGCACGTGGGATCTTATAAGTTAGACAAATAATTCATGTTTATTTATATATAAAAAAGCAAGTACTTTTGAATTTAAAAAAGGGACTACTGAGTCAGTCAACTCAAGTCAAATATTTATTGATGAACATAGCTTATTGTTCTGGCGATCTCTCCAATTTTAAACAATTTATATAGTCCAAGCCTTGATCCGGACATCCACAACGCGCGTTGCTCAGGTTCTTCGCACGCTGGATTAAGGTGGCCCTGAATATCCGCTCACATGAGTCAGCTTTAAGGGGAAATGATCACATTGAGTTTATTGCGTTTATTTTTGATTGTTCGTATGTTTTTTAAACCTTAACAGAAACATATTCAATGTGTGATAGATGTTTAAAGTTACAATTACTTAAAGTTCGTCTATAAAAATAAATAAAAAAATATAACTATGTTGGCAAAATGTAATTTAGAATAACAATTCTGATTAAGTTACGTTACTTAAGTTAAGTTTGCAAGAATCAATACAGTGTATCGATCTTTGTTTTATATTAGCTGATTGTTTCCACGTTTGTATAGAATCCTTATTGTAATATAACTTTTCTAAATTGAATAAGATTTTTTTTACATTTTGTAAAAGTTTTTTTTAATTAAATATTGTAACGAGATTTAAAAGTGAGACGTTAAGCGTCTATATCGATTTTAACCTGTTTCGCCTTTTATTCTTTTCAATAAAATTATTCTTTTACAGGCTACGTATATTTTAATTATTTGTGTATTTTAGTATAATATTGTTTTTATGTAAAATTAAAAAAAATAAAATACTACGTAACAATTTCAAAAAATCAAAATAATAAATTAGTTTCTAATATTTTTACTAAAATTGTATCTTACTTAAGCATACATATGTATTACATTAGTTATAGTCATTTTCTAATTTATGTAAATTACCATATTTTCTACGTCATTGAGCTCGTAGCACCGGTTAAGCTACGAGACTGCTACGAGCTACGAAATTTATCGATCATTATTTTTATGAACGCAATAAAGTTGCATTTCATATATTTTGCGTGTAATAAATATAACTTATAGACTGTTATATAAGATTCGGATAGTCCTGCAGTAATAGGGACGGTAAGCCATGCGCAAGGTTCCAACTTCGAATCGAAGTACGACTTGAGTCGATCTCATTATATACTTATTTATTCCCATTTATTTATCTATCGACTTGAATAATATATCGAGATATAAAATATTATTTCTGGCTTCCAATGTTATATAGAATAGCAACAACATAATATACTATAACTTATGCAAACAAAGTCAACGATTAACACAAAACAAACTACTATATTGGCATTTATTGGTGTCTTACTCTCTCTCCGCAAACGGTCGTAGCGAATAACCGTAAAGCGAATGTTATATAGCATATAACCTTTCTCATTATATATTTATTTTAGAAGTTTTTGAAGTTATAATTCTCTTGGCACGTTTTGAAAAAAAAAATACCCGTGCATTTTTATAATACGCGCGCACAGGGGACATAGAAACTACATTATGAGTACACGAGTTCCTCGCTGAGCTGTGAATTAAATGTCAAGTTGCTCGAAATAAACATCTTCACATCTTATCTTATTCATTAAAGTTTTATAATAAATTTATATATATGGATGTTTCAAGTTTTAAAGTGTGAGAGAAAAAATTATAATTAATTTATTAAGAATAGGTACATTATTATTATTATTGAATTGTAATTTATTATTACTTATTATTATTAATTATTACGCGTTTCCCACGCGTGAAGTGGGTGTTCGCCGGTGCCCAGGACGACCCTAGTACACCAGAATACCCACTAAAATTGAAATGCCTTACCCAAATAGCAGTTTGGAGTAACTAATGAGTGGATGGTATCATGACTCACATGTTCAAAGCAACAAGTGAACGATTGATAACTGGTAAAAAACAACTGTAATACACATAAATAATTATGTGTATCCACTATTTTATCTAAATCCAGACGGAATCAAATGTACATTTACTGGAAACATAAATTGAAGTATAACTCTTGATTTTCAAACACTTTTAAATCGTCATTTTACAAGGTTTAATTAAATTTAAAATCAAACGATTCGTCTGTACAAATGTACAGACAACGAGAAAAACCGCCGAGAGGCGCAGTAGTTCTTTATTTCCATCAATGAAATGACATGGGTTAGTTATTTTAACAAAAACAAAGGTTATTTCATATTATACATGAAAACATAATGACTACTGTTCACGTTTTTTTATTTACGTAAATATGACGGCGCATGCGTAACGCCATATGTTGAATTACGTCGGAACTAGATTTGTCAACTACTCGTCACTTTCAAATCTAGCGGAGCGTCGTTTGGATGGTTAGCGCAGCATAATGGCGGCATTCAACTGCACCACGATTCCGACGAATCGCTTTTGTTCCGTGTAATCTACGATAGTTTTTGTTAATTTCGATTCATTTGTGATATTGATCATTGAGACTGTTAATTTGATTTTTGGACTAAGCACTAATTTTAATTATATTTGAAGAAGTAAATTTATTATACAATTGATTATGCCGTTTTATCTGGCTATCCGATTGCATCCACAAGTCATAAATCATGGCTAATCCTGACAAAGGTGATCTCTCGCCTTTATATATTTACGTATAGAATATAACGCCTGATTCGTTATATCATGATAATCGACAGAAACAGTGTCACTCATCGTATATCACGTCATATAATGGTCGTTTATAATTCAAAGACATTTATTTTAAGAGCAATTAACTAGATCAGGTAACTGATCTTATTTATATCTTGGCATCATATACTATAAGTATGCTTATACGAGCGACGCACTAAATCACAGACAAGTAGCATAAAATGTCAGTAATACAAGTTTAATCGCTGTCTTTATTGCTTTTAATTATTAATTCTTAAATTTTTGATTGAAGAATATTACACTACGACGCGCAAAAATAAAAGTAAAAAATATTTGTATATTTTCACACGCCTTTATTGAAGATTTATTTCATTTAAAGTCCGTATGCTTAGTTTGTTGAACCTTATATATTACTGATATTGATATTAGTGGACGATGCTTCCGCGGGGTCGCCAACTGTCGTCACTGTTTAAACAACACATGTACAAAAATATGTAGGATTCGAAGTATGAAGTTTTTTTGCGATAAATTAATGAATTCATATCCATAATTGTGTTTAGACAAACGAGTTGTATGCATACCGTAACCATGTTGAGAGCGAAGCTAGTCATAAATATAACTAATATAATATATTATATAGTCGTATCCAGATACTCATGTTGATAAATTTTCCAAAATTTTATTGTAAATAATTAATTAATATAGATATAATCTATTGCATAATAATTTACAACAGTAGGTACCTAACTATAGAGTTTATAATTTATTCTCCATAAAATTTTTATTTTGAAGCTTTGATTTAATATTATATAATGTAAAGTGTATTAAATGACTAAGTTTGATACATCATCAACCCACGCGCTTTGTGAAAGCTTGTCTGGGACGGTATCTTATTAGTAGTTCTACAGGCAAACAACAATAAATTATATAAAAAAAAGGAAAAGTGTTGGCCAATGTAACTGTTTCTCTATATTTGAGGAGGTGGTGGATACACACGTGGCAGAATATCGTTGATATTACACTCATGCAGGTTTCCTCACGATATTTTCCTTCATCGCCGAGCACGAGATGAATTGTAAACACCAGTTAATCACATGAAAATTTGAGTGGTGCTTGACTGGGTTTGAATCCACAATCAACGGTTAAGATGCACGTGTTCCAACCACTCGGCCATCTGGTTCATAGTATAGCTGTAAATTTATTTAACGTGCGTGTTTGTACTTAAAGGCGTATTATATAAGACAACTTTGATCCTATAGAAGCCGGCGCATTGCTTTCAATTCTAATGAAAATTTCCAATATCAATCTTAGTGTGGAGCGCATATAACTATTTAACTATATCTGACCCATTTGCCTGTCTGTTTTTCTGTCATAAACAAAGAGAAACAATTGTACAGGATTAAGCTTCGTATTATTCTGACAAGGAGATATTTAATTTCAGGACAGCAATCTCTCCCGAACCTACATGTGTAAATTGGTGTAATATATCCCTTGTTTACAAAGTACTGCTGTGTTCCGGTAGAATAATTGATACAAAATTCTACTACCGTTAAAATAATATGACGTCAACCTTTTATCAAAAGAACTAATCTAAAATAAACAAATAAAAACAAAGACATGCGAACATCGACGTAAACAATCGCTAGTATACATTTAAGGGATCGACTTCGACTCGTATATGCCACAACTTTATTTATATAGTACATAATATACGCAGAACATCTGCACCGGGCGTTACGCGCTTGCGCGGTTGTCCGATCGATTCCCTCCTTTAAACTAATTCCAAGTTATACATATTCGTATATAAATATTATAATTTGTTTTTGTGTACGCGATTTAACATTTCAAGGCATCGCTTACACGAAATATCCGTATAATACGGTATTACTCCTTTACGTTAGTAAATATATTTCTGTAGGTATAATTATTGTTAATATAAAACAAACTTAAACCAAGACAGTTAATGCGTAGACTTTATAAAGTTTTTATTTATCCTGTAAATAACCCTCATTATATGTACATATCTATAAAGTATAGATCTGTTTAACCTAAGATCATAAATAATGCTACTACAATAAATTTTACAAATTCTGTGTTATTTATACTCGAACTATAAAGGTATTAAGAATAATGTGAAGCGATACTTTTTATACGGAACGCCCATTAACTTTAATTACATGTACTTTCGAGTTTGACTCGGGGTGTCGGTAAATAATCCAATTTCTCGTAATGAGTTTTAGTTGTTCAATCTTCTCGTTATAACTACGTTTGAAGACATTTAAAGTTGCTCTTGTATATTAGCTTTTGAATCATTAATAACGAATTTCAACCCATATAACAGCAATATTATTAAGCGAATAATATTTAAATAATTGCATTTCTATAAAATGTTATCCTAATAGCTTTCTGTTGTTCTTCTTAAAAGAGTGCTGGTTCGTTTTCACCCAGAGGATCGATTGCGATTCAACAGGAATAGTACCTACTAGCATTCTTGCCACCATTCCACGCGGTCCATATTTATACAGTAACTATTTTTAATTCATATTTGTGTATATTTAAGAACTTAATGTTGATTATTCTTATGTAAATATATTATTAAAGTTAAAAAGTAAAAAGACAAAATATATTAAATTCACTACTCCTAACGTAAAGTGTGTAAAAACGAATTATATTTTAAATAAGGATGATTTTATGTTTTAAGAACATCCGAATTCGATGCTATCGCTTTATATTATATATGAATAGATTGGCCAGCAGACTCAGCACTACAACCTACGTAGTTAATAAAACAGGACTGTTGACTGATGTTGATACGGTTCGCTTGGTGTATTTTAGTTATTTCCGTTGTATGATGCCCAGTGATCCACTCTGCGGAAATGCAGCCGATATTCGTCGTATTTTTGTATTACACGAGATGGCTGATCGTGCAATCCATTATATAGACCCAAAAGATTCGTTAATATATAAATTTAACGATTGTCACTTTTCAATGAATCTGCTTGATATTGTTATGAACGTATGCAAAAACTAAATATTTTTCTAGATATTATGATGTACATACTGCTAACTGGGATCTAGTATAAATTCATAACGCCAATAACTCGATTAAGAAAGTCTAGTAACTCTTATGTTGGACAAAGCATACTTTCTATATCAGGATCCTAGAAAACGTTCGAAAATATTCAATTGAAAAATTTAGGAGAACTGTTACGCACCGTCTGTGTACTAAGACATATCATTAAACTAATGACTTTTTATCTTGAGAACGAAACGATCGCCTCCAGGCTCTTTCAAATAAATAAATATAATTTTACTATTGTATGAAATATATAATTGTAAAATATTACGTATAAAAGTCGTTTCTTTCGCAGTTTCTTGTCAAGTCCGAGGTGTTTAATTTGGAACCGGTGCGGTGGTGGATTTCGACAGTCAATAAGCAAGTGTAACGCTTCTATATTTAATAAAGATTTTTGACCTATTTTTTGACTGTATATAAATAAAATTTTATAGTATAAGTCAACCTTATAAGGATAACTTTTGCTAGTACTAGATTTGAATTTAATATTTAAAAAAAAACACGATTTTAAAAAGGATTAGAGAAAGTCTATTGCCGTGCAAACAGATATATATAAATTTTGTAATATTTACTTCGATATATACTTACTATATTAGTATAATTGATGAATAAATAACGAATACTTTAGTTTCTTGCCGGTTCTTCTCGGTAGAATCTACATTCTGAACCGGTGATAGCTTACTTAAAATAGTTTGTTAAATGACGATTCAAAAGTGCTTGTAAAAAAGCCTACTTGAATAAAGTATATTTTGATTTTGATTTTTGATTAGTATGTTAGTGTTGTAGTACAATATTGAGAAAGATTCTTCTACGATAAAAAAATAAATTATATAAGTAAAGTTTGAGTGCACAACTATAAAGCTAAACGTACTAGCCATCGAATATTACCAAATACCAGAACTCTGATAAAATAAAAATAAAATGTTTTACCCATTGTAAAATTTATAAATAGGTAAAAGACTTTGACCTAATGAGAATAAATATTCTAACATATTCATAACAGTAGTTTATACAAACATTATAACATTATTTAAGTAGAATTTTCGCTCGATGTAATTTACCTGGTCTTTACTTACGTAATATCGAAATTAATTTAAGAGTCGACTGTGTTGTCAGAGCTTCCGTTCGGATAATGTTGAACTTACAGGATATTGCAAAAAGAATTTTAGTTATAAATTGACCGAATGCGCTGTTTTACTGAATATATTTTTTTATTAACATTACATTAACAGCCTGTAAATTTCCCACTGCTGGGCTAAGGCCTCCTCTCCCTTTGAGGAGAAAGTTTGAAGCATATTCCACCACGCTGCTCCAACGCGTGTTGATAGAATACACATGTGGCAGAATTTCGTTGAAATTAGACACATGCCGGTTTCTTCGCGATGTTTTCCTTCACTAAAAAATATGACACACCAATGTGGTATACAAAGAAGTCTTAAACTAACGTAATATTTTAAGTGAATCTGTAAATATAATCGACTTCCAGGCTAGAAAAGCCGCGGGAAACAGCTAGTGTGTTAATAAAATAGTAAGTCAGCGTTATATATTTTTTAATGTAAATTTATAAATATTAATTAGCGACAGTTTAAAGAACCTACATCTCGAGTGACCATCATAACGCTCTAACAATGAAGTGTTGAGAGACACGTTGAGATCTTTTCTTATCTTGTTTTAGTTCAATCCGATTTTGCTATAATTATAATTTTCATGTGAACAGAGGATTTAAACAATTTTGTAAATATTTAATACTACTTAAAGATAAACAATATATATATAGTATTATTTATTTATATTTTAATTACTGATATCAATAATAAAATATTTAGTCGTTTATTAAACGTATCATTATATAAATCATTCGACGGTTAACTATTTTTGAATCGAAAAATTCATGAGTATTAATGTTGTAAATTATTATTAAATAGTCGTTTTGTTTTCTTTAAACTCCATTAATAATTAGCGTTTTAAATGAAATGTAGTGAAAGGAATCCCATAAAACTAAATCCATACAAGTTATAAACGCATCTTTTAATCACATATATTTATATACTACATGTTCGCAGCTTTGCGGTAACCGCTCGATCGATTTGTACGATTTAAGTGATATTCTGTTAAGCTATGCTCTAAAGTCCATCATACATTTTTCTTAATTATAATAAGGTCTTCATTAGAATTTTTAGAAAATTGGCTACTTATTATGGCATTAAATTTAAACAGGAGGTATAATATAGTAGAAGATACACTAGTACTCGGACGGGCAAATGGACCACCTAATGGTATGTGGTCACCACCGTTCATAGATAATGCCGCTGTAAGAAATATTAACCACTCTTTCACCCTTGGGAAGTAAGTTGTTATGTCCATTGTGGCTGTAGTCATACTGGCTCACTCACCCTTCAAAACAGACACAAACATACAATTGAATTAGTAGTACATGTCTGATTAGTGGGTGGAACTACCCAGACGGGCCCAGCCGTATTACCAAGTAAATATAATTTTACTTGGTGTTAGGGTATACATACGTATACAATTTTAATAACTCAATTGAATTATTTAAGTATATTCGATTTTCTTATATTAATTATTATTTTCGCATTTAATAAAAACATTATCGTTAAAATAATAGTTGTTTTAATCGTCTGTGGCTGAGCCAAAGACTGCTTGCATGTGAACACAATAATTTAGAAGTTAAATGTCTTAAAGAAATTTGATCAATGACGTGAAAATTATATAAATATATCTGTGCGTCATGTGAGCCTAGTGACGTCACGAATGATGATAACCACTGTTGGCATCCAGCATAATGTAGATCCTATTAATGGAACTTGATAGTTCTTTGTTACATTTCAATTAAGAACTTTGTAAACGAATTATGTCAATCCGATACAATATAAATTTAAGGTTGAACAACGCTTCAACTGCTTTTCATATCCATTTCGAAAACTTTTACAATCAAAATATGACTTTTAGGAATAATGTTACTTTTAAATTACATAGTTATAATATGACCATCGAGTAATTATTTAAAAATCTATATTTTAATTAAGTTAAATAAAACGGTGACGCAGACTTGCAAACGGTTTACAAAATGGTAAATGGCCACTATCACCTAAACCAAAAACTCACGTCAATTCGCTACCAATCATTCCTCTGGCGGACGTACGCAGTCACCATCGTCCATAGACATTGGCGCCGGAAGTAATATTAAAAATACCTTAATTCACCAATGCCTAACCGACACTGAGAACTGAGATGTTATATGCTGACATTCACTCGTACTTGAAACACGATTTCATAATATTATAATAACTGTAATTTTCCATGTGGCTGGTATTACACACATCCACTCACATACACTGCTTCTTTTAAGCTGAAAAGCAACGTTATACATTGCTGTTTTTGGTGAAACTAAATAAAAAAAGCCTTCAAATTCATGCATTAAAAATTAACCAATATACATTGAATTATTATGTATGAGTAGTTATAATATTAATTATTGTAATTACATATCTATAACTGAAATAATTTAATATAAAAAATATTTGACGACACAGGGCTATAGTATAGTATACCTATATATACGTGACATCGCCGACAAGCTCCGAGAAAGCAGGCTGCGATGGTTTGGGCACATCAGAAGATCTCCAGAGTACATAGGAAATTTAGTTATCAATCTTACCGTTACAGGGTCAAGACCCAGAGGACGACCTAAAACCAGATGGACAGATGAGGTCAGAAAAAATCTTAGTTCCTGCAATGTTACTGAAAACGATACGTCAAATAGAGCGAAGTAGAAGCAAAAGACTAGGAAGGCAGACCTCACCATCAGATCGGAATAATAAATGCACAGAGAGAGAGAGAGAGAGAGAGAGAGAGAGAGAGAGAGAGAGAGAGAGAGAGAGAGAGAGGACGTCATTTTAATTTTCCAATAACGATATGAAAACATAGCTCGTGTCAAAGTCTCGTGTCGTGGTCAGCT
Organism: Vanessa tameamea; assembly: GCF_037043105.1. Lineage (NCBI taxonomy): Eukaryota > Metazoa > Arthropoda > Insecta > Lepidoptera > Nymphalidae > Vanessa > Vanessa tameamea. The sequence goes on from NC_087323.1 coordinate 10,875,466, forward strand.
GTGATATGAAGTAAGAAATAATACTTCATCAACTCCGTTGAAAATCGACTTACGGAGAAGCGTGTATCTTTTAATGTTATAATTATTATGGACAACGTCTTGTATCATATTTTGACCTTAAACGATCGATGATCGTGTGTTTTGAATTTGTGTGACAAATTTAACTTTTAATAAATTTCCATTTGGTATAATTAGAATTCAAGTTCTTTAATTAGCTCAATTACCGTAACCACAATTACCGTGTCATGTTAAAAATGTGTCGGTTCGCAGTCCAGCTTCAAAGTCCAAAGAGATGATATACACAAGAAACTCTTTAAATCTATATGTTTGAGTTGGTTGTCCATGTTTTGTACGTTTTATAGGACTGGTGTGTGTTCATTGTAACTTACGGGGTTTCATTATGCATAGTAATATAATATGTAATAATTTCTCTCTTTAATTCTCATTTGTATATACATATATATATTTAAAAATCAAAATATTCGGTACTCAAGTACGGACGCGAAGGCTAAACGCTTTCAAATGATCACCAGTATTTTTAATATTTAATTATACCAGTAACCAGCAGGCAGCGACTATGTGACCGCCGAGAACAACATAGCACAATAAATTTATTGCTGGGTTTTTATGAAACCTTGAAATGGCACAAATTTAGGTCAACACCAATAACAAAATTACCTCTTTCTTATCGTCTTAATAATATAATAAAAAGTAAAATTTCCACTTCCAAGATTCGTAATACAGATTCAAAAGCAATAAGTTCAGTGTACGCCTAACATCTTGTAATAAGTATGTAAGTAGATAAAGCACTTGTGTTATGGAAAATCAGAAGTAACGACGGTACCACAAACACCCACACCCAAGACAATATAGAAACCTAATGAACTTTTTCTACATCGACTCGGCCGGGAATCGAACCCGGGACCTCGGAGTGGCGTACCTTTGAAAACCGGTGTACACACTACTCGACCACGGATGTTGTAAAAACAAACGAAAAAGTATTAACACGTGGTTAACAACTGAGTTACATCAACTACGTAGCAATTATCCCTGGAAAACGTCAAGTATGAGTGAGTCAATTTAATTACCGAGGATATACCATAACTATACATGATCTAATGGTTTTTATCAATGCCAAACACAAACGAACTATTAAAATGGGTCATTTCGTAATCTGGCTCACTATTTAAAAAATGTATCGCAAAACTTTTTGAATCAAAATCATTCTACATTTAGGGCAATCTACCAAAAAAATAGACTAAACAAAAATCAGAGCGTTGTATCTAAAAACAATAGCAGTTTTTATCACATAGTAATCAAGTTCACAAAGGAGAACAATATCGACAGTGACGTCACTCGACCCCATAGCCCAATTCCGCTAACGAGATATCGACTGAAGGATTTACGTTTACGGCAAACATTGGACGAATTATATAAGGAATTACCTTATTGTATAGTTTATAATTAATATAATACAGGTTGGTGGACAAACAAATGGACCATTTGAGGGTTAGTGGTCGCCACCGCCCGTAGACATTGGCGCTGTAAGAAATATTAACCATTACTTGCACCGTCAATGCGCCACCAATTTTGGGAGCGAAGATGTTATGTCCCTTGGGCCTGTAGTTACACTGGCTATACTTAGCCTTCAGACCGGAACACAAAAATATTGCTGTTTGGCGGTAGATCTGATGGGAGGGTGGTATCAACCCAGATATTAATCCGTAACAAATATTATGGTAAATTATTACAATAAACTACCCTGCACTGATAAGATGGAAGCTTTCCAAAGTTAGACGAAGTTATAAGTTTTTCAGATGAAGATATTCAAAGTCAAAATCAAAAATCTTTATTCAATATAGAAGTGTTTACACTTGTTTATTGATAGTCAAAAATCTACCACCGGTTCGGAATTTAACACCTCGGACCTGAGAAGAACCGGCGAAAGAAACTCAGCGGGATATTTTTTTTTTTTCGTCCATTTTGCATGTACAATAATAATTATATTTTAGCTATTTGAAACAGCCTGGAGGCGATCATTTCATTCCGAAGGTGTGCAGTCAACTAAAAAGTCATTAGTGTTGTAATATCCTTTAGCACACAAACGCTCTTTAACGATTCTTTTGAATTTTATAATTGAATAATTTTAATCGTTTTCTGGGATCCTGTTGTAAAAACGTATACATTGCCCTAAAAAAGAGTTACTAACCCTGTGTAATCGGGTACTTGGAGTAACAAGTTTATTCTTGTTCCTAGTGTTAATAGAATGTACGTCACAATTTCTGGGAAAATCATTTATGTTTTTTCCTACATACATAACATTATCAAAAACAAATTGAGAAGCGACAGTCATTATTCTAATTTCTTTAAATGTACCTCTTAACGAATCTTTTGGGCCCAGGTTATAAATTGCACGAATAGCCCTCTTCTGCAGTACAAAAATGGTATTAATGTCAGCTGCATTACCCCAGAGTAGGATGCCATACGACATTATACTGTGGAAATAACTGAAGTACACAAGGCGATCCGTATCCATATCAGTCAAAAGTCTAATTTTTTTTTACCGCATAGGCTGCAGAGCTGAGTCCATTCGCCAATTTATTTATATGGGGGCCCCATTGGAGCTTAGAGTCTATTGTCATACCAAGGAACTCTGTTGATTCTAAATTATCTAATGCTTCCCCGTTTAAAAGTACACTCGTTTTGACACATCTTGCATTGGGAGTAGTGAATTTAATACATTTTGTCTTTTTACTATTTAACATTAAATTATTAACACTAAACTAATTTACTATTTCAGAGAGCATTGTTCACATCGTCATATATTGAAAGACGTCTTTTTATTTTAAAAATTAAAGAAGTTCATCAGCAAACAATACTATCTCGAGTTTATCACCTAGGAGATGTGGCAGGTCATTTATATAAACAAGGAAGAGAAATGGTCCAAGAATTGATCCTTGAGGGACCCCACAGTAACTGGAGACCCGGGAGATCTCTTTCCATTTACATCAACCCTCTAAATCCAATTGCTCAGATACGAAATCAGAAGACTCAGTATCCCTAATTCCATAATGACGTAGCTTCCTGACCAAAGTTTCGTGTTGCACACAATCAAAGGCCTTAGATAAATCACAAAATATCCCTAAGGCATCCTGTGACTCCTCCCAGGCCTTGTAAATATTTTTAACGAGCTCAACACCAGCGTTAGTTGTCGAGTGAACCCTTGTAAATCCAAATTGTTTCTTGTGTAGCAACTTGTTATTGTTAAAATGTACTTCTCATTTATCTCGGAGTTTGGGAGTTGGAAGAGTAACAAAGTGTGCATCGGAAAGTACGTAAAGAATTCGGTACTGTATTTGACCTCCAGTTGTAAATGATTTTTGTTGTAGGTCGTCAAGGAAGAATATGACAGTGTCGGATTCGAGATTGCATTTGCAATTTTTATTTACTGAAAACTGATAAACTGGTGGATCAATACCGTGTGAAAATAAATTAAAATAGACTTCATATATTTTTTTTCCATATATTTTTTTAAAGTTACGTAAATTTTAAATTTATAAAATAAATTACACTAAATACTAAACACTGAAATAAATTATTTGCATTTTTTTTCTCTTTCTGGCTTGGGAAGGAAGTACTAAAGTCGAAATCTTGGTATAACAAGTTAATGTTTATGTTTATCTTGTATGAAAAAAATACTGTTTTCGCTAACCTTTGCTTTTTTTAACTTAGCATCCGTTAAGAAAGCAAAGTGTTAGCCTGTAAATATCCTATTACTAGACTCCTTGATTAGAAGGTTTGGAATTAGAATAAGCTTGGTATTGTTACGGATACGAAGAATTTCATTGAAAATAGACACAAGCAGTTTTTGTCACTATATTTTCCTTAACTTTCTTAAAGGAGTTGAATAGGAGGCGTAAATTTGTGCATGAATTTAAAGAGTTCAAACCCGTATAAACACTACATCTTAAGGTATATTTAAAATACGCCTCGTGAATATGGCAAACATTATGAGGAAGCCTATATGTATCGGATATAATTCTACACGAGTATCCCCACTTACTAGCACTGGAGCAACAATTTTACAGGCTACTTTATTTATTTTTAATTTGTTCGGTATTTATTTTAGTTTAATTTTCTTCAATGCATTAATTATTATTATTAAAGGAGTATAATTTCGAAAATGATTGATATGCGAAGTTTAAACGACTGAGGTTTATGCGTTAATCGTTTGAAGTCGTAAATAAAAGGCAACGACGACACCCTACCGACTCCTATACGCTCGTAACGAGTTCATTTTTATGTTAAACTGTTATGGTAATTTATAGTCACGTAATTAGACTTGGGTTCGTATGTACGTTCAGTGTCTCGGTAAGAATTTCTTGAGGGCTTTCATTGAGGTCTGTATATATTCATACAATTTTTATTACCCACAGAATCCAATATAAAAACACTTTTTTTTAATTACAATCCTATTTAATAAAATTACACTACAAAAATCCAATTCTAGATTTTATCACTTACCTAATGTTGGGTAAATATTATTATAATAAATGATCACACCGTCTTATCCATATCTGACCACAGATAAGATAACATAATTAGAAGCAGGTTAAATGTTAATAAAAAATATAAGTAGACATAAATCAAAACCGATTAAATATTTTTTGATATCGTACACTATAAGTCAGAAATACGAACGGGCCCGAAGAAATATATAAGATATACAAGAAATATATTATTCTATTTTGCCCATGCGTTGTCAATCATGGAAATTAAGATGTTAGGTATTTTTGCTTGTATTTAATGACTCACTCAACCTTCAAATCGGAATATAGCTATAGGAATAATTATTAACCTCACCGAAAGCTAGTAACTAAATTAAATAAAACAAAAATCAATCCATATAGTGTTAACTGGTTAACCATAATAAAGGATACTTGCAATTTAGAATATGAATTGTATAAGGTTTATCGTTATTGCTTTGATGCTAAGACTTCAAGGTACAATACCTACAACTTTGCCCAGTATACGCCTTCAACGCAAAGAACTCGCTTACATCTAGTATTTACCGAAATCAGCTCATTAAGCTTCCAGTATATAAATGTAACATTTCCAATTAATAGATATGTTGAAATCCTTACTATTCTTAAAAATGCTAAAGTGATAGCTGCTCAACCAATCATGATGAAATTTTTCGTAGCTGTCATGAGATTGCTCCAGCTCCATGTCAATGGTATTACTGCTCGTCTTACAAACGTAATATATATTTACATATGTTTCAATTTACAAGTGAGACAGACGCCGTGCGCTGATTAACATTATTTACCCGCACGTGAGAGCGCTCTAATGTATAGAAAGGTTATTCGTACTCATTCGAGATGTGAAACAATTTAATCTACTAAAAACTATAGTTTCATAATATTTAAAGACTAATAACTTTAAGTTTTTTTTATGCAATAGGGCGGCGGGCAAGTCACCGACGCCCATAAATAATGGCACTGTAAAGATTATTAAGCATCCCTTGTCCTTGCAGTTGCATTGGCTCAATCACCCTTCAAACCGGAACACAATATAACTAAGTATTTCTGTTTGGCGGTATAATATCTACCAACAAGTAACAAAATAATATCATTGTATGGTAATATTACTTCATGGTACTTTGGTAAAGAAGGCATATTATTCGATACAAGATTATATTGATGATAAAATAGCGTGGAGTTAATGCTTGTTAACTTCCAGGCAGGAGACATAACATACATATATAGTTCTATTTAACTAACATGTCTGTATTTTTAGATATTGAAAAAGAGTAACTACTGAGTTTCTTGCCGGTTCTTCTCGGTAGTATCTACATTACGAACCGGTGGTAGCTTTACTTTAGATAGTTTGTTTAATGTGAGATTGTGACGACATCAATCAAAAGTGCTTATAAGAGCCTACTTGAATAAAGTATATTTTGATTTTTGATTTTCATATATGATTAAAATATTTAAGATGAGCTCATTCACATAAGTTGCTTCGTATTAGGAGCGTTTTGCGTTCCGTTTGGACAATTGGGATTAACACAATCAATGCGAAAACGTGCTGTGCCAATATGTACATCACATCGACTCTTTTCACCGATGGTAAGTCTTTAAGCGGTCTGGTTACCATCTCTTTACCATTCAGTCAATCGACAAAGTCCGATACGTAATTATAATTTATATTTTAATTTAGTATACGTATTCTTTCCAGATTAAACGGTGTGATAGTCGATGTAATGACAGGCACGCTTATTACGGACACATTTTATTATCGTATTACAAAACTACTTATACGGATGAACCCTTAATCTTAGAAAAATACAAATAACATTAAATTACATAACGTATTTATATAATATTGGAAACTCTATAGACAATATTAATATAAATATTGATCCTGTTCGGATATGTTCGATTGATTCAATAGTTCGCTGTGTCGGTCTCAAATCAAATCTAAATATCCTTCGAGAACATTAAAAAAAATAACTTACTACTTTCCGTTACCGGTAAACTGTTTATAAATTTCTTATGAGTTTTAAATCCAAGGTCTGAGGTATGCTCTGTTTTTGTGAACGAAATAAACATTATTATTATTAATTGGCAAAGCTAAAAGTGTCTGTGAGATTTTATTATACAAACGAACATCTTGCCTAAGGCAATATGAATTGGCTTTTGTGGAGGCCGAAACTTGGTGGTACAAGTTTATCTTGACTTGGCGTTTAAACAAGGATTGAGTCTCGAGCTCGAAGACTATTTACAATCTGTCGAGGAGCTTAATGAATAAATGAGTATTGTTTATATGTACATATATAGCATAAACATAAATACCACAAATATAATATAATCTAACAGAATTAACGTTAGCTGTGTAACTTACTTTTTGCTACCTACGTAGGTTGCGGAGCTATTGTAACTCATTTATGATCCCTCGCAGGTAGCTAGGGATGACAAATGAGAATTTCACGGGAGCGTTGAAATCTCTCAATATGTGGTATCATGATTTTATATTGTAATTTTTTTTTCTTCTTTATCTTGTCTAAGGTGAAATGAAAACGCTGTTGTTTTAATATTAAACACGGTAGACAGTAAAATTTGTTGTCTCAGCGTTAAAAACCAATGTACTTCGTGTAAACCGACTTTGTAACGTTGGTAAATATCATCGTCTCAAGGAGTATCAAAAGGCTTCACGAAATGTAAATATATCTTATAGTAAGAATATCCGAAGTTAAAAGATTTTTAACAACCTATAATCATGCGCTAAGCTCTTCTATTACATAAAGTTTCTGATTTAACATAACGTACTCATAATGTAAGCTAAATAAATATTGATCCATCATGTCAGGGAGTGCCGACTAACTAGCCGCTTGTGTACTACAAACAGTTCATTTTGACGGTCTAACCTAGAAACTATATATCAAATCGCATGAAATTACACTTCATTCACGTCGTAAGGAAAATATTTATCTTTCATAACGTGAAGGTACACATGTGGCAGGAAAAATATGGAAAAACGAGATATGAAGGAGGACTACATATAAAAATGAAAATATTGATTCGAGTTCTCATTTATAAGAAATTTAACGCTCTATTCGATGTACATCTTCACTCTTTTCCACCTATTAAATTACATGGTTTTGTAAAATACAATTAAAATAATATATCCTGTCTGGAAATTAATAGCTACGAACTCCAGGCTTTCTTATCATTTAGTCTCTTAAGAAGTAATACGACTTTTTTTTCAACGAGATGAATAGCAACGTAATAAAATTCCAAAATTCAATTTTATAAGTTATTTAGATTTTCTATAAAAACTTTCTCATTACGACTATATTATGAGCTTTGACTAAGCTTTATATCCTATAATCTTTATAAGACTAAATTTTATCTACCTACTTTTACACATAAAAAAAAATATTTTTTTTTAATAATTACGTTTGAAATAGTTCTTGAGTTCCATATAAACGAACACTATTAGTGAGAACTGATCGCAAAGCAATTTCAGCTTAATAACTAGTAGCAGAGGATTAGTTTCGTTTGTGTAAAATTTGAATAGAAGATCCTCGCATTTATTAAACTCGTCAACTGAATTCTGATTGAAAATATTAAAGACCATATTTGCCTACTTTTATCACTTATGAATATCATTTAGTTTTTATATTTTATTTTGCGTTTATTTAAAGTATTGTTCAGATATTTTATTAACATCGCAAAAGGTAATCCATATTGTCATTCAAATAACATTTTTTTTAACATTCATTGTTGTAAATACCACTCGTAAATATAAAATAAAATAATTAGTCGATGGGCGATTCACAATTAACATAAATTAACATTTAAGTTGTCGACTTTATCAATTAAAATATATAAAGGAATATGTTAAAAATGCATTTAAAAGCGAATTTTAATTTTGATAAACATGATCAAGAATGAATATTCAAATACGTGCGAAATGTTAATTCGTTGGTTTAAAACGCTTAGACACATTATTGTAATTTAATGAGATTTTTTTTAAAATATTTATTATATCATTAAAAAAATCTTAAATGATACATATGTATACTGAGTAAATAAATATATCTCTGTGGTCGTAAAATCGAATCAAAAGAAATGTAGAAGAGGTAGACGTGATTTGGGCTCATTTAGGGTTAATAAATAAAGGACGATCAATTTTCTATAAATGCAAACAGAATATTACATCAAAATGAACGTGTATCATAACAATAGGACTCTATGTATATTTATAATCCATCTCGTGCTCAGTAAAGGAAAACACCATAAGGTTATGCACGTGGTGGATGAGAATCTGTCACGTGAATCCCGTCAACCTACAATTATGCAGCAAATCTTCTCCTCGGAAGGGAGAAGAGACTTTTGTCCAGCAGTGATGATGTTTCCGTCCTATTCGCCTCGTCTATTAAGTACGAGACGACTTGGACCGTATTGTGCACAAATGTTCCAACCCACAGCTAAACTAATAAATATTTTAAGATTTAATTTAGATAAAGATTTTTACAGTCACTTCTGTACATTGATTTTTATAGTAACGCTGTTATGTAACTTTTATCATTTTAAAGACTATTCATGGTATTATTTAAAAACTTAATTCTGTTTTAGTTCTCGTGGAGATATCAATTTAAGTTTTTTTTCTTTCCTTTATGTTAGAGGTGGCAAACGAGCAGGAGGCTCACCTGATGGAAAGTGACTACCACCGCCCATGGACATCTGCAACACCGAGGGGCTTGCAGGTGCGTTGCCGGCCTTTCAGGAAAGAGTACGCTCTTTTCTTGAAGGTTCCCAAGTCGTATCGGTTAAACTTAAAATTAAATTTAAATCGGTTGCTTAAACTTGTAACTTAGGTAATTTTTTTATGGTCCGGGTATGGCGTCACAATCCTGGGCAATTTCGGCTCCTAAACACACAAACTTACGTGTTGTTTCCTTGTACCAATGTTTTTATACATTGCCTTTATCAGAGACTTTGGTGAATTATTGTTAGTAAAGTTTTTGATTAGTTAGACGATGCATTGTTTCCTCAATAAGATGGTTTTTATTAGTTTTGATGAGGGGAGCGAATTTAGTTAGGACGTTATAGTTCGTTCGTTTCAGTTCATCATCATAAGATCACATACATATATGTATAATACACATGCGTTTTATAGAATTATATGTATGTTTTTTATATATTAGAAGTGTATTCAATTTACACTTTTATTGTTAATGTTATCTTAAAATAAATCTATCCAGATTGTAAATTATCGAAAAATTTTGAACACCGCATATTGTTTTTAATATAACGGGCCGATTTGAATTAAATTATAAGTACACTAAAGCCACGTAAATTATTATGAGCGATGGAAATTTAAAGCGTTTTACAGTTTGTACTTGATGGCTTTGTGCAAGCTCGTCTGGGCTAGAACCTCCCGCTCGTCATATATCAAGCACCGAAACAGTATTTTTGTGTTCCTCCTTATATATAGTGAGTGAGCTAGTGTAATTACAGGTACAAGAGACATAACGTTTTAGTTCTCAAGGCTGTTGGCGATTTGATTACTTACAGCAACAATGTTTAAGGGCAGTGGTGATCTACCAAGAGTCCTATTTGCAAGTTCACTTGGTGGTACGGCTTTGTGCAAGCCCGTCTGGTTAGATACCACCCACTCATCAGATATTCTACCGCCAAACAGCAGTACTCAGTATTGTTGTGTTCCGGTTTGAAGGGTGAGTGAGCCAGTGTAACTACAGGCACAAGGGATGTAACATTTTAGTTGGCAAGGTTGGTGGCGCATTGGTGATGTGAATGCTTAATATTTCTTACAACGCCATTGTCTATGGGCGGTGACCACTTACAATCAGGTAGCCCATTTGCTCGTCCGCCTACCGATATCATAAAAAAAAGTCCGCCTGCTGACACGACATTAAAAAAAATGTTTACATTTATTATATAGTAATGGTGAATACAATTTTACAGTGACATATATAATAATTTATCATTTTTAAATGAACGTAATTATATATATTTAAATACTCATATTAACTCCCACAAGTTGAAAGAAATCTCTTACAGAGACTAGCTGTGCTTTGTAAAACAATTCTCGCTTTTTATATTTTTAAGAACATTTTAAGTACATAAATAATAAAATTGACTGGATTATATACCTTAATACGGATCAAAATCGTGTTCAAAAACGATGACGGAACTGGAAAATAAAAGGCTTTACGTTTAGTTTATCATGAAAATAGCCCGTAAGTCTCTTGTAGTAAATATGTATCTTTAAACGTATATAATATAATATGTGTTTTCAATAAAGTTCGTCATCATGACAACATATATAACGGGTCAGGATATTGGTGAACATAGTTTTAGATAATTGTAATATGAGAAATAATATTACAAAATATACATACTGCAGTAAAAAAATCGTGTAAAACTTGTTCTTAATTTAGATAAAAAGTATACATAACAAAATAACTAGTATTAGTATTAAATATACATAATATGTATATATATTGAGTTCGTTTTATATATGAGTATATAAAATAGTAAATAACAAATTAATTTTTATTCGTTAACACTTATTGTATTTTAAGGTGAAGAAGTTTTGTGTAAGCTGCACGGGAAAGATTTCTCTGACTTTACAGCCGTACTCCTGCCTGACTTCAACCCTTTTAAGGTGTTTTCAGTTGCAAACGTTATTAAATAATTAATACATTTTTGCATAAGTGCAATGTTATTCATAAGTTTTAAATTTCATCATCATAGGAGTCTTTATTATTCGTTCACTTGGCTTTCTAATAAAATAACGTAAAAACAACATCTACCCGAGACCGAAAATGGTTATCAGTTCATAATACATAACTACTTGGCAATATATCTTAGATCTCACATTCAACAAATGCCCGCGGAATGTTGTGGTTGTATGTTATACTTGATTACTTCCAGGCAGGATATATTATATGAATTTATTTGTATTTATATGTGATAACTTTGATTTTTCTTGCCGTTTTTTCCTGATACTGGAAATTTACCGATGAAATGAAAAATGAAATGACAATAGTCTTTATTGTACGCCAATTAACACAAACGTAAGTCACATTCAAGAAAGATACAGAAGATGCGGCCTTATCGCTGAACAGCGATATCTTCTAGGCAAACTTGAGGTAAAGGAAAGAAACAGAGGTAACGGTAGCAGCTGTACATTAATAAATTATTTGTTTAATTAAATTTAAAACAAAATAAATTTAATAGAACTTTGTAAAGTGACGATGAATGTAAATAAGGCTTGCAAGGCCTACTTGAAGAGAGTGTAATTTGATTTGATTAGAACGGTGAATGGTCGAGTGTTCAGATATTTACTTGGTGTCTTTGTAATTGGTTGTTCATTAAAAGTATATATAAAATATTTTAACTTTATGACGTCATTTATTAACGACTTTCCTTCCATATAAGCCGAAAGAAGTAAACAAGGAAAATTACAAGGATAAGTATTAATAATGTGTTGAATTGGCGAAGCAGTTATAAATATAGATTCGATTCACTCGCTCACCCACCCCTGTAGTCAAAATTTAGCCCTTTGTGAATGTTATTTGTTTCTAAATTTAGATAAAATACTCGAGGGGAAGAATACTTTCAAATAATCATTATGAATTTTAAAAGTTAGAAATTTGATCAATTAAATATAATTATAATATATTGTACTGATTTTTATTGTAATATAGTTTAGTTAATAGTATTTTAATTTATGTATAACCTTTTAATTCCGAAATATTGAACTTCCCCTCGTGTTTTGACCTTTTTCCAATGACATAACCTTTTTCGGAAGGAAAAGGTAAGTCTGAATAAACAAGTGCCGTAGTCTTTTATAATAAGTTATTTATTAGAACACTGCTAAATGCGGATTTGACGGATAGTTTATACATTGTTATTTTGTAAATTATGAAATACGCCCACACACAGCTTCCAATGAAAATTATCTGTATTACTTTGTAATAAACTTATTAACACTTTCCAGGACTGTAAACGCGTATATACGTCTGCTTTTTGACGATTGCTTAGCTATAGTGTCTAGAGTTAATGCAACTGAAAATGAAATTATTAAACTATTTAAAATAATATTCAGTGTCGTGCTGGAAACATTGGTATAAACAAGACACTATTCTAACCGATCAAACTAATATTTTAAATACAAAATCTAATTCTATTTTGTTTGTTCACGACTAAGCCAATACACAGATAGTAATGTTTGACATACCTAGAGATCTAGAGTCTAGTATAGACTGCATGGACGTACTCCAATACGGGGATATACGGAAAAAAATAATTTGACGCTGTTCGCGCGAAACAGTTGGTAACTATTAATTGTTTTCGTAAATAAATAAGCTAAGGATATTTCTAAATAAAATATATATATATATATTTAAATGAATTTATATATATAGATAATGATAATCACACATTACTTGAACTTCTCTCGTTTTAGTCATAGTTAAGTTTTATTAAAATGTTTATCTAACATTCTGATGTATTATATTAAAATTTACATCCACCAACGAAGTAACGAACGCCATCTAGTACTACGAACATAATTTTGTGATGGCTCATAACTCAGACAGCACATCAGGTACTATAGGCGACAACGGATAATTATAATCAATTTAAAGTGTAATAGCCTTTATAACGAAACGTTTAAGAGTCATTTTTGTATCAATCCATCTCAGTTTATGTATGTAGGTGATCGAGCGAGACGCGGCGCGCCAAGTTAATAATAATAAAGAAAAAAACACGCGTCTGTCGAGGGGTTAGCTTTGCTCGTTGTAAATAGACACTACGTGCGTCTGAATACGTTCATACGTTATTATATTACCGTGAATCAAATAGGATGCACAAACTTTCAAATATCACAACTTATAATTTACTTGCTGTGTAGTTACGGGCAAATTGAATTGTAAAATTTAATAGCGACGTATTTGAAATTCATAAGAACGCGTTGATTGATGACCGTTCTTTGACTCTTGTGGCGGTCGGGCGTCTTCGTGAATGTCCGCCGGCGCTCGGCTAGCGGCTCTTTTCCCTGCGCGGGCGCACTTTCGCTACAAAAATAAACTCCTTGGCAGAATATCAAGGCGAGCCTTCGTTTTTAACGATATTCAACGATGTTTATGGGCAGCCGCGTCCATCTAGAGATGGTATAACGTTATTTGATTCAAATGGCAGCAGTTTGTGGCAACAGTTATTGTGTTCACGTAATATATGTTATGTGCGCAATGAATTGTGCTATCGATAGTTTTTTAATACCTATAAGATAAAAATAATTTTACAGCAACGCATCACACATATATGTTATCATATACACATACTAAGTAGGTATATAAATAACGATGAACTGGTTGTTAATCTTTATAAAACAGGCAGGTATTTAGGTTTTATTTTGGAATAAAAAAATACTAATTTTCATTTCATTTAATCACCTAACCATACCGTTTGTTCAGCGACGTTTTAAATAATACTTAGTATTTTGAGTCACGTCAATGCGATGCATTTTACATTTTTAAAATATTTATCGAAAAATATGAAACGATTTTGGCATCAGATTTCGTAGTATTGAGTATAGCATACAACATTCCTTCTAATTAAACGATGTCGTCAAATATCTATTTCCTTTAAAGTATTTACGTTGACCATCAAATTAAATGTAAAAATCGTCTTCCTCTTTCCACGAAAATCGACATCCACGATTTAAAACATATGGAAAGAAATTCTAATGACGAGAGACGAGAAGCCATTGTTTCAACATATTTGTAACAACAGTAGTAAATGTGATTATTAAAAAATAAAGGTAAGCCAGTTCTACATCATTTTTAGCATTTTTCTATCCTATGTTCGTATTTATTTAACACTTGAATGTGACCGTGAAGGCTTTGATACTCCACCACGAGCAACCCGTTTGAGACTCCACCAGAATACGAAACGATCATTTAATATACTTTATGCAAATAGAGCCTACTAACAGGAATTTTTAGATTATTATATTACGAGATTGAAATAAATAGAAAAAGAAGAAAACTGCCACCGGATCGAAATGTCGTTTATTTCAAGAAGAACTAAACAACATTTCGATCCGGTCCAACAAAACTAAGCTAGCATAATATAGATTGCTGGAACTTTTTTCAGTAATATTATGCGAATTACAATTTACACAACCTCTAAAAAGTGTATATATTTTTTATCATTACTCAAATTTATTAAATAAAAAATAAATACGTTTGTAAAAAAATGTGTTAGGTTTTATATAATATAATATAATATAATATAATATGTACAATTGTATATATAAAAATTCAATGTTTTCACGCATCGCTCATTCGATTGAATTGAAATTTTGAATAACTGTTGTATCGTTGAATTAAAGTTGTCGTTGAAATAATATATGTGGTTATTTAGTTGTAAGTAAAGCTTAATCATCACTGTAAAAATGGTTAAAAAATTATAATATATATAACAGTTCAACTTGGTAATTTTGAGAGAAATTACAAGTTATTTATATAATAGCGTGAAAATGGAGCCTGCGCCAATAGAAGATTATTATTATTTATTAGAAAGTGAGGGCGGATAGATCGCTTGATGATTGTGTAATATTTCATTCTTCTCATTCGAAGTCGAACGATTACAGAGTATAAAATAAATGGAGAAACGCATAGAACATTCAAAACTATTATAACCAAATCAAATAATTGTCTCTTTTATAAGTAAAACAATTTACATCAATTAGTGAATCTAGACAGATAATAATCACTTATATTAATTACTTCTAAAATAAAAAGAGATCCATAGAAATAATGAAAGTTCAAGATTGAAATTTTATTGTATTAATGTTATTACTAGCGAATCCATTTTTACTTGAAATGTTATTTGGTAGTATAACAACCGCCCACACATCATATATTCTATCGCCAAGCAGCAATGTTAAGTATTGTTATGTTCCAGTTTGAAGGGTGAGTGAGTCAATGTACAGGCACAAGTAACATAACATCTTAACTTACAAGGTAGGAGGCGCATTGGCGAAGTGACGAATGGTTAATACATCTTACAGCGTCGATGTCTACGGGCGGTGGCTCATTAGCCCGGCCGACTTACTATCTCTAAAAAAAATCTAGGAATGTTCAATAGTCGACATGCTTTTTGACGAGCGTCCACTAAGCCAATGATAATTTTATGAGCACTAATGGTGCATTCTGTATTCTTTATCCTCCTGCCTTTATCCCAATTTTATTTTATTTTCTTCCATACTTTTCCTTATGATATCGTTTTTCAAACAATCCATCCGTTTCTTTGGTGATCCTCTTTCTCTATATCCATTCACTTGATTCATTTGACGACCTCCGTGGTCGAGTAGTGTTTACACCGGTTTTCATGGGTACGCCGCTCCGAGGTCCCGGGTTCGATTCCCGGCCGAGTCGATGTAGAAAAAGTTCATTGGTTTTCTATGTTGCCTCGGGTCTGGCTGTTTGTGGTACCGTCGTTACTTCTGATTTTCCATAACACGAGTGCTTTAGCTACTTACATTGGGATCAGAGTAATGTATGTGATGTTGTCCAATATTTATTTATTTATTTATTTATTCACGTTCATGCTCAAGACCTTCTTCACAAAATGGTCCTCATTCCTCCGCATAACATGCCCATACCATGACAGCCGATTTCCATATAGCTTCTCGGTTACCGGTGCCTCGTTTCGTTCTGTACTAAAATTTAATATTACCAAGGATCCAAGTGACTAACTGTTCAAAACATAATTTGTATTGCAAAAGATTACATCGAAACAACAGTGTACTCTTATTATTAAACATCCCCCAAATCCGATGGGATAGCAATCCGACACGTCTGGGGTTCAGGCACAAGACCAACAGCTTTAAGTGCTTCACAATGTAAACTGCTCAAATCCGCTCTCCTACTGATAATTTCTTGACTGATTCGATAATTGTTTAATACATGGTACGTCAAAAAACCATTTGTGTTCTTGTTTTTTTATTTTTCTTTAACGACTTTGACTTTTTATCTTATCAGCCTCATTTGTCTTCTTCCTATCCTTAACAATATTAGCACAAAGACAACTTTATTAATAAAACTAAACTCAATCAATGCTACAGAAATAATTTGAAAAAAGTCTGTTCGTTAAATAGCACTCCTATAATCAAAAATGTATATAAGCTTCGTGCTAGTAATGTTAACGTCATTAGTTGGGGTCGAAAAAGGTTAAGACTAAAGTACACAGCGGCACGCAGTATTGGAAAAGGTTGAGGAGTATTTCTTAGTATACAACTGATATTATAGGGTTTTAGGGACCGACCGTCCTAGATATTAGGACATTCATGATTGACTGTTTCGAAATATTCCATTGCGTTTAAAGAGCATCTTGTAATTATCTAGTTTTTTATTTTATTTATTTCCCAATATTGATGACTACAATAAGACGTCTGTGATAGCAAGTACTATATATAACTATGTATATATTTTCGCTACATTAAAAATAAACATTAAACTCGATTTCATTCAACATTGCTCTACACAGAACATATATAACATATAGTTACTTGTATTAAACATTGTTTTACATTTTCTACTTTTTCATTCATCTCTGAAACATATGAAGCCTACAAGTGAAGCAATGCTTTTTATATATCAAGTTCACTTGTCCGGCTTTATTACAAAAATAACTTGAGCGTTACTTAGATAAATTTTAATCATAATTTTATTTATTAAAATCATATATAATGTTTATAATTGTCTATCACACTAATATATAATTTCATATGAATATGGACTATAAAATGCACGTGAACGTTCACGTGAAGTGAAATGCATTAAAAAGTTTGTATTTATAGTAATTTATGCTAAAAAAAATCAATACTTTTTTATCTAAACGACACAAAAGTACTAGTATAAATATATACTAAAAACTGCCTTCAAAAATTTGCCTTCATGTACATTTAAAATAAAATGTCTTTTACTCATAACAAAAACAATTAATAAAATAGGTTTAAAAGCAAAATATAAATATAAACAGAACATTAAAAACATATTTTCATAACAATTGACGACATTTGAACAGCCTTTTTGAAGTCGATTAATTTATCTTTTAGACGGTTCATAGACTATGTGTTGAATCACGAGAATTGACAGACAATAGGATTATTTAAAAGAAAGTTTTAAATTAGCACTAAATGGCGAAAAGGATAAAATTATAACAATAAACGTAGTATGGACATGAAATATGAAGAGACGATTAACGTATTCTAAACACAATGATGTTAATTACGGATGTAGGTAGGTACAAAACAAGAGGCAAGCAAGATATAGAGATAAATTCTATTCGGGACACAAAATGTTCCAAAAACGGTCAAGTGAATCGAACATGTTGACGTTAAACGAAAATCGCAGATGTTTAGTTTCTGTTTATCATCAACAACACCGACAACATCGTGAGAAAATTTGCACTTGTGTGATGACATTCCTCTACATATGTAGCCACTGACGCCAGCGGAGTAGCATGGAAGAAAACGCCACTATCCTATCCCCTTATATGAGGGGAGGCTTGTGCCTAGAAGTGAGACGTATCCAAATTATTAACTTTTTATTTCACTATCCCCCTTATAATACAATAAGTGAATTTTACTATAGCCCTATGATTGACAGATAATGATCTGATTGATATCTTTCACATATCTAGGTTGAACACTATGAAACTATTCGGACTTAAAACAAGAAAATATTATATGTAATATTTTAACTTTTTAAACTATTAAAACGTTCATATGAATAAAAATGTTCATATATTTTTTCATCTGGTTTCGTTCTTTCGGATCTAAGCGCTTAGTCACGTGACATACGTGGTATGACAAATCAGTGACGTCAGAAGTTTGCTTTGTATTTTATATAACAAAGCTGTTCTCGTTTTCGTATACTAAATATATTTGTAGTTGTTTCATACACTTTTATTCGAGCGAACACAGCGTGATGTAATGAGGTTCAAAGCTTCTACTTAAGTGGGTAGAAGACGTTTGTTCGGATATTTCTTATATAAATATAATAGAGTATTTGATAAATCTGTTAATGTAAAGGGTTTAAGCTTTGACTGCCTGATACAAATGATTGAAGTAACAGATTGAGGTAGACTTATTCTCTAAGAACAAACTCGAATCGCGATCAGTGCGCTAGAAGAGATTACCAAGATGGCGTTTTATATAATTGTTTTGGGAACAAAGGTATATAAACAAATTTCTCCGTGCGGTTTAACATGCTCGGCCGCTGTTTACCGTATCGTAGTGATGTTACTTTTGTTAGATATAATCTTTTCAATAAATTGGCTATCTAACGAAAAAAGTTTATTACAATTCGGATTAGTTGATCGTTAAATGAGCGCGTACAAACGAAGCATTCAATAGTATAGATTAATATCATCTTGCGTCGGAGCGAATATTCTAGATAAATTATGATATACAGTAACATCTGAAGGCTACTGAAACGAGAGCGAGGCTCGTGCGAGGCATATCGGGGAACCAATACGAGCACGTTTCATATCGAACGGAACAGATGCCATGTGCACAACAGATATTGAAACGTTTTTAAAATTAAGTTGAATACTTTATTCACATCATTTAATGTCTACTTTTCATATCAACTTCGTATTCTTTCCCTAATACAAGATTCAATATATAAGATAGAATTCATCGACAAAGTTTGCCAACATTTAATTAAATTACAATTATTTAGACATTTTAAACTTTGCCGTTTCATAAATTCAAATCATTTGTAAAAAATACATTGTTAAAGAAGGCATATTATTCGATACAAGACTATATAGATGATGGATATATTACAGGATATATTACATACATATACAAATGTACTTAACTAACATGACTGTATTTTTAAAAATTTGAAAAAGAGTAACTATCGGTTCTTTTCGGTAGAATCTACATTCTGAACCGGTGGTAGCTTCATTTAATATACATAGTTTGTTAAATGACGATTCAAAAGTATTTCTTAAAGCCTACTTGAATAAAGTGTATTTTGATTTTATGCTCAGCTATATAGTTTTATGGTGTGTATAGTTTATATTTGGAACTATATTAATTGATATTTCTTCCTATCAGTAATACTATGAAAGAGTTGGAATCACTGATTAAGAACACGACAAATGTCATAGACATGGAAGTATGAACGTTGGAAACTTCCAAACTGCAAAATACTATCTAGTTTTATATTGACATATACGAGCGGGAAACTTACACAAAATCTGCTCAGCGCCGTGTGTTAGATGTGTATAAACTTTGATTAACTTTATTTGCATAAATGTGTAACTTTGTAATACAGCAGGGAATCGTTTGTTATACATTCGTATAGTAAGTCAGACTGCAGTCCAATTGAAACTTTATTGTTTATGTTTTATGAAGTCGGATACGATGTTTGAGTTAAGATCTAATGAGTCCACTTGGATTAATTTAATTCGTTGAATTTTCATTAATGTGTAGGAAAATATATAATGTATGTGCTATGTTTTTGCGCAAGCCTGTCTGAGTAGGTACCAACCACTCATCAAATATTCTACCGCCAAACAGCAGTACTTATTATTGTTATATTTCGGTTTTAAGGGAAAGAGAGCCAGTGTAACTTCAGACACAAAGGACATAAGACGTAGTTCCCAAGGTTGGTGGTACAGTGGCGATGTAAGGAATGGTTAATATTTCTTACGGCGCCAATTTATATGGGCAGCGGTGAAAACTTACCATCTGGTACTGGACGAGTTAATTGAATAAGAATTTGCTTTATTTAAGGTTTTTGGATTATGATCTTTCTTCCGTTACTATTTCTCTCGACTCCGGTACGAACATTCGGAGATTGTAGTTATTCACATGATATAGAATGTGCTTCTAAATATACTACTGTGCTAAGAATTATTCTATCTAACTAATAATTCTATCTATTCAATTTAATCCAGACTTTTATTTTATTAATATTTACACTTTCATTTTGCGTTAAGTAATTGTACATTCTAAATATAAATATTATTTATACAAGTAGGATTTTAAGAGTACTTTCAAATCGTCATTCACAGGATATATGAACTGAGTAAAACTACTGAGTTCTTTGTTTATTCCACCAAATAAATAACATATGTATATCTTACCTGAAAATCAACAATAACTCCCAAACTTTTGATCATCTATATATTCTATGGTATTTTTATTATTTAGTAATTGGCAACATCTGCTGATTTATTTTATAGAAACAAATGCATTGATATTTGGGATTTTTTTATATAAAATACAAAGAAGAAACTTAATTTAGAAAATAATTAAACACAATAAATATTCTCCTCTCATATGAACGTAAATTAAATCAGCTTTAAGAGAATTATGAACAAGTAAATATTTGGACAGCGAGGTAAATTAAAGGCACTCGTGTGTTTACCTTTGTAAAAATTATACTAAAACATGCATTGCACCGAACTTATTTATATTAAATCCTTCTAAGACCCAAAACGGCTGTGTTGTTAATGCTCTTTAGAATGATGTCATTCTGCTGTTGGTAAACCATTGAGCATGGAGACAGTTCTCGTTGATTTACGGGCAGTAAATAAAAAAAGTTCTTGTTAAATGTACTTTTATATAAAAACGGCCTCTCATTTATTAGTACAGATAATCTTTTAAAATAAGCCTACTCGAATGATGAATATTTTCATTTGAATATATTCAAGCAGGCTATTATTAACAGTATTCATGTGAAAACACCATTTTTTTTTATATTGGACAACATCACATTACTCTGATCCCAATGTAAGTAGCTAAAGCACTTGTGTTATGGAAATCAGAAGTAACGACGGTACCACAAACACCCAGACCCAAGAAAACATAGAAAACTAATGAACTTTTTCTACATCGAATCGGCCGGGAATCGAACCCGGGACCTCGGAACTACTCGATCACGGAGGTCGTCTAAGATAAAAAGATCAATTAAACAGAATTGCCATATTAATTGAATGCCAATGCCAATGAAATTATCCAAAATTGAAACATAAGACAATCTAGACAATGAAATTAAAAACTGTTTATAACTCGATCATAAATTACCAAATATCAACAATATTAGTATTATTAGTAGTAGCGTTAAATAATCTTAAAGCAAATATCGGACGTGACTCTACGCCACATAGGATGGACGTGAAAACTATCTAAATATCATCTGTGGTAATGAGGTTTAATGTTCAAGACGAACAGAAATATATACAGGCCAGCGTGATAGCGCAGACATTCTTATATTATCTGAGTAATTATTCTTTCAATTTTAAGTTAATATGTTTTATGAAGTGTAAACAATATTTATTCACTCAATAATTTGGAAAACAAATAATCATTCAGTACGAATTATATTATTTTACGAAAATAAAAAAAAAAATTAGCAAAACAAATGAAATTATTGTTAAATGAAGTAAGCTTACAAGTGACTATTTTCAGATTCAACGAGTTCGGAATATGGATTCTATCAAGACGGAACGGCAAGAAATTCGGTAGAAGTTGTTTTCTACCAAGTTTTTTAAAAGATAGGCCTGTCAATAGAACACAATTAAATTTATACGTCCTGCCTGAAAATCCACAATTACTAACTCGACGTATTTTATAGTCTTTAAAATCTTACATTGTAGATGACATTTGTGTTAATAAAATTTAAATTAAATAATGGGCATGTAAAATGAATGAATATTAGAATTAAAACAACGTAGAAATAAATTATTCAAATATTTTGACTATCAAAAAATTATAAACATTAAAAAAAAACAATTAATTTGTTATATAAAATTAAATATTGTATAATATAAAACTTACGTACGGTGCATCATGAGGCAAACGCGTCGAAGTCAGCGGCGTAATTTCGAAAATTATAAATAAATAAAAAAAAAAAAAAATTCTTTAGAATAATTATTCAAAATATTTGTCATACTTATATCGCAACATAGAAAAGTATACTTTTTAAATTTTATTTTATATATATAAGCGTGAGCCGAGATGGCCCAGTGGTTAGAACGCGTGCATCTTAACCGATGATTTCGGGTTCAAACCCAGGCAAGCACCACTGAATTTCACGTGATTAATTTGTGTTTATAATTCATCTCGTGCTCGGCGGTGAAGGAAAACATCGTGAGGAAACCTGCATGTGTCTAATTTCAACGAAATTCTGCCACATGTGTATTCCACCAACCCGCATTGAAGAAGCGTGATGGAATATGTTCCAAACCTTATCCTCAAAGGGAGAGGAGACCCAGTAGTGGGAAATTTAGAGGCTGTTAATGTAAAATGTAATATATAAGCGTTGATAGAGTAATGTCTTTAAAAAAAGTTACACTAAACTAACCTAATAGATAGTCACAAACATTAGCATCATCATTTAAGCGATTATAGATTACATTTATATTTTATTGTTATCGGAGTTTGATCTTTCGTAGAAGTTTACTCAGGGTCTTATTAGCACACATCATAAGTGACCTTTACATATTTTTTTACAAATAAAATAACATGCATAACATACGAGTAATCATTTAATTTGATTACGTATTTCTAATTAAAGAACCGCGTATGTTATTTATTTCAAAGACAAACAAATTAAGTCACCCCCACATAAGTTAATTGTCACTGTAAGAATTAACCAATCGTTACAATGTCCACAATGAGACTTGAGATATTATTTTTCTTGCTTATTCAACAGAGACATTATTAATATTTAGGTTAACTGACGAGGACGGTGGTAGCTAAACAAACTCGCGTAAATGAAGATCGACCACTGATAATTATGTAAGACATTTATATTACAAAACAATATTGTATCTTGCCAATCTTTTTAATTTAACATGAGAAAAGTATATCGAAGTATACACGTGCCATTTTTTCATATTACTTAGCAGACGAGCGCATAGGACACGTAATTGTCCAACTTGTCAATGAAAACTGGCACTTCAAAAATCTTAAATGCAGCCAACTGCGGAATTTAAAACCTGAATCCCTTCTGCGTTATATAACACTATAATTAAACCGATACACTCACCTATCAAGCCGTAACAAAGTAATACCCCGTATTGATAATTTAAGAAACCCATGGAAAAATTGTTTAGCTTAAAATGTGCGTGTGTGCGTGTGTAAGTTGGCAAGGCTTACGATTTAAGTTATGACACAATATCAATGTTTGTATCTACGTACATGTTTATATTATTTCAATGACAACGATTGTAAATAGCGTGTTTATTGACTCGTCAGAGCGGAGGTCAAGAATTTTATCGGATGAAACATTATCTAAGAAATGAGAATACATTACTACAAAATTTATTTGAAACATAATAGACATTATTGCGTATTTTCTGCTGTTACTGGGGATTAAATTAGTAGCAGAATGCTTATAATGGTTACGTATATATCACGAAAAAATGAGAACCTTATTGGTAATGTTAGGGTACAACCTATCTAAATCTGCAGACCGATAAGCCTTCAATTTACTATATAGAGTCCTTGACTCTGTAGTGCATGCAGAGCTATTATGTTCAAATTCACAACGTATTTCACTCTTGAAATCTCGACGACCACTTTACGATCATACGTCATTAATAAATAAAATTTTATAATTATTAGAGTTAATGTCGCTTCTTCTTACAGAATAACTCTACAACAAGTTACTCTTAACCAAAGAGTTCAAAAACTGGCACAAATCCGAGCTAGCACCATTAAGTTTACAATTAACTCTAATTAATATAATATTATTTATTTTTAAATCATATCGTGCTCGCCATTAAAAGAAAATATCATGTTGTCATCACATGCATGTATCGAATTAAAATCTTCTCGTGAACCCAGCTTTCTGTATTGGAGCACCGTGTTAGAATAGGAGAGGAGTATTTTGCTCAGTAAGACATTACAGTCTAGTAGTATTTTGTACTCGTAATTTCTGATATTTAAGTATGGAACAAAACTTGCAAATCATAAAGAAATGAAAAGGATCACGTGATTAATAAATTGAAAGGACATATAACGACGTATCCACTTTGACAATTACATATTGCCGTTCGACGTATTTAATTAAGGCCGTAAAAGGCATGACATCTTAAGATCTTTTTTAGGAGTGTCTCATAGTTAGTTCAATGTAAGGAGTACGTTATGCCTTATATAATCGCTATGTCTATTGCCAGATATGAGCTGCACGTGGATCAACCACCTTGCTGTTTTCTACCTTTAGTTATATAAATAGAACAATCAAAATGAGACAGGAAGATATATTTGTAGGTCTTATCAATAAGAGACATATTCATTTAAAACTATTCAACACTTTATTTAATAAATTAATATTATTAATCTCATAGTCTAATCTATATATCAAATATTTTCTTTTATATTCATAAACTAGCTCTCTCCCGACCTACACGGTAAACATATGTATATGTTTTAGAATTAAGAAAAAACATAACATGAAAGATTATTTTTGTTTTCCATCTATGAAGTTGAAAGTCTCGATTGAAATTTTCTCTAATATAATATGCATGTGTTATATGTAAACTTTCCTCTTGAACCACTCGGTTTATCGATGAAAATCACATTAAAAACTGTTGCGTATTTTAAAAGATCTAAGCGTACAGACGGGAAGTGATTTTGTTTTATACTATATAGAGATAAATAATAATTCAGTTTAAGTTAATTAATTATCTACGTAACTTAATTGTTGAAAAACAGTAACTGATAAGTTTTTAGCCGGCTCAGGTTCATTTCACATGTTTAACGATTACACGGCAACGGCTAGGCTGATTTGGATAATTTCGATATATTTGTATCCAGAAGGATCACCAGATAGCCCCAAAGCTTTTATTGGAGTGTAATTCATTTCGATAGCTTAAAATGCTCTATAAAATATGATCATTAATTGATTTTAGTCTTTAAGATCCCATTTCTGCTCGAAATCCTATCGTATTTTTTCGATTTTCTTTAAATCGAATTCTATCTATTTAATTCCGCCTGTTTGCATAAAGTTACAATCTAATGAAGTGCAATCATTCCGATATCGAAAGAAAAACACCATAAATTCGAGACTAGAAAACATTATACAATTGGCTAGCTTACAGTATCCTCTGACGTAAGTTATGACGAATTGCTAAAACATATTACATCGTAAAAAAGAGATAGTTCGAAGCTAAGCTTAGCTTATTATATTACAAATCTTACTATTTAACCTCATATTAAAACTTTCATTATTGTTTACTAATACGGTTTAACAAAGGACGGGTTAAAATCGTGTCACCTACAGGATGGGAAACGTCATCGTCCGAAAACATATCATATCTCGATAAATACCATTAAATAATCTGATAATAGAATCTGAGTGCAGATTACATAGACAAAACGTGTATATTAGTTCGTTTACCTTACATTTTAAAATTAAAGTTGTATGGAATGTATAGTTCCAATGATGGGTCGAGCGGTTATTCCCCGACTGCGTCAGATTGACTTCAGGGGGCTATTAATCTGCACGGGGCAGTATACAGAGCTTTCAATGATATTTAGATTATCATCTGAATAGTAATCATCCGAATAATAAAATTGTATGTCCAGTCTACGTCACTGCTGTGCCGGATAGTGAGTGGTCTTGATCATATTTAGTAAAATTGTAACGAATGTATTAACTCAATGATAATGGCGATGGTTAAACGTAACGATTCAATGAAAGTTAAAACAGTTTAGATATCGTGGTTCTAAAGGTACAGACAAAAGCAAAAAAAGTAGTCTTAGTAATCGGTTTCAAAACTTTCTACCCTTTGGGTAAGAAACACAAATGTATAACTATAGTTTTGTACTTGCTGCCAAACTTGGTACATAACTGAAAGTCAATTTCATTAAGCAACCATTTCCAATATTTCAAAGTTAATGAAATAAATATAACAGTTATGCATTTTTATTTCAATTTTTTTTTAACGAGTAGGAAGTTCACCTGATGGAAAGTGACTACCACCGCCCATGGATATCTGCAACACCGGGAGGCTTGCAGAGGCGTTGCCAGCCTTTAAGGAAGTAGTTCTTTTCTTGAAGGTTCCCAAGTCGTATCAGTTCCGAAAAAACGCGAGCGAAAGCTGGTTCTACAGAGTGGTTGTGCGAGGCAGAAAATGTCTTAAAAAAAATCACGCTGTTGTGGATTTTCAGACTGAATGTAATTGTATAAAATAATAATTAGACGTCTCATTAATGAGGACAGTACGAAATTCACAATTAATTTTATTATATAAAAAAACTATTTATCTTAAGAAAAACATTCTAGCTTCAGCTCATTTATAATAAATTAATCATAGATTGATATTGTTTATTTTCAAAATAATCTTGAATATCGAAAAGCGTTTAAAACTACATCTGTATCGTACCTCAAGTTACTTAAGCACCAATAAATAATTTATATTCCTTATGATAAGAGTCTTTAGGTAATAAAATATAACTATGTATTGTCTGAGACAGAGTCGTTACAATAAATAAACAAATGAGTACGATCATCAGTTTTTATGACACCGCTTATTATTGCCGAGATCAAAATAAAATGTTGAAACTATTCAGAGAAACGACTTTTATGTTTCCTTTACTTTAATTTCTTTGATTTGGTTTTTATGCTAGTATTTCTTTGACTTTGACATCAAATCAAAGAAAACAAAAACAAGTTTTGAATTAATAAAGCTACTGAAATTAAACAGATGAGTTATCAATAGATCTTAAAACTATTTTGTATTTATCTACGTTTCGTTTCATAACTAACTAAAAAAGGAGCTTATGAATCTGAATTCAATTAAATATATTTTTTCGTTTAACGTATTTATATATATGATATCTTACAATAAATATTAAAATACCGGCTTATATAAATATGAAAAAGTATATAATATGAAATTAAATAAAAAAAAATACCAACAAATTGATAACTAGGCAGCTCGGTGTCATATAAAATGGAAATATTGATGTCAGCATTGATAGATAGGGAACTTTTGTTCAGCTTGAAATATAATTTGCTGATTAACCTTTCATTAACAAAATCGTGAACATGTGGTGACTATGACTTGGCGGCAGGGCTTTGTGCAAGCTCGTCTCGGGAGGTACCACCGACTCATCAGATATTCTAACGTTTGGCATTACAGCAATAAGTATTGTCGTATTTCGGTTTGAAGAGTGAGTGAGCCAGTATGACTGCAAGTACAAAGGACATAACATCTTAGTTTCTGTTGGTGGTGTAAGGAATAATGAATATTTCTTTCTGAGCTAATGGGCGGCGGTAACCACTAACGATCAGGTGGACCATTTAGCCGTCCGCCTTTCTACTTCTTAAACAAAAGACAATTGCATAGAAGATATTAATCCACACTATATCCCCTTACATATAAAAATCTCGACAAATCTCAATATCAATAAAAGGACTATTAAACTCGACGAAATCAGGCGCAGAATCAGAGGCATTGATTGTAAAACTGCTTAGGGAGTAAGAAAGGCTTTTGAGAAGGCTTTAAGTAATTCAATGACCAAAACACGACATCTTGTATCGCGATTTAGGGTTTGCTTGCAGGTGTTACGCGTAAGAAATGTAGTCTATGTCCTTCTTTGGAGGTCATGCTTGTTTCATACAAATTTAAATCAGACAGACAGACGGAGTTACTTACACGTTTATAATATTAATAAAGGTGTAATCTGTAAATTACTATTTACCAAAAGATCCAATACGAAAAATATTATGACAAATTATACCCTGTTCAAGTTAGCTTGATCTTTTTGACAGACGGGCTAGTGATGAGAAACAGATAATATATAATATATATATGTCGATGGAGCGATGGAATGCGTATTCAAATTAGAATTCAATTTTTTTTAAACTTATCTTTCTAAATTTAGTTATACCAGCTAAAGAGACCCCAACCAAAAGGACCCCCGTTCGTAACAATAACTTAACAATGATCTTTAATAAGGATTATTGTAATCGATATTTGTAGCAGTTACTGCCTGTTATTCGCGTCCCTACCGTCCGACCGATGTAACATTGTACAAGCGTCTATTATTTTCAGTGTTTCTATTTAAATTTTACTTTGAAGCAATAATATATAATAGAAAAAGTCTTAAAATTTTCGGATAACGCTTGAATCTTTAGGAACTTTTGTATTATATGTATTTTTTAAAATATTTTTACAATTTTTAAAATCAATAAATTAAGAAAATAATATGTTCGTCATTGCAAAGTTATGTAGATCAGAAAAATTTACATCTGTCAAAAAGATCGAGCGAACTTGTATAGGGTATAAACAAGACAATTTTTTTTTTAATCCTGAGGTAACAGAGTAAACGTTATTCGTTTATTAATATATTTCACAGGGTTATATAATAAACTTCATATATCATATCTAAAATTAAAAGACATCCTTAGTAGTATTGGATAGGTATTAGGTTGATTTCTAAGTTAGACCACGATAATATAACCTTTCCGCTGCCATAAATTAAGTACAATTTCAGAAGATTTAACAGTTCGTTATCCTTATCTGCTCGTGATAAGGATAACTCATCATAGTTGACGATGACAAACAGATCTATACCGTATAAAATGTTAAAAACTGTAAGTGAGATTACGTAGAAATAGGAAATCATCAAAATATGAGGTCATGCAATTGATGATTTTAAAAAACATTTTTTTTTTAATAAAAATCTATATTACATACAGACTTTTTATATATTATATAAGACTAGCTGAACCTGCGGCTTTATCGGCGCGATATTTATAAAACTTAACCTATAGCACACAAACCGTCACCCCCCCCCTTTTATACACTAGATGGGTGAATTAAAAAAGGTAGCGTATGTCCTTTACCGAGACGCAAACTAACTATGGAGTTGGTTCGAGTCCCGGGTGTGGTATGGACCAAGTTTTATCAAAATCGATTCAGCTGTTTAAACGTGAAGAGGTAACAGAGATACTTTTACATTTATAATATTAGTATACAATTTACGTCAAATAATTTATGATAAAAATTTTTTGTTGAGCTTTGAGTACGATTTGTAAATATTTTGAATTAACAGTTATTGATATACATTCGTGTTTCTCATACACTAAACTCGCTAATGAGTTGATTTCCACAATAGTAAGCACATAAAAAAACTCATATGAGCACAACTTTTTCAGTATAACAGGCAAATGAAAATAAAAAACAGATTATATCGCAAAGGAAACATAACTTATTAAAAATAACCGTGTAACTAAAGTTTTTTGTTCGTACGTATTGCGACTTCATTGTTGGTTTTCGTAAATTAAAAACGACCGATAAAATAAGCATCACCTCCAGGACTATCGCTCCAATGAGTACGTAATTACTGAAATTCCTATAACCTGTTATTATGATCAGGGTCGGATTTAGGTGCTACTAGACCGGGTTCTCGAAATGAAAAGGGCCCCACAATAGAGATCTCTAAAAGAAAACTTCACAATTCCGACGAGTATTAAATACAAATCATTTCAATAAAGTAGGTAAATATTTTGTAATTTACTACATCTACGTGTTTTATAGAATATTTAATTTGATATGCGTTAAATGATTGAAACATTCGATTAAAATACTTATTTAGTTTATTTAAAAATAACCAGAGACTTCGGACTGCGTGTATATTAAAAATCTTATCGTTGTGTAAACACGAATTGTATCCCTTAGAATTTAAACCAGGCTAGGGCACTTAGTCTAACAAATTAGTAACTATATTAACGAGGATGGTTCATAATAAGTATGCCTATTGGCAAATCAATCGTAAGTGTTAACAATATTATAGAAATTATTCTTATTTACGTGTCTCTTCACTCCGGACGGTTATAAAAAGAGAGACTCTGTTTATTTTCAGATGCAACCTACGGAGGCCATTACGGACAATTATTTTTGAATATAAGGATATTTCAAATAAGGAATATTTTTAGAATTCAAGATTTTTTCCCCTCAACTTTACCCATCAGAACCAGTTGCAGCAACCGAGTGCCAATCGTGCCTAAGGACGTGGCAATTATAATAAATTATTTATATAGTATTATAAGTGATAACTTCACCACTAGTAATCGCATGATAATATACTTTAATATATATAGTTAAGATCCAAACAGAATTAAGTATATTGTATATGGGTACATAGTATATCAAATTGTATGTATTTTTTTGTTTTTTGATTTATTCCTTTATTAATAATAATTTCGTACGAGAAATGTATTTTCAGCTATTCTACGTAAAGTATTTATATATTAAATATAACGGGCTTGGCTTGTGCAAGTGCAATTATATGGTAGGTACCACCCACTCATCAGTATTGTTATGTTCCAGTTTGAAGGGTGAGTGAGCCAGTGTAACTACAGGCCCAAGGGCCATAACATCTTAGTTCCCAAGGTTGGTGGCGCATTGGTGATGTAAGGAATGGTTAATATTTTTTAAAGCGCCATTGTCTATGGGCGGTGGTGACCACTTACCACCACGTGACCCATTTGCTCGTCCGCCTACCGATAACATAAAAAAAGTAATTTATTAAATACCTACAAAAGTATTTAAAGCAACGTACCTACTCTACTGATGCGCTATTTTGGTGCGCGTATGCCTTAAATGTTGTAATTAATCATTTTGGCGATCATCGCGCATCACTGACATTTCACGATCGTGTACAGTTCGCTATTATCGTTTTCGCTCAGAGTGCTCCATGATATATTCAAAATATACAATTGACATAACATAGCTATAATACATGTGGACGGACTGTGTAAAGCCGGCTTAATGCCACCCACTCATCAGATTGTCTACCGCCAAGCAGCAATACTAGTGTTGTCATGTTCTAGTTTCAAGGGTAACTACATGTCCAAGGGATATAACACCTCAGTTCCCAAGGTTGGTGACGCGTTGGCAATGTAAGGAATGGTTTAAATAAAATCCAGCAACAATGTTTATAGGTAGAGGTGACCACTTACCATAAGGTAGCCCATTATCTCGTCCGCCTACTTACCTATGTATTATATAAAAAATAAATAATTTGAAAAATAATTCAATATGATACTGTCTTTTGGTGTATTAGGACATTTACCATGAAGTGGCTCATTGGTCCGCCTGCGTTCCAATTTTAAATATATATTTTTTTTAAAAATCCTGCATATATAAGCCTATGCAGATAAAAACCGATTTAACAAAGTATAGTCAAAAACGTAATAGTTTCTTCCTGTTTAGCGCAACTTGCAATATAACCGTGTTAGCTAATTCGGGTCGCGCTAATGGTGTCGACAGCCGACAGATTTTCTACTACAATGTTCTGGTTTTCGTCACAATTTTTCCGGTACGTGAATCGGAACAGCACTTCCATACAAATCCAGATTGTTTAGTATTATATTCGATTTGTACACGTCACATATGTGTGCTTCCGGCAGAGTAGAACAGAACCACGCCAGATCAACCCGTTGATGTAGTAAGGGAATTTTTACCTAAGTACTTACAAATATCGAGCCCGTCAGCGTTCCGACCAATTGATGTCGGGTTTTCCCCGCATGAAGAGTTGGACCCAGATAGTTAAACGGCTGTAAATATTTTATTGCCCTTCGAAAATGTGTTTGCTATGCTTGCGCATACTACCGTGTCGCCCGGACGCCTGGTTTGTAGGCCTCCTTTTTCTCAGGGCACTCGGAACGCTTTCAGCTTTTGGAATATGCCAAATCCTTTATATGCAGTTTACGCACTACACTCTTCCATAGAACACAATAACTGTACATTTAATAAATTGGAAATTGTATACACATTTAGAGTGAATTGTGTAATAATTAGTACAGTAACGTTATCAATTTACACATCAAAAGAGGCCTTTTGCCATTATTATTTAAGCCATTACATCTTGATATCTGTCACGTCAGCCCTTACAATTTTCCAGCTCACCAAGCACTACCGTCTGACCAACAATGGTACTGGCCTGTACTGCTCCTCATCTTGCTTCTGGACACCATTGTTGAAGAACTCCTGAACCTTATACATCATCTCGTTTAGACTTATGCATGACTCGCACATTCCAGTCTAAGCGTTGACCAATTCCCTACGTCTTGCAATGTATTTCTACATTTTCAAAATATTTCCTTGTTTATTATTAGTATTACGCAATGATTCTATTTGTCTTTGTTTATTAGTATAGTAAAAAATACACTACAATACGTCTAAATAAAACATTTATGTAGTGTCTAATTGAATAAACTACGAAACCAATATACGTACAACTTATACAAGGAATTGCAGCGCTTTTCGGGGAAGCTATTACGGTATAATTTTATTATATAAGAAGATACGCAACGCAGTTTCAACCGCTTTAAAATTAGACTATTTACGTGACAAAGTGTGATTCAATCAATACATATCTTCCTTGGTTAGTGACTATGTTAAACTTTAAAAAAACTTGAAGGTCTCTGTGCAAGCCCGTCTGGGTAGATACCACCCACTCATCAGGTATTCTGCCGCCAAGTAGCAATACTTGGTATTGTTGTTCCGTTTTGAAAGGTGAGTGAGCCAGTGTATCTACAGGGACATAACATCTTAGTTCCCAAGGTTTGTGACGCATCAGCGAAGCAAGGAATGGTTAATATTTCTACCAGCACGTCTATGGGCGGTGGTGACCACTTGACATCAGGTGGCCCATCTACCGGGCCGCCTACTTATATAATAAAAGAAACTTAAATATCGATATGATATACCTACTTATAACATTCGCTCGGAAATCTATCCGCTATCAATAAAGCAATAATACATATGGCCTAATTATTACTATAATTAAACGTATAATGCCAATTGATTAGATACTTTTTGTTTACTTCGTTAAATACACAGTAGAAACGTATTAAACAATTCGTTTTAAATTGCGCTCACTTGCGCATTTAAAATAATTTCAACTGAATCCTAATTGTGAGCACATTTTATGACACATGAAGGTATTAGATTAGATGGTGTCCGACCTCATGACATTGCCTGGCAATAATAAGTAAAATTTGTTTTTTTTTTAATAAGCATAATTTATTATATAACTTTCATATACCTAACTTCTTACAAATAATATATCATCGAAAGTCGCATCATTGTCTGTACATTGCAACATATTATGATCATTCGTTTCTTATTACTTAAATAAAATTAAAAAAAAACAAAAAACGAAAAACTTTATGAACCTGTTTGAGTAAAATACATAGTCGTGTAAGTATCTGTATTTATTTATATAACAAGTAAGTAGAAATAATTATATTTTACCTAAATCGCTCGATTACGTCACGCAAGGAATGCAGAAAAAAAAAACATTACGTCATAAACGAAAAGTAAATTTGCCTGTATTAGTTACTAATAGAAAAGTTTAGCAAAGTCATCCTGTCTCACTGCGAAGGCTCGTAAAATGCAAATCTTCTAACGGAATCCATCTTGTAGAATGTTGATCAGCGCGAGCCTAGTGTCGCCATCTGTCGATTCCTTCCGACAACGAGCGTCGATTTATTGTATTTTTTATCAATAATTTATCTGTGGCCTGTTTTATTCGATTTTCGAAGTTTTGTTATTTGCTTTACAAATTGACTAAATATCGTCATTTTTGATACACTTAAATGAAATAAGTAGAATTTTTTGAAGTAGGTATTACCATTAAATATTTTAAATAAATGAAATTACATTAATAAAGGTAGCCATTCTCTCATAATGGTTATGATAAACGTAAACAAACGCAGGTTAAGTACTTATATCAAGTCAAATTTCTAAAAAAGAGTAATGAGTCTATATTAATAATAAACGTAAATTTTCTCATATAAAACAAAGTGATTAATTACTTTGCAGTCACATGCGAGTTGCAACTTTCATATGACCTCTAAACGATACAATCGACACACGTGAAACACCTACATGAATATAAAAACCACGCTGCTTTGCTTAAATAATTGACTATAAATCAACGAGACCGTTTCGAATCTAATTAATAATCAAACATTTTTACCTCATTAACCCTTTCATTTAAATGTAAAACTTGAACATATTCCGCACGTGTAATGCTAAACGTGACTCAGATAACTAGATTATACCAACCTTTCATATAAGCTAAAAATAGAACGGATACGTATGCAGCGATGCATTCAATAAAAATAAAATATACAATTAAAACAATATACAGTCCAGAATTCAGTAAAAAATATTTTTACACGTTTCCTCGTTCGAAGGATTCGAAAACGGAACGCGTTTCATACCATCGGGAGTATATAAACAAAATGGCGGATTCGGGTAGCCGGGCCGCCCAATGCACTCGTATTATCGCCCGCCATATCGAGAGGCGACTTGGCAACGCAGCGGCCGCATTCTTGCAGATGCGCGGCAACGTCGCAAGCGCTTCGCTCAACCCGTGTGCCTTTGTGATGTGACGTCACTTGATAAAACGTTCGCTATGTGAAAATGTCCGGTTTCCGAGCGCTAAATGCGATTTATTGTGGATGAAAATCGACCATCAGCGTGGATCGCTTGGCCGATCGTTTCGGCTACACCCATACACGACACTGCGGGGGTTGTTCGCTTTCTAGATTCCTTTGAAAATTAGAAAGCGTTGCAACGCATAAAGCGGCTGCATGTACAATGGAATTTATTTATTTCGCAGTCCTATAATGTATTGTCTGTATTTTAAACAGAGATCTGTGTTTGTATGCGGGACGCGACTCGGTTATCTGGACGTATAAATATCAAACGCGATTAGCATAATATTGTGACGTTTAACGTTTACGTATTATAAAACGAAAATAATTTGTAACTATGTGAATTTACTTAATGTAATAACTTTTTGTTTCTTACGACTATTTCGTAAAAATATACCATGAAATGTTTTATACGTTAAATATTAAATACGTGTGTTCTAGATCTAGAACTAGATAAATATTGTACATAATAATAAACCAATAATAATATTGTACATAAAATTACGCATTTAGAAATGACATGGATCGAAATGGATCGATATTCAACAATATGTTGAATTATATACAAAGGGGCACAATGTTGTACATTATATACGTCATACAATCATAATACATTAACACTTGCTCCAAACTGACGGAACAATACAGAAGTGTAACCTCTTTGCATTAGAAACGTCGGATGGGCACAACGGAGTCACTGCAATTTATTAAATTAAAAAGACGTAAACGTCTATATCACACCTCCGAGTGGCTAAGTCAATCTCTAGAACATTCTTGGATAAGTAGATCGATTGATTAATAATAATAATACAAGAGAT
Source organism: Vanessa tameamea (assembly GCF_037043105.1). Taxonomy (NCBI): domain Eukaryota; kingdom Metazoa; phylum Arthropoda; class Insecta; order Lepidoptera; family Nymphalidae; genus Vanessa; species Vanessa tameamea. The sequence goes on from NC_087323.1 coordinate 10,911,319, forward strand.
GGCTCAGTGGTGAAAATGTGTGCATCTTAAGCGATATTTGCGGGTTCAAATCCAGGCAAACGCCATTAAATTTCCATGTGCTTATCATTAAATTGTATTTAAAATTCATTCCGTGCTCTGCAGCAAGAAAAACATCGTGAGGAAATCTGCTTATGGCTTAATTCAATGAAATTCTGCCACACTTATATCCACCAACACGCATTACAGCCTTGTCCTCAAAAGAAGAGGAAGCGTTTGCCCAGCAGTGTGACATTTACAAGCTGTTATTCTAAGCAGTAAATTCTTTAATATTATTATCTAAATCTAGAATATTTAAAAAAATCAAAGAGTGTTTTGTTTCCCGTTAAGCTTAAGATCAAGGTTCGTCTAACATGAAGAATATTTTTTGCGTTATATAGCCTAGTTTTTAAGAAATGGTACAGACTATGCGACGGAGTAAATACGTTTACACTTATGAACCCGCGAGAAGCAATTAGTAAATTATATAATTAAGATTATAGTTATAAAGTTTACAGATGCAGTATAGATTACATACAATTTTATAGAAAACAAATCGCATTGTCGATAAGGAATACAATTTCATAATTTCAGCTGAGAGTACCTGAATCAATTTTCATGTGATTTGAACTAGGGTTAAAGGTGATATTCAAAACATTGTACTTCCGTATCATTAGAGTTTATAAAAATGAAGTGATGCAGAGGAATTAGGTATACGATCAAAATGACAATACATGATAAGCGGGACGAAGCGAATTTTGTACAGTGCAACTCTCGCGTGTACGTCATATATAATTAATTGCAAAGAACAATACAAATTAATACTTAGTTATATAATGTATAGTGTTTTTATACTTTCAATGTATCTATATACCAAAATTATAAATGCAAAAGGAACTCTCTATTTTTGTAACGCTTTAACGGTTTAGCCAAAGAACCGATGTTGATGAAATTTGGTACGGAGTACGCTTAAAGCCCTAAGAAATGACAAAGGTCACTTTTTTTAATTCATACCTCGAGAGGTAAACTTGAGGATGAAGGTTTCTGTGCTATGAAGTTTTATAAATTCAAGCAGGTAAAGCCGCGACTTCAGCTAGTACTGTATAAGAAAACAATTGTTTTTATCTGTCGTTAAACATGTTATTATGAAATATTTGTCAAAAAGTAACAGCTAGGTAATCCCACGGCTGGACAAAGGCTACTGTTAATGAGAAACTTTGGAGCTTAATCGACCACGCTACTTGAGTAATAAAACCTAATTTTTTACCATATGATTTAAAATGATCACTTGTAACTTTTGACAGGACATGACTTTGCGACAACCTTATCTTCGTTTATATTTACTTTTCGCCTTTATATGTTTGTTTGTTAGTTTGTTCGAGTAAAATCTTGCAAGTTGAATTAGAATCAATCCAACAGATGTGAAATTTTACATTTTGGTGCAGTTCCGATGATAATGCTTCTTCATGTTAAGCATGAGCCGATACACTCAGAATTGACTCCAGGCGAAAGAACTCGTCAACGATCGACGTAGACTAAAAGCTAGTTTTATAAATTATTATTTCTATTTATTTGCCAATCAGACTTATAATATCAGACTTCTTTTCTTTCTTGGCAAAAATAACCCAAGGTAAAGTTAGCAAAGATAGATCCGAAGTGCTTATATTTTAAAAACTTCAACGATAGTGGAGAATCTATTTCATGAATTATATCAGTTACGTTGCGATCTGAGGACAAAGTTTCTTGAAATGTTAGAAAAAGTTGAGCTGAAACCGCTTAAAATAGATACGTATACAAAGTTCATTCTTTGTGAAATTAAATTTATCTGAAATAATACTAATATTATTTCAGATATAAAATTTGCTTGTATGTATATAAATATGGTATCAATTATATTTATATCATATAATTTTCTTTATTAATACACTGCACCCTTGCGAAGCCAGGCGAGATAGGAACATAACAAGAAATGCTATTTAAATGAACGTGATATCAACATTATATCCTGCCCATATTTAATAAGAACTGTTTGAAATATTTTCGTCTTCAGCGGTGCGAAATCGAATGATCGAAAAATTATATTAAAGCCAAGTAAGTTAATAGGCTAATTTTATTTTATCGCGGTTAAAATTAGTCCGAATATACATACATGTATATCTGATTAAAATATACGGAATTAACGATTTCTGGATCTCGTATTAATTTCTATTAATTTACACAATGTGCAATCTTTCTTTTTTTTAAATTAAATTCTCTATTTTCTTTTTTTTTTTGTGACATATCAAATCAAATCAATTTTATTCAAGTAAACTTCATAACGAAGCGTTTTTGAATCGTCGATATTTAAATACTACCACCGTTTCGAAAAGCAGCTTCCAGCGAGAAGAAACGGCAAGAAACTCGCATACTTTGCTCTTTTCAAATAAACATATTTACAATGCTGTTTTTTACAATAATTAGTGTCCTGTGATGGAACCTTTACTAAAATATAGTAGTAATGATGGTAGCCAGTATGTTTTGTCCCTATGTAGTTACACTGGCTCACTCACTATTCCAACCGGAACACAACAATACCAAGTATTACTGTTTGACGGCAGCATATGATGAGTGTGTAAGACCTACCCAGATAGGCTTGCACAAAGCCATACCACCAGTAAACTTAGTTAACATTGCTTCCCTTTGTTTTGTCTTGATTCGGATTGCCATCAGATTGTGAGGACGAGACAAAGTAGAGTGCATCTGAGTGAGTCTACGCTCATATTAGTAAACTATAATATTTAATCCACCGTTAACTAGTCTACATTGAGAATTCCCAACTAATTACCTCCCGGACAATTTATCACCAAAAAAAAATAACTCACTCAACTGGTATTCAATTAGTGTGCTTAAATTAGTGAGTCGTCAGTTGTAACCAATTATAATAAATATTCTACAGCGTAATTAAGTGTTTATTTTTTTTTTTAAATAAATGCACCCACGAGTATCCTTCTTTACAGACTGTAAAAAGTATCTTATATAAAACTTATATTAATAAGTTTATTACGTATTTATATTTTTAATATTACAGGAATACATATTCACAATCTAAGTTTATAATACAAACATATACAAGTCTTCCAAAAGACAATCCCATTATAATATCGCTCAAAAATTCATTTGTAATGATTAAATATTGATTTTAATTTTTACTTTAATATAAAACACATTAATAATTATTGAATAGGATATTTTCCACCGAATATTGGGGTAACGCTACAGACTGTATTCATTCAACAAAAACAGATCTATTTATAAACTCAGAGCTCACGACTCCCTTCGTGATGTTTCCTAATAAGTTCGTATAACTACGGCTACACCAAAATATAACATTGTTTTTTTCATATTCAAATTGATATTATGATATTGTTTCTAAAGAGAAAGAGTTTTGACAAAAGAGTTTCAATAATGACTTGTTTCCTCCAGGAAATTTTAGACTCCAGAGGAATGGTAATTCATTCTATTGTAAATGAAAATATCAGCGACTTTTACACTTCTCAAGAAACTGTGTTTCTTATTTTCAATATCGTATAGATCATTTTAGTTTTTTTATAATATGCATTCTTAAGTTTTTTAAAATTAGATTCATTATTAATAATTTCAGCCTTTGAGTTATCAGTTACACACAAAAAAAAAATTAAATATTTTTCTCGAAGTCTTCAAAGTGTTATGAAAGTTACAAAATATGTAACGAGAACATCGTGACGTCACATCCTTGTTCTTAATTGAGCGACGCCATTTAACTTCAACTCGCGCTAACGTGTCGAGATTGTCGCTATTGCATTAAAAGTGACGCAAAAGTTGCAAAAATAGATTAAGTCCAAAGTTCCTTTCTATTTAGTATTCTTAGAAACAATCACAAATTGTGTCGCATTTAGCCAAAAGTTTTATACGGTTATATTGTTATTATTATATACGTGTACAGCAATGACGAATTTTGATTGTGATTTTTGTACAATCATATGGTTTGAAGATCAATATTTCACTCTGTACCAAATCTCTAAATTTATTTCGAATACGATCTTTCATCATAGGGTGAGATATTATACTGAATGTCCAAAGTTAAAGTATTATTATTTATTCAACGCTCTTTTTTATTTCATGTATGGGACTCGTCGAAACTATAATGGCTAACATGAGCTCAACTAAATTTACTGGCACCCTTTTCATAGTTTTACTACTTTACATACCTACATCTTTATTTAATAATTAAATCTGCTCAATGTTTACAAATTATTGTACGGTTATCAAAATTGATTTACAAAGTTTAAGTTCGATACAAAAATAAAAAAATGTGCGACATTCTTTTTTTTATGATATAGGTTGGCGGACGAGCACATGGGCCACCTGATAATAAGTGGTCACCACCGCCCATAGACGGTAGCACTGAAAGAAATATTAACCATTCCTTAGACCGCCAATGCGCCACCAAAATTGGGAACTAAGATGTTAAGTCCCTTGTGCCTGTAGTTACTGGATCACTCACCCTTCAAACCAGAACATAACAATATTGAGTACTGCTGTTTAGCGGTAAAATATCTGATGGGGAGGATGAGGTGGTAGGGCTTGCACAAAGCACCTACCAGCAAGTAAAGATCTTAGATTTGCAGTAAATATTAAGTTCGAAGAAATTAAAAAGTATTTTTGGGCTGGGAGATAAGGGCTTCTTTAACGATTTCAGCCACGACTGCTAAAGTACAGACAACTACGTAATAAACGATACAGTGCATAATTGTAAGCAAACACAGGTGCACTCTCTATTTCCTCAGTCTGTTGATCCGATGGGACGACCATCAGACAGCTACGGGGAAATTTCATTAGATAAAAAATAAGACCTGAAAAGAATCGAATGAAGTAAACCAGTATTATTTCAATTCAATTATAATGATAAAAAATATATTGTTAAAAAAACAATGCACAGAACATTGTGTTTCATGAATTTAGCAAGTTACAAAAAAATATAAATAATAGTGTTAAATGCGTGTATTCGTAAATATGTGTGTGTATTTTTGACTTAATTTTATTTTCAAATTAAAAAAAAAAACTTAGCAATTCACTTCCTACATTTATATCATTAAAATACACGGAGACAATATATTCATTAATAAATTATTGTATTAAATTACTAATTATAATAAAACTTTATTGATCAACCAATCCGACATTTATTTTGTTAATTTATTTTATTAATGATTTTTTTATTTTATTCCACTTGGTGGTAGGTCCTTGTATTATGCTAACACCAAAATATAATACTAAGTATTGTTGTGTGCCGGTTTAAAGGGAAAGTTAGCCAGTGTAACGACTGACACAGGGGACATACCACAAGATTGAATAAGTATTTTATATAATACATTTAATGTAAATATATGTACTAACTTTGTTTATTAGTGGTTGCGTTCGACAGAATGTATATGAAATCAAATACACTAATATTCATCACACAAATTGCTAAAACGAGTGAAGTTTAACCATAACGGTGAAACGTTAATCTAAATGACCTCCTATTCCACTTAACACTTATAAGGGTTTAAGTATTAGCTATATTCACTTCACATTGAGTCACACGTAAGTTGCAACGGTTACGGCTAACTTTGTATTTCACTTTGGATACATGTATTAAGGTTGGAATTTAATTGATAAAAATTTGAACATTTGTTTTAGCATGTTAGACGTTTTTCATTCAATTCATTTTTCATTTCATTCCATAGATCTTCAATGCTCCACCTACTTTGGGAACTGAAATGTTATGTCCATGGTGCTTGTAATTACACAGAATCTAATAATAAAATACTCATAGATCGTAAACTCATTTGAAATTTAAAACTGGATGATAGATTAAGAATCAAACACAAACATTTGCAATCACTTTAGGATAAGGAATCGAAAAGATATACATAATCTGTTCGATAACTTACAACACAATGTACGCCTGGTTTGTAGTAATAATTAATGAAATAGCCGGTCAATATTCCACTGCAAGTCTTAGACATCTTCTTTTGAAGATAAAGTTGCAGAAGATGCAGATAGGTGGAAACAGACATGGTAGATGTTCATCCAATAGATGCATAATAAAAATTTGCATATTAATGAGCATTAAAGTCAACACGTGAACATTCACTGCTGCTTGCCTGGACTTTAGACTTTAGACGGACGGACAGATTCAGGTGTTCTACCCAATGGGACATCTGGACGCTTAAATGGAAAATAAAATAAACAAAATGTAAGTAACAAAATATATATAAATTATTTACTTTAATTTTTTATTTAATACCATTGGGTTGGACAAACTGATAAATAATAATTACGGTGAAACTACAGCAGGGCACGGCCAATCAATAGTTAGATACGGCAAATTTACGAAACCGTATTATTTTCCGCGACAGCTGATTTTTATGAATACTCATACTACAGAGGATTATGTCAAATTTACGTGATGAAACTAAAAGCAGCTTAAATAAATGTGATATTTTGACTCTGCCTGCTGGGCTATTGTAGTTTAAGGTCTTTTTGGGTGGCGTAAAAATGTCGTCTTGAACGATTTCGACCACGGCGGCAAATCTCAACGGAATAACCGACTACGAAGGACATTATAGTACACAAATGTGCAAGGGTGCACTCTCATATTCCACTGGTACAGCAAATTCGATTCGAATGGAAAGAGTTCATACTTTATACATACTTTCAACTTCCAGACTCCTGCTGACTGACTTTGAGAATTTTTCAAATGAAAACTCAACAACTTTTCTGCTTAACCAGGGGTTTGAACTTTGGGATCTGCGGCTTTACATCTAGCCACAAGACCAACGAAGCAGGCAGGTTAAAAAATATATGTTACGACGTAAAAACAACTTTTAATTTCCTTAACTTACTTTTATAATTCGCTTCTAGAAACTACCAATTAAAAATGAAATATAACAATAAAGATAATGATCGCTTACAATGGCGAATGTTACTATTTGCGTATCATACAAAAGAAGTAATTTAACGAGAAAAAAATACTAATTTCCATTTCAAGGTTTAAAACACAACTCGCCAAACAGGACGTTATGGTTCGTTTTTACACGGCCACGAGACGTCCAAACCGGATATTGGTCTAATAAGCTCGTAGACTTTAAGTCAATATTTTTGACGAAATAAATGTTGATTATTTTTAATAATAATCATTTGACAATAAATTATAAAGTAAATTGACGGTTAAGTTTCTGCTAGGCTGTACTTGACGGTCGTGACGGTGTACAGAACGGTCAAATGGTTAACCTCATGGTATGTGGTCACCACTGCCAGTAAAATTTAAGAGTACACTATTAGTACACTATTACAACTACTTTATAATTTTCTTTAAATATAGGCATAACTTTGAAACGTTAGCGATTATAAAATTTGTTATTTAATCTGTATCTTGAACTCTTATTTTAATTTCTTTACAATATGCATGAGTCGCTACATAACGTTTAAAACATATTTTATAAAATATAATATGTACTTTTGGGATATGAAAATCTCAATTCTTAGAGATACTCGTTTACGTGTCTCAATCCAATAAAAATGTTTAGACGACAAGGGGCTTTCAAGTATGTCATCCACTCATCCAGTCTCTGACAAAAGAAATGGGAAAAATATATTTAATAGGTACTATGATTGAATATAAGATAACAAAAGCCCGAAACAATTAGGTATTTCTACTAAATATATATTGTTTAATACAATATACCTATTTTTATTGTACTATCAAATTTCATTAATTATTTCTTTAGATAATTCCAACCAAAAAAGGCAAATAAACAACATTTGACAGCAAATTGACGCGTTATAATTAGTCGAGAGCTTGATTAATCTATGATATTCACTATGAATTTGCAATATGTTTTGAACGTCGACGAAACTGTTATCGGAATTTTGGAACTAAAAAATTTAAATAAGTGGTTAAGTGCAGTAGTGTTGTATTATAAATAAACATATATTAATCATAAACTCTGAGTAGTGCACAATATAGCTGAGTTATTAGCAAATCGCATGAAATACGTAAATCAAAGGTTTGTTTATCTTTTTTCCTACTTCCATTGGAATGGGCTATAAGTTAGTCATATGGCCTAAGCCGTAGCTTTGGCAACAATTTTCATGATTTTTTAACATTGGATGGGGAAAGTAAAAATAACCAAAGTATATTACGCTTTACCTGAACGCCTTCACACACGTAACTCTATGAACATTAGATGTCGGAGAGGACGGATATACGGATACATACACAAAACATAAACATATTTAATTACGTAGAGCATCCGTACACTACACTGAGTTGTCGTTTCAACATTTGACGGATGTTATAAATTCATTATTAACTTTTAGTATATCCCTTGCCTTGTATACTAAATTACAACAAAACATTTAATGCAGTAATTTTTTTTATTTATTGCCTGCATATTTTCTGTTTTTTTTTTTGCATATTTTCTTTACTAGGCAGCATCACAATTTAAATTTGACAGAGTATTATTTGTTCTTTTTTTTCATATTTGTAAATTAATAAAATCTTATGATAAAAAAGATACACACAAGATTATATAATTACGTAGAAGAACACAAAGTCGCTTACCGCTGTCCGGCTGTCCCTGTGTATACTCAGATCTTTAAAATTACACAACGGATTTTGATGCGATTGATCGTTTTTCAATAAATAGAGTGATTCAAGGGGAAGGTTTATATGTATAATACATGCACAATATAGTAAAGAAATACTGATCATTTCAGAAGCTTCTAATGTGATGTTATAAATAAACACATTTTTTTGCGCTTACATTGCAAAAGCTGGCTGAACCCTACAAGATAGGTAAAAATAATGTAGGTATTACAGTATTGTACTCCTTAAAAAGGTGTACAAAAAATCCGCAATAGTATATGTTTATCTCTTAGGGATAACCCACGATAACCAGTTTTTATCCTTACTTTTTACGAGAAATAATGGCTTATTTTCGAAGCGATTTTAATCAATACAGCATTGAGCTACAGCTTAAATACATTGTGCATTTAATATAGATAAATATGGCACTTTACAGTATGTAATTTACTACGTTTCTACTAAGTTTCTTGTTTGTTACTCTTTACATATTTAACGTATATTTTTGTTTAACTAAATAAAATAAATGTTTTATCTAAATAGGCGAAGGCAAAGTTACTTAAAGTTCATTACGAGATTGAACGAGATTATAATGTAAATAAAACTGAAGCTAAATCATTTTGCAGAAGCGGCGTAAGGCGTGGGTGATATTAGGTTAGTTCACCACCACCACCACCACGGCTCGGCGCCCTAAGGGACTCTGTACAGAAAATGCTTTAGCCTCAATTTTTATGTTATATAAATATCAAGACTACATTTATTTGTGACGTATTGTTAATGTGAATTAACCTATTAAAAGATTTCGAGAATATCTTTGTGTTAAAGTGATGATAGGTTAGGAATTGCTCCATCGCGCCCAATACGTTCAAAATCAAATATAAAATTATATTATGTATTAATTTAATTTGTTCGAAAAATTAATAGTCCAGTAGACTCTCAGCCTTCTTCCAACGTCTGAAGGCAGGGCAAACGGGATATGTAAATATTAGGTTTATTAATCTTTACTTCTTATGCCATAGGAAAGGGCTATAGTAGATATCATTCCTAGGTTTATATACGTAAAACAACACATAACAGGACGTTGTGATTCGCTTTAATAATGGAATAGAAAAGGGTTCAAGGAAATTGTATTAACTTATGGTGAATGTATAATTTTTTTGTTTTTTATGTCATAGATGGCAAACGAGCAGGAGGCTCACCTGATGGAAAGTGACTACCACCGCCCATGGACATCTGCAACACCGGGGGGCTTGCAGGTGCGTTGCCGGCCTTTCAGGAAAGAGTACGCTCTTTTCTTGAAGGTTCCCAAGTCGTATCGGTTCGGAAAAACCGTCCGCGAAAGCTGGTTCCACAGATTGGTTGTGCGAGGCAGAAAATGTCTTAAAAACCGCGCTGTTGTGGATAATATAATATAACATTCACCATAAGCTGCAAAATGTTCCTAACAAATAACGTCAAAAACGGTATGTTCTCAGATCAAGCCTTTTATTTAAACACTAACTAGTAGAAACGACATAATTGATTCAAACATGAGCTCTTGCAATTAATCGTAGACTTTGGTTCTTACCTCGATTTCATACGATCATATAAATTTACGTTTATTAATACAAAGCTATATGCGCACTGCGCAGTCAAACGTCTATGAAATTAGTAAAATATTCGACTGACCATTTAACGATAGAACGTCTTGTGTTTACAAAGGTTTATTTACTAAAAGCTTATAAAAAGGTAGGAACACGAAAAGATTATATACATTTTCAATTTATTTTAAGCATCTTATAATTGGTTTTTAGGGGAGAGACGGTCTCTTTCGATACAAAAACAACTGATGCGTAGGTTTAAGTATTTAAATTTTAAGCACACAAATTATTTTAAATTGATTAATCTGTTGATGTTATCAGTGCACTATGAACCATTGTTTAAACTTTATTTATACAAAATATATGCTTATTTTTTTCGTATTTCGATTATATCTTGTTACTTAATTCAATTCAATGAAAACCTTGTACCTATCCACACATTAGATATTCTACCGCCAAACAACAATACTTAGTACTGATGTGTTCCGGTTTGAAGAATGAGTAAGCCGGTCATAGTACGTACCATAGAGTAATCATCATCATTGGCTTATGTATTAAAGATATACAAGTTACACGAAAACACGAGTGTTAATGTAGTTTAAAATGCATTGTTCAGTTTTTGTGCAACCGGGGCTGAGCTGTTGCAACCTATATCTATAACATACTTTTATATAAGACATACTATATTGAATTTATATATGACATGACATAAATACGTTCAATAACAGTGCCTCAATCTACAATTCTACTAATCGAACATACATACTGGGTTACAAATAGTGTAATCTAAACCCCAAACATTAAGTTTTCAGTTAAAGTAACTACGCATAATGACATAGGTATAAATTGTCCAGGTACTTTGATAAATAGAGAATATGTCTTACTGTATAATACTAGAATACAGCATAATGTATATTTTTAAGAACAGCAACATACAAACAGAGTACAAGAACAGAGGTTTCTTAGAAGAGTGTTTCCGTGATTCGTTTATACTCGTTTATATGACATCGAAATTGTTATTGAAACGTTGTTTATGAAAACAAAACGACGTGAATTTCCTTTATATCATTTTATACACTGTATTTTATACAATATAAGAAATCGCCGTATTTTAACGGCGGTCTTTCTCAAATTTAAAATCAAAATATACTTTATCCGAGTGGGTTCTTGCGAGCACAGTTAAATCATCAACTATGAGACAATGAGTATAATGCTACAACCGTTTCGGAACGTATGTTCTACCAAGCAAATCCGAGAAGAACCTCAGAACTAACTATTTTCCGACAACCAGTTACATAGACTATAAAATACAACAATTGAATTATTGTAATAATTTTACTTATCCCGCGTGGAACACAACGACTACTGTTACGGATATGTGACTACATAGTACATTTTACGACCGATATCCTAGGAAACTAGAGCTTAAGACATTTAACATTTATATTTAACAGACTTATAGTAAGCAGTATAAGTCCCACTCGTAATAAACATTGTAAAGTCGGTGTACGTATCTGTACATATTGTATCGTACTCTTTTTTTCGAATGTTAAATTCCCGATGACAGAGTGAAACAGAAAGATAGAAGGCTATGTTTAATTAAGCACTCCGTACACGTTTTGATGGCGTAACATGAGACTCATCTGATGGAAAGTGACTACCACTGCCGTTGTCAGTCTTTAAAAAACCGAGTTGACTATTTGCCTTAAAAATCGCGCCGTTGTCGAATCGAGATGATGTGGATTATATTTAGAATTATGACGCGATGTCCGAAGAGGAAATTCACATTTCTTTTTTATGATGAAGCTAGGAGGAAAGGCAAGTGGGCCACTCATAGACAACGACGCTGTAAGAAACATTTTTTTATGGCATATGTTGGCGGGTGAGCAGATGGGCCACCTGATAGTAAGTGATCACCATCGCCCATAGACAATGGCGCTGTAAGAAATATTAACCATTCCCTACATGGCCATTGCGCCACCCCCCATGAGAACTAAGATGTTATGTCCCTTGTGCCTGTAGTTAAACTGGCTCACTCACCCTTCAAACCGGTACACAGTAATACTGTACTGCTGTTTGGCTGAAGGATGTCTGATGAGTGGATGGTACCCACCCAGACGGGCTTGCACAAAGCCCTACCACCACGTAAGGGTTAACATACTTGTATGATATACAATAACACAACTTGTTTATAAATTATATATGGATCTTTATAATGTTTATAAAGATCCATTAGTCATCATAATACTTCGAAATCCAAACATACAGTACAAAGAGCTCGCCTTTTAGGGAGATTCTTATCTCACAAAACATCTTGACCTTTCAAATGAACAAAGACACATCGGATGGCCGTTTGTCAATTGAAACGTGTTTCAAGGTGTACATGACGTTATGATAGATAGATTCGGTAATGGCGATACTTTCAGTGCTTATCATTGTAAGGTTATTGAACCTACACGACACAGAAGTTAAATAAACCTATATTAAGGTAACTAGTACTACTCGTCGCGGCGTCGCCCTTCCATACACATATATTAGTATATAACTATATTTTATCTTTGTTTACTTCAGAATTACAATCGAACGGACAAAGTTCTCCTTATATGACATGTCTATGTGTGTTAGGGTTTTTTGCATAAAACGTCATATAATCGGGAACTCTTATAGATAATATGTTTCTGCTCGCGGTTTTGTCCACGTATAAGAACGTAGGGGCGACTGAAATTTTGACTACGTGTTAATTCAACGTTTCATTATGATCGGTTGAGTAATTAAGCGTAACAAACAAACAAACAATCTATCTTTGGCATTTAAAATATTACTTAGCATTATTATAAATATATACATAGCACTATATCAAAAAATTGCAGAAAAATATTCGTCCTGCAATTAAATAAAATATATTATAATAGTCGTGTTTTCAAGCAGTAAAGTGAGTCTCATTGCTTTAATAACGCGTTGTATACAAAGTACATTGGGTGACTATTGCTCTCGGTTTGCTACGAGACTAAGACGAGACAGATCCGAATATCAATTACAAAAATGAATTATTGCATGGAGGCAGTGGAGTTCAAGGAAGCAAGTTATTCAATACGAAATGATTAACAGCATTTGAATAATAATTAATTATTAATATACAAAAATATTCTGCAAATCAACATTCCATTTGATGATTTTAAAACGGCAAGATTATTATGAGCGCATGAAAATAATTTGGAAGAGAGAAATGTTTCGTACGCAATTAGCGATAAAAGAATTACTTTAAAAGTTTTCAGTTAAACGATCAGTTTATTTATGAAACCGTGAACTATATGATTGGGTTTTAATTCTCAACAATTTAATACAAACGAATTGTCCTCGTCATTACAGGACACCTGGTCACCGCGCTATTAGGTACTATAATCAATAACTTTGTATGCAATGTTTCTGTTTCTTACTTAAATGTTTGTTTTAAGTATAAGAAAACATATTACGGAATATATATTTTTTTATATCATATTTTTTAACATATGTAAGTATTACTTAGTTACTTAGTTAAGACCTACGGATTATTATACAAAAAATTATATTACACTATAATATTACACACAGCGTTCAAAGACAGCTTAATTAGATAGTACTAGGTGCGCTTAATTGGAAATAATACAATTCAATATAAAAAGAAAAAAAAATGTAATACCTAATGTATGTAATTATTTAAACAAAAATAAAAAATAGTATGAGAAATAAAAGTTCTAAACGAACATAATCAACGAATATAATCGAATGTTAATAAAAGTAAAATTAATCTGTCAAATTATATCAATGGCGAAGTTAATAAAATAATAATGAAATATACAATAATTTTTACTTATATTAAAAAGACTCTATGTTTATGGACGCGCTTATCTCTGGAAATACCAAAACGTTTTGAATTATCCTTATTATATTTTTCCCTTATCCATTTATTACTGACTAGCTTGATGAATAAAACTTTAATTTAACAATATAAATGAATGAAAAACAACGTATTTTACTTGAAAATATGGCTATGTGCGAGCCCATCTAGGTACGTAACAACCATTGATAACTTGCTCTACCGCTAGACATCAAGACTTGGTATCATTGTTTTGATTTGAATGGTATGTGCGCCACTGTGATTACAAAAGGGACACAGCTTCTCAGTTTGCAAAGTTGGTTCCGCATGTCGGTGGTTCCTTAATTAAAAATATAATTTAAAATTATCATATTTTTTAACGTTTCAATAGATTTTTATATATAAAGGTAAGGCTTAAAACAACCCAATTATTAACATACGTTATTTTTAACTTCTTTAAAGATTATACCTAATTAACATATACAACTATGATGATGAGTTTTATATATATTTTACATGTATATTTTATTAAGTAACTCCCAAATATCCATTTGGACTTTAAAAAACCGACCAAGTGTGAGACGCGCACGAAGGGTTCAGCACCATTATCTATAAAAACGGCAAACATGCCGGAAAAGGGCGGACATGATGTCTGTTGTATGGGAGCCCCACTTAAATATTTATTATATTCTTTTTTTATAGCGGCAACAGAAATGCATCATCTGTAAAAATTTCAAGTTTCTAACTACCATGGTTCATGAGATACAGCCTGGTGAAAGACGGTCTGACGGGCAGGCCGATGGATGGACGGACAGCGGAGTCTTATTAATAGGGTCACGTTTTACCCTTTGAGTACGGAACTCTAAAAGGCGGGTGGTTATGATGAAATCATGGACTGACACTTTAACTTTATTATATATATGTATGTATGTATATATATGTATATTGTTTCAGACTATACAACTTCACGTTACGAACCTAACGAGCAGGTCGGTAACCATAAACGTCAAATATAACAATTTTAACGGCGCTGTAACCGCGGAGCACGGCGAGGTTTAAAATAATTGTCATAATCATAATTTTGCATTGAAGAATATTGCCTATAACAATTTCTTTATTTTTATTCATAGTTTATATTCAATGAACAATATAAACAGTATATATTTTTGTTCTTATTAATATTATATAGGCGTTTGTATGCATGGATGTTTGTTACTCACACAAATAGTCCTAACTATAGCTATAGCACGAGTATGCCTCATTTTAATGAATACGTTTTACTTAAATAGATCAATAATTCTCAAAATATCTAGTATTTTGTTAGCTGTATAGTATCACGATAAACACTTAAAAGTTAATATTGGTTGATTTTCATGCAAGATATATATGTATAAAAATATATGCATGTGATTAGGTACGTAATATGATGGATGACATTTTTTGACTATTGACATATTCTCGGTAGACCTTAGTTGGGAGCTTTTGGTTATTTAAAAAGTGCTTCTTAAAGCTTACTTGAGTAAAATTTAATGGAATACGATCCAAACCTTCTCGTTAAGAGAAGAGGCCCTACCAGTGGGCCATTCTCCTGAAATATCCACTAATAACTATACCGAGTGAACTAGACCGTTACAGCAATAAAAGTTCTTTCCTTGCTATATGTTATATATTGACTGCTTCGATGGTCTAATAGCTTGATATAAGGGCACAGGTCCCTAGGTTCTAGGTTCAAACAGGTCGGGTCAATGAAAGTTTTTCCTTCAAAGTCTCAGTAACAGCCCGAAGTCTGGAAATTGGAAGTGTGTACACTCCCATGTCTCGGAAACTACGTAAAGTCGTTGGTCTAGCACCTGAACACTTTCCAGTAGTATCGAATCGTTTGATCGGATTATGAGAGTGACTTAATTGCGTATAATATGTCCTGCGTGGTTAGCTGGTCTCCCATAAGATTGGCAGTCGTGACGAAATCGGCCGGACGTCATCAAAATATTAGTATGGACAAACTCACTTTGACATGAACATCATTAGTTAGTTCAATCGATTATCATTTAACAATAAAATTAATTAATATAACCAATAAGATTAAGCTATGAATATTGAAATATATTTGTTTGAGACAAAGTTGCCTAAGGATTGAAATTTATAAATATTTCATATGTACGTATGTAAGGAGTTTTGGTGCTTAACTAAAATAAAAAAAGCAAAGTCAACGAGGCGAGCTCATGTTCGTTTCGTTCGACAATTGGTCTTAAGACACTGTATTGTAATTATTTGTCAAAGTATTTCGTATGTATTCTGTACTTATGTCATTATTAAATTTGTACATAATACGCGCAATTGTATCCTTTATCATGACAATTAATATCATATATATGTTACGAACCCAACCAAATCTTAGTAATATTTTTAATCCAAACTAATATTATAAATGAGAAAGTACTCTGTCTGTCTGCCTGTTGCTCTTTCGGAGACAAACTACTGGACCGAATTTGTTATTAAGCAGGCGTGAACTCCAAAGAAGAACAAGACAAACCTGACGACCAACACCAAAATCACAATCGACAACCACTATATTATATAGTGCGAGCAGAGCAGCGTAGCGGGACCAGCCCCAAAGACCCTCCAGAAGCTAAGAGGCCTTTGTGCAGAAGTGAAACATGCAACTGTTATTTTTTAATTATACGATTAAAGTTTTTTATTTTTATGTTTATGTTTAAAGGTCTACAGAACAAAATGACAATCACAAAAATACACTTGATTACATTTTTCATGATGTACACACGGCATGCGTTTAATATTAAGTACCAATTAGCGTCTAGTCCATGAGAGCAGCAGATACCAAGCATACATTTTTTTTTTGTTTACTTTGAGTTATTTAATCTATTGAAATATTTTTTTAAAACTATTTTTAATGAGGCTAAAGTATATTAATTAGATAAATAGAATTATTTAATTGTCAATTATTGAAGAATGATCAAAAAAAAAATCACATGTCGAAGAGAGAATACTAGACTTCGTAGTGAAATTAGAGTCCTGACTGACAACAAACTAAGAAGAACAATATTATGTATCAGATTTAAAAGGTTCATCGTGAAAGATCATAATAGATTATTGAGTAAAAAATCGCTTAAAGTGATATTTCCTCTCAAGTGACCTCAAAGCTAACGAAAAAGAAATCATATAAGGTATTTAAAATTTTAAAATCAAGTTATGGTATTAAATATTAGTTCTTATAACATGATGTTCCATCGCTTTCCATCGGAGTCATTTAATCACTCGTAACTCGTAAGTGGCGCACAACGGTTGAATAACTTCTCAGAATGCGTGAGAATCGACGCCATATTGTTTCTGTATATACCGTATCGTTTTGGCATAGTTTTGATAGAGAGATTATTAAGTTAAATAATCTGGTATGAAGGATCCTAATACCTTAAAGTAATCTATCACTTAATAAATAAAGCACTTAGCTTAGCACTATTGAATCGACATTGTACACAATTTAAATGACTATAAAACCACCACAGATTGAAAATATATATACGAATACAGAATAAAAAGCAATAGCAACTCAATAGAGACTCTGTTTTGAAAATTAAATAACAGTACATTGTATTGCTTGTATTGCTCCGAAGTCCGAAGCGACTGTAAGAATTCACTTCGTATCTCACTCGTGATGTGAAAATTGACTTGCAATTATACGCAATTTAGATACTTGTATCCTTTAAGTTTTATAATTTTCGTCGTCAATGTCGCATATCACATTCCGACATTTTACGCTCGTGTTCTGCGGTGAGTTTCGAGTTTCTTCTCACAGAGTAGCTCTACTGGTGAGTAAGAGTTTGAGTGAATAATTACTCCTGGAATAATTTTATAGGAACAAGATTTCGAATTATTTTTCATCAGGCTGCATTGCTTTAGATTTTGTCTCTTTCGAATTTCACAGAATACGAGATGAATACACATATTTAAAAAAATCGTGCTTAATCGAATTTGAACTTGTTACATTCGGTAAAGTCCATGTGTTTAAACGTGTTATAATCAAAAGCAAAACAAAGTTACAGCACAATTCGTTATATTAAAATATATTCTTCGTTTAAAAAGATTAATCAAAATGTTGAACACGAGTAACTACTGAGTTTCTTGCCGGTTATTCTTCGGTAGAATCTACATTCTGAACCGGTGGCAGCTTTACATTTAATTCAACACTGGATGACGATTTAAAAATGCTCTTATAAGCCCCCATTACATTCAACAAACGACAAATTCAATATTGCGTTAAGTACAATAAACTATTTTAACATTCGCAATACGACATATTTATTATGCCAAAGTGAAATGATTGTAATTTAAAAGAAGAAAGATCGTTACATCATTTGAACAGACCATGGCATAGGCAGAGTGCGTATACCATTTGAGTTTCACTTTTGATTATGACGTATTACCCACCATGCATAAAAATTCGACGACACAAGGATGGTAGGCATGCGGATACAAATTTATAAGGGTTGTTATTTATTCGAATTTCGATATTTATGCAAGAAGTATATTAAACGTTACAAATTACAAATATACTTAGTAATAATTTTGGGATCGAAAAATGTTTCCAAGTCAGATTTTTTTTTTTTTAATAATATATATTACTATTAGCGGAATATAATAAGGTAGGAATAAGCTTATTTGTTTTTATGTATATATATCGAGTGTCATGGCGGTCGGTTGATTGGTAGAGGAATGTATGTATTGCAGCACCATCTAGCGGAGACTTGCACCTGATTGGATAGCACAAAAGCCTGCTTCATGAAAAATACTTTTGTCTACATATATTATAGTTTACTCCAGAGTGATTTCGGTCACGGTTCGCTATTCTCAAGAGAAACTAACCAATTGAGTAATGCGCAAGGCATAGTAAAGTGCACAAGTTTGTACGCAAAAACAGGTGCATTTTCTTTATTTTTTTTCACTCTTGTAATTCGATTGTATTAACCTGATACGACCGGAGAGTTTAGGACTAACGGCTTTACGTGCTTTCAGAAGCACGAGAACATCAATACTTCTAAACTCCGAGCTTAGAGTTCCATCATCATCATCGTCAGTCCGTTTCAGTCCACTGCTGGACAAAGACCTGTCAGCCACGAAACTGAGCTCGATCTTCAACTCTCCTTCTCCAAACCCTGTCCGTTGCTTTGCGAATATCATCACCCCTCCTAGCAGAGATCATCTGTAAGAGAGAACATCTCGAAAGAAAATCTCAACACCTTTTAATAAAAAACTTGAATACAGAAATTTGAATACAGTACGTCGAGAATCGAGATCAGCAAACCTAAAAACAAGCCAGTAGACTAACGAAGTAGTTAAGTTTTTATAAATATAAAATTATACTTCAATGCATCATAACCGTAAGATACGTACGTATTGAAGCTCTTTAACAAAGGATAGTCCATTAAAGATAATTACATTAACGTTCGACAATCTGAATGACTTATGTTTATGTAGCGTAGAGTAATAGTCAGCCAATATAAAGGATTTATAACTTTACTTATAAATAATTAATACATTATGTATTTTAATTTGTAAAAAATAGTTTACTCTGGATTTTCTAACGAGTTCTTTATTTAATTTAAATTCCGAATCGTCGGTAAGTTTATATAAAAATAAATCTTGTAAAATAATACATAACCACTTTTGTTTCTCGAAAATAATTTATATTTCGTGTTATAAACCTTCTTGATTAATGTAATATTTAATTTATTTTTGGATTCGGAAGGCAGAACAACAAAATAGTCATCTGGTGGTAAATGGCACAGCCCATTGCCCTACGCAGAGATAGAAACCACGAGATTTGAGATGTAATCTCCCTTGAGCCTATAATTACACTGACTCAATCTACTGACCGGAACATAACAATAAAGTATTGATTTTTTGTATGTAGAATAAATTATATATAAATATCTGCCCTAACCTTTCTTCGAGACCTTACACCGTGAGTATAAGGAAAATATAAATTCATTTATAAATATGTTAAATACTAACAGTATTTAAAACGGGATATTTACCATGTTTTTTATTTTTATTCGGTGGAACTCGATATTTCGACATTATCTACGAATGTCTGTGTTCTCGTGAACAAGACAAGTGTTACAGACACTTGAATGCAGCGAAACGTAAAATACGTTTGATATTGAAACGTTACGTATGAAAACTCGAACAATGAAATACAAATAATTTATTCTATCCTTGAATCTCAGCTATACTTGTTTCTTATTATACAAATAATAAAGATGTATATTTTGTTTGTTTGTCTCGCAATTGTCCACTTCACTAACTTATTTGATATGGAGGTTTTAGTATTAAAATACTATAAGTAGTACCAAGACCTATATAGTATTACAGTTTTTGTATTCTTTGATTCATTGCTTGCCATGTCGATTTAGTTGTAGAAAAAATGGCAGAAGTTAGGAGCATTTAATTCGTTGATAATTCATCTCGTGTTTACCGCGGCTGGAGAACATTGTAAAGAAATCTGTGTGTGTTGGTTCTGTTTCAAAAGCATTCAGTAACCTTCTATAGACCAACATGGAATAATGAGCTTTAGCGCTTCTTGCTGTAAGGGGCCCTTTCGCAAGCGTTGGAATTTGACGTATACCTTTAAAGTCCCCACAATTTGCGTCAGATGAACCAATGTGAAATAAAAATGAAACTCCCGTTGAAAACCCTTATCCAGTTAGTCATACAAAATGACTAACTGGATAAGAACATTCCTTTAACCAATTACTCTAGCGCTAAATAGGAATGTTTTGCTACGTTCCGGTTCGAAGGGTGCGAGGGCGGTCTAATTACAGGTACAAGAGACACACAACTTAGGTTCCACGGTTGAGAACTCGTCGTTAAAAGATATATTAAATGCTTCATACAATGAAATTGTCGTGTAATTGAAAACAATTATCTGGGACCAGTTCGTTCTTTTGAAAATTTAGTTAATAAAATTGCTTTTTTGATTTGTGTCTGACATAAATAGCTCTGTGGACTTCTTCCACATTTTCATTTAAGTACTTTATTTAAGTTACTTTTTTTTTAAATGAATAATTTGTATTAGTATAAGAAGGACAATTTTTATTTTCTGTCTGCCTCAACCGATCGACCGTATGTTTGAAACGCGAATACAATTGAAGGTGTATGAACGTATAAATATAATATCTTAATATTTAGGAATATTCTAAAATAGACAAAAAAATAGAGGTAAGCTTACAATAATTCGCAGAGCTGAAAATGGTACAGGTTTTATATAAGTATACTGTTACAAATGCAAACATCAAAATTCACCCATTTGTTTTAAAAACATTCAAAATGAAAGTCGATCTTCTTTAGTATATGTTTTTTAACTTTTTCTCGTATCCGGTGAATGGTATTTTAAAAATAGGTAATACAAAAAATGAAGACTATGCCATCAATCCATCCACTCAAGCTTTTTAAACTATCACAGTTCTGGACAATAGTTTCTTCCAAGGAACAAGGTTTTTAGTCTAAAACGACGCCATATTGAAATTTGCAGGTCAGTGGGCATATGTATATAATATGGAAGAGTTTCATGCGAAACAAAAAATGCAGACTCAGCTTGTCTGTCACCCATCCCACACTGTTTACTTCGCAAAATATTTTTAATGCACCATAAACGACAATGTATGTAAACATAGTCGTAACTCGAGCTCCCCTCCACTCGGTGTGGAAGTGAGCTCAAGGAAACAATCACAGACCAAAAAGGGATCAGGTGCATGACGAACAGTTTAGCATTCTATCGGAGTTCGAATGATATACAGTTAGATTGAAATAATCCAGGAGGTTATTCAGAATTTCTTACACACAACAAAAAAAGAAACATTTTTTAGCCTAACCGGGTATTCGAACCAATGACCTTCGCCATTAGACCAAAGAAGCAGTTGCAGCAGACAATATAACATAAAATATTTCATAACCGTTTAACTTGTAACATTGTATCATTAATATAATAACATAAGTATCTTACGTCAAGTATTTATCTATTCTGCAACGGCTAATTTAAGGTTCGACCCTTTACTGCAGCCGTGCTTACGCAATGCAAATCCTAATTTCAAGTCATTCGTGAGACTATCGACCTTGAATTACAGGCAAGGGAATTATACTACAAAGATACACGGAAACTTTTTTTTAAAACCTTTTCATAGTATGTAATATAAGGTGAAAAAAAAGATTTTTTCCATTTATTAATGAAATTAGGTAATAAATACGAACAGTTCCATATGCAAAAATCAAATAAAATTAAAAAAAGAATATTATTATATAGTGACGCTAATACATATATAAACGTTTAATACAATAACATTCAGATCCAAGCTACAGTTGACACGTTGACAAGACAATGCTGTATGTGGCTTGAACTAATGCAGGAGTATGACGTCACGGCTAAGTATCATCCTTAGTACTAGGAGTACATAATTATACCAGCCAGATCATTTGTTAAAAGTAGACGTTATTAAGTGCTAGTGTGTCACTACAGAGTTAAACACGACAAAGGAGTGTGATGTCACGGTTGACTAGCATGCTCAGTAGGTACTAGGAGTACATAATTATACCAGCCGGATCGTAGCTTGAAGGAAATTATAAATTAAATGATGTGATCGGTGCGGTAGGTTAAAAGCGACGAGAAGTGTTACGTCACGGCTGAGTAGCATTGGATGTACTAGGAGGACATAGCTCAATAGAAGCGTTACTTGAAGCTATGGCATTATTTTAAACGTCAAGTGACATGATAGCATGGCTTATAGGTGGTTTGAAATGACACTTGGATTTATACGTAAATATTCAAAAAAAGGAGTTGTACCTACTTAAAAGAGCAGATAGTATATACGACTGAATTCAGAGGCTTTTAAATTTTTACGAATAACATTAAAATTCATAGAGGAAATACTTGTTTTTTTTTCTATATTCGACGAATTGTCCATTGTTAAAAGTACATATTTAAATTATGAAAAGAACGCGGTTGTCCTGTGGCATTGTAACTAAGTCGCTACCGCTATCACCTCTATGAACAGCAACTCAATCACTGGGTTAGGTAAGCGCTGGTTCTTGCCTAACTCAGAAACAGGGCCACATAAGTCTTCTAGATACGTAGGTACATGTTGAGACGTGTCAATTTATTTTAATTCATTTAAAAAATAAACTTTAATGTACGTAAAATTTGCAAGCACATGTGCCAGAGGTGATTTGATTTTTTGATTTGATGATTGATATTTTTAATCCGGAAAAGTTTTACTAAAACCTTACGATTTTTGCGTTGCACTCAAATATGAGTTTAAATTTTACAAGAAAATGCGTTTGGACAGTTTGAATTTGAACAAATACAACGCAACAAATCCAATAAAATCACATCGGTTTATAATACAACGCAACTATTGTACAATCACAATACTAGGCTCAGTAATTATTACTGCTCAACGCGATAAATGTAACTTGATATACCTTCAAATATCAAAACACTCATAAACACAGATCTGTGAAGTGAAGTACTATTTAGATCTCAATTAGAATATATAGATTCAACAAATAAATTATACCGAATGAAACCGAAATAATGGAAAATACTGAACTGACTGTGTCCTGGTTCCCCTAACCCCTAATATACACTAGCTTTGTATAATGAAGTAAGAATCATTTGAAGATGATAATGACCTATTTTAATTTTGTTAGATTAGGTTTCGTACCGTAATTGTTATTATAAATATATATATATATTATTCATTGTGATATAGAAATAAATAAATATTCTTGTTTGCATGACTCTTAGCCCAATTTTTATTTTTGGGAATAAAATTGGACTATGAGAGATATACATTTTCAACATCATGGTAACATACAAAGGACATTTAAAATAAGAAAATAATAACTAATATATATAATTAATTAAAAAAAAAAAACAATATAGTAACAAAATGTCGTCGATTTTGTTTTTTGCGCTCCGTTGGCCAATAAAATTAATTATTATGTATATACTCTTTTTACTTCCCATCTTTGTATGAAAGCCTTGAAATGAGGAGTAAGATTTAAGAAAGCTACGCAACCCTCGATTCCAATCAGCTTATTGTAAACCACGGTAACTCTTTTCCTCATGACCATTTTTTGTAGTAAAGTGATAGATTTTATACTCAAAAAGATAGGCTTTTTGTAAGTAAATTCCGTCTTTATAAGAGATCGTTGATTCAGGTGAATTAAAGGTTTAAATTGTACTTTTTAACCAAAGAATTGTTCAATTACATTTAAAAACCACACAAATAATCCCGCATTTTACGCTTCGAGAACGTTCACTCGATGATTTCGCAATTCAACCTTTTTTTTTTATGGCATTGGTTGGCGGACGAGCGTATGGGCCACCTGATGGTAAGTGGTCACCACCGCCCATAGATAAAGGCGCTGTAAGAAATATTAACCATTCCAATTTTTATTTTTAACTCACTATGCCCAAGCACTGCATTGAAGTACATTTCAAAACAGGTCGCTTTTTTTATAACATAGTTTGACGGACAAAAAGGCCACCCGATGATAACGAGTAACCAGTGTCCATAGACATTAACGCCGTACGAAATTTTAACCAATCTTTACATCGATAATACATCACCATCCTTGGGAACTAAGATGTTATGTTCCTTGTGCTTATAGTTATACTGTCTCACCCACCCTTCCAACCGGAAAACAAAATTTATTTTATTCGCAGAAATAATTTAAAATCAATATTTTCCATTGTACGTAAAACACTCACAAGGACTTTTATAATATCATGTTATCGGGAAGTAGCCGAACATCAATGAGCGATAAAGTAAGCTGAATTGCTACATACGTAACTAAAAAACTGCTGAATGTCTTTTATAAAAAATATGCAATTTAGCCACAAAACAAAACCCATGAAAAGTGCAAGGAGTTTGATAAACATATTACCGGATTATCGGAAAAATAAACATTGAAAGAAGAAAATATATTGACCTCCTGGAGACTATTAAATTATGAATAGACTAAAGTTTAAAATCAGGGAACATAAATATATATATCTCTGTCTTTTAAAGTCGTTTGATAAAATATGTCTATAATAAAAACTATTATCACTCACCACAAACCACAGAACCATTTCCCTACATAATAGTGTTTCGATAAAAAAAAACAACTTTTATTTTAAACGTACGAAAATGTGCTTAAATGTCACGAGATCAAACTGTATTATTTATTAATATTAAGTAAATTACTTCGACAATAGGACATGAACAAACGAATTAATAGATGTTTATTATCTTTATTAAAACAACATTCATCTTGATATATGTAAGTATATTGATAAAACTATTTATTCTCATAAAGTAAATACGTACACAAATACATAATATAAGTACTTATATATTATATTCGGATAATATAACCGCAATGGTATTTATCAAACGAAGCTATTAATGATGTTTTTAATATTAAATAATAA
Source organism: Vanessa tameamea (assembly GCF_037043105.1). Classification (NCBI taxonomy): domain Eukaryota; kingdom Metazoa; phylum Arthropoda; class Insecta; order Lepidoptera; family Nymphalidae; genus Vanessa; species Vanessa tameamea. The sequence continues at coordinate 10,936,893 of NC_087323.1, forward strand.
TATTGTTATATTTTCCTTAAAAAACCATGTAAATGAATACGACGGATGAAATAAAAAGAAAACGATTCGCAAATTGGGACAAACTCGTTGCGCGAGCGCACAATAATCATTCATGTGTGCGTGGCGAGGGTACGTCACCTTGACACGAGGCCCCACGGGGTACTATACCTGTCCCACTCCAGCTGACGCGTAGCCGCGGCACACGAGCGAGACGTAAACATCCCGTAGACGGACGCTTTCAGAAACGCTACGCGCCACACGGCCGCCATTTTGTTGTTCCTTTTGTTGATAGATTATTTTAGGAGCCTCTTCAATAACTTTTTATTTTATTTACTTCACGACGATGGGATTTATGAGTATAGTTTTTATTTATTTTTATTTGTATACCTGCTGTTAATATGGATAGTTACGTCATTCGTATCGCTTTTCGATTAATTGATTATTCATAGTCCAATTATGAATACTTGAATGCGTACAAGAACAAACGTGGCACGTTCGAAGCGTTAGCTTGTAACATTTTCAATCGTTGTCGTTTTACAACTTACTTGCTTGCTTAACTTTACTTTTTACCTTTATTTGCTTGTTAACTTTTGACCTTAAAATATTGCAACAATTTCCCAAATGATAACGATCTTATACAACAATATATTGTTATAAACGGGTATTATGCAATCGTACCACGCTTATGATATATCATACCTACATACTTATATAAGTATATCATTTGGGTAACAAAACATAATATACTGCTATCGTTACATTTCTCTTACAATACTACAAACACGAAACGAAAACTTCAGTAAATCGCGCATTTAAATATTTTTAGATATGTCTAATTTTGTCGCCTGAAAGAAAAAAAAACAATAATTATAGAAACTTTTTTCGATACAACTAACGCCATCTAGCGTGTAACTTGGTAAACGGGCGCGGCAAGGTTACGGACCGATGTCTCTCGTCCGTATTTATAGCGTACCTAATGTAATTTGCGTCCCAGGTTCTTTATATTTAATTATGTCAACGTTTATTTCGGTTTTTAATGGTCGTTGAATATTTGCTTGGACGTTTAAACAATTGCTTTAGATTCATGTCGCTTGCTCTTTGCTACATGAAACGTGTTTTTTATTGTATGTAATCATATATAAACTAAATCATTGTATCATCATATATGAATATAAGTTAAATGTTTAATTGCCCATTCAGCAGCTAAATACTCCATTTTATAACCCTTAACATAATTTCGGTAATTTTTAAATATATATAGAATTGTTAAATGTAAATTGTAATGAATATTAGTAATGGATATTTTATTTTATTTTTTAAATCATTTATAATTTTTTATTAATTGAGGAACTTAAAATATACATTTTGCGCTAATTATCTACAAGTGTTTTCTAAAAAATATAACCAATCCCTAATTTTATAGGTCCAAGTTAAGAACAAACAGTTTTCAATGTACTTAAAAAACAAACTTAATCATAAAATAGAGTTAATTTTTGCGAAATTATTAAAAAAAAGTTAACAGAGAGTTGTTTTACAGTTCGCTAAAGATTATTTCACAAGGAGAGTTTTTAATTTAAAGAATTAAGTGAGTATTTCGTAAGTGTTACGAAACATTACATAATAAGTACTCGTATTCGTTATCGTCTAAATACAATTTAGAGTTAAAACTTAATGGGTAATTCTATTTAAAATGCCTTTTATCAGAAATAATCACGTACCCGACATGTGGCTCCGATACGTTTATCGGAGCCTTGTTGACACTGATGTCATACATTAGTGTTTTGTAATGAACGATGAACCTCGTTATGCCCTTAAATATTTAGCACTTTAAATGTTAATAATAACTTATAAAGTAATAAAATTTCAATATATATATCTAGCGAAAAACATGTCTACATTCCTCTCGGTCATTTTGTTTCAACATATATTAATTTCAATATATTAATATTTTAATACAAATTAATTACACAAATAAACGTAGAACAATTATATAATTGTCCTAAGTTTATTCATTATTGTTGAATACCATCTTAACAGTTGTAGTAACGTAATTTCTCTTTCTGTAGATTGAATGTAAGAGAAGGCTTTCAGGTATCGAATATTTCACCGATAACACAATTTTAAACCATAAAGTTTTATAAACAAATAAAATCATTTATCTTGAATGTTTGGTCCGTATGAGAAAACAACTGTTTCAAACAAAGGCCGTCATACTTCGTTTTGGAACTCGAAACTCTGTTTTGGATGTTTTTAATAATATAAGAATCCTTATTGTTGCGTCACAACTTATGTAGGTACTACAATGTTATGTATACATTCAAAAATATGGATATTTTTTATAGAAACAGCGACAATCATTGTCACGAGAAGTAAAGGTAACCTTACAACCTCAAGTTACCTACTTCACAGTCAATATATCCTTCCTGGAGCAAGGAATTCGTTTCTATAAGTCTCCATAGATATTTTTAACCTTAACTATTATTAATTTTATATCATATGATAGAAGTTCGTATTGTTCTACTTCTATACAGGACATATAAATTAAATTAAATTGACGTCGTAATCAATTTCAGAAATAAAATAACTATGGAGTATCTATTGCTGGTTCTTCTTGATAGAATCTACATTTCGAACTGGTAACTTTACAATTAATACAACATGGCGATTCAAAAGAGCAATTTTAGAAAGACTAAATGTTTTTTCGTTCACAATCTTGTCTTACTGCGATCGAATTTCTAAAAGTATATAAATAAAATTATAATTTATAACATGAGGAAATGGTAAGACCAAAGAAGGGTAGATTGACTTCGAATGAAAGACGCGATTTTTTTAAAGAAAACGTTTACCATTAGCATTTGCTGGCTCGTCTGGGTACATCCCACTCATCAATTATTTTACAGACCACGATCAATACTTTAATACAATGTTTCACTAAACAACACGTTGTAAATACAAGACTTGACATCTAGATCCCATTTAAAGGCACGCATTGACAATATCAGAAGAGTTTTACGCTTATCAGTGTTCCATTTTTTTGGCCGTAGGTGAAAATAAATCATTTAACCATACAATTTTCAAACGACTACCCGGATCGAAAACCGATTATTAGACAGATCTTAGAATACTAGTAATGTTTGATCTTAATATTAAATAAATTTCATATCACCCCTACTAACTCTTCCACCTAAACATTAGGCTGGTTTGGGTATAACAGTTCATGTCCACAAGGGTCAGGATTGATACTGCGGCTTCATAATTATTTTTGTTCTTGAGACAATATCACAGCATTAATACCAAAGATACTGCTAAGTGATATGACGTTTTGTTTGAACATATTTAACCTATAAACTGCCAACTTCCTTTGTTAATAGTGCTTTACGAAATAATTATGAAACCTTGTTCCGTTCGACGAGCTTGGAATAGAGTCATCCCATCTCAAGACGTTGAAGTCGTATTGTAACTAAGAGCATCCGTCAATTGTATTATAACTGGGAAATTGTACCCAATCCCAGAGCAAAAGCATTCCCATAGACATTCCCGTCAGACATGTCGTTCGTATAAGTCTATTTCCAAAGAGTATTTCGTTATTTTTATTTGATCGCAACATTGGGTTCTACCAACACGATTATTGAAAAAAAAAAAAAAAACAATAATTGATCATAATGAGTCCGACAATTATTTATTCGCATTATATCATAATTTTGACATTGACACTATCGAAACCTCTTTATTTTAGTAATCTCGATAATAATTATACGCTAACCAAACAACACTCATAAACGTATGCAACAAAAGTAGGTTGTTATGGTATCTGTCATCAGTAGACGAGTTTGCCGATTTATGCTGATTCGGCAAAGCAACACGAATAATTCATGGATTCAGTTCCCTTTGTAAGTCAAGTTGAGTTTTACTTAAATTTAAACCATTAGTAGTTCTTTGGAAGTGGATTTATTTTAGTATACCTACTTTAAAAAACTTAAGAAGTACATTTATTTCACAAGAGTATAAACAAGCGTTAACAGTACACTGTTAGCCGAGCGATGATCGATGAGAGTCGCAAGTTCAATCCTGACCTATTGCCAAATAATCCTAGCACAAGCTTTAAACTCAATTAAAGGTTTAAAATAAATATAAAAATTTCCTTAAACAAAATTACTAGGTATGATTAAAATATTTATAAATTATAGTCTTCTTATAATATCGGTCAATATTTTTTGTGATCTCGTATTAAAAATTTACTAAGATGGTTTTTCTTTGCTTGAAATTTTTTTTTAGATATTTGGTTTTTTGTATTCATAGGACATACACTTAAACAAATATAGTAGTCCGGATAAATACATAATAAATATAGATAAACGAACAAAGAGGCGAATTAAGTTATATTTAAATCACAGTAAATATAAGCTGCTGCTTTAGCAGCAGTAAGTGGTCACCACCGCCCATAGACATTGACACTAGAGAAATATCAAGCATCCCTCACATCGCCAATTCGCCAGCAACCTTATGAACTGAAGATGTTATTACCCGTGTCTGTAATGACGCTGGAGTAACTACTAAATATGTATTTGGAAATAGAATATGTGATGAGTACCCAGACAAACTTACACAAAGCCCTACCACCAAATAAAAGTTTGTAAAGACGATTCTAGCATATTCATTTAAACATAATTATTTAAATAAAATTTGGTACGATGTCAGAGCCATTGTTTTGTTGATTTTGATTTAAAACAATACATATATTTTTCAATAAATTGGTCTCGTAGTTACTAAGATTACCGATTTGAAACATACAAACTCTTCTTCTTTATGATATAAATTATAATTGAATTATAATCTAAGAACATGTCTAATTATATTAAGATAAATATATTTTTTTCTTTTGAATCTGACGACGTAGATAAAAATTGACCCTTGGCGTACACGCCAAGTTAAAAAAAAACCTTACTTAAACAAGTTGACATTTTGCAGTACGAAGAAATATTTAAAAAACTTATCAGATTTTTGTGTAATATTTCAATATGAAACACGATACAACCAATAGAAAAGACTTGATAGATATAGTAAGGCTTCCTGTTTCATGGAAGCGATGTGAAGCCATTCCTTTCAGAGTGATATACATAGTTATGCGATGAATACAATTTCTATGTGATAATCTTTTAGACTTGTTTTTGCGCGAATCCAGGCAAAAGTAAACAAACGAAACTAACCTTCTGAAAATAGCTCAGGTATTCCTTTTTGTTTTAATAAATTTCGGATAAATTTGAATTTAATCGGCTTTCAGAATATATAAAATTTCAATAGAAAAATAATAAGGCAAAGCAAAAAATGTAAAAGTACGACAGTGACCGCAAGCTGTCTGTCTGTCTATGTCTATGGAATGTCACAGAGACGTACAGTGATAACCACATTTTTCTAATAATAGTTGATATCGATAGTGACCACGTGATGCAGTAGTTTGACTAGTGAACAGGTAGCCGATCTTTGTAGCTTCTCAGCTTTCGATAATAGTTTTGAAATTTTAGCATAAGTACTTTTTTTAACTAACAAATCTTCCATGTTTTCGTTTTTTTTTTATAATATAACTAGCTAATATGATAAGATACCGGGTCCGGGCGACGTAAAAAATATTTGCATTCCCATCGCAGCGCCACCTCCAGTAGGTGATCTAAGCCATCCCGACATTTACTTAAATACACAAAAAAAAAACGATCGAAATCACTCAGTTTCATAGGGGTTCAGTTATATGCACACGAACTTATTAAATTACTGAAGAAGGTTATAAGTTTATCCTTACCGCTCGTGTTTGTACTATGTGTGTGTGTGTGTATGAATTATTATGGAATAAAATAATTTGGTCTAGTGGCAGTTTAAAAGTCTCCGAATGAACTTTGGTCTTGCGCTTGATCTAACTCCGTTGCGGATTAACGTCCCACGGTCATGATCATGAAAGTTGTAAAGTTTATATGCACACGCCTGCACTATAACGCATCCGGTGTAATTGATTAATCACCAAAATCGAACAGGGAGACATAATCACACAAGTTATAGCATTTTAAGCTAGTGTTAAGCCTTGAAAAACAAATTGTAGATTTAACAGAGCAACGTAAGCGTAATTTTATATTTAACCCTAAACTAAATCTATTCGTCTCTTCAGAACCACGGGGCGAAAAGTGGTAAAATATATATAGGCTTAGTAAGTTATGTAAACATTATATTTCTATTTATTTAATTTTTACAGAATTTATTCAGTGTTAAAAATAAAGTATAAAAATATTGCTCATAACGTCAGAACGTGCCTTTTAATCTTTTTCTTAGAAATTATAGTCGTCCTTACTATAAGGTAGTATACATAGATAACTTTATCCATATAACAAATAGGATACAGTTATATATAAGTATATAAAAATCAGTTGGAAAATATTTAGTACATTGCTTCCTTACACCGAGATTAGAAACCATCATTCAAGAAGGCTTCCTTCGACTCTGTAGTCTATTTATAGAATAAAACTGCCAACTCTCTTTTAAAGTCTACGTCAGTTATGGGCTTTTTCATTAAAACACTAGCGACCCGCCCCGGCTTCGCACGGGTGCAATGCTGATACTAAATATACTACGGAATGTCTTACAACGTTCACAGTTTTTCAGTCGTAAGACAATACAACCGCTATGTCCCTGCGCTTTAAATCTGTAATATCTTCGAAAGTATCTATTATTATTAAATTAACTATTGTTATATTATATATATGTTTTTACGATAGACAGTATATATCAATATTTATTTTGTAGATACTATATAGATATGTATGTATATGTTTTTTTTTATGTACTTTTATATAAGTATGTGCATATATTGTTATATATTGTTAATTAATTTTTAATTATCGCCTTCATGGTTTTTCTGTTTGACCTAAAGGTTGACTGGCAGAAAATGCCTTCAGGCATTAAGTCCGCCTTTTGTCCCATTAACTTTATGGTGGTCAATAAAGCATTTAAATAAAAAAAAAACAAAAAATATTCATTCAAATTACATACTGTAAAGGACCATATTGGTCTATATTAAATCACAATATATTTAAGGTAACTTAATTGGATAAGGATTCTCGTAAAAAGTAAAGGATAAAAAATGGTTATTGTGGGTTATCCCTAAGAGATAGACGTATGTCACATACCATCGCGGACTATTTTGAAGAATTTTTAAGGCGTACAATACTGTAGTACATTATTTTGATCTATCTCGTAGGGTTCAGCTAGCGTTTGCAATGTAAGCGCAAAAAATGTGTTTATTTACGATATCACTTCTGAAACCTCTAAAATTATCAGTGTTTCTCTAGTATATTGTGCATGTATTATACATATAAACCTTACTCTTATATCAATCTATATATTAAAAAAACCACATCAAAATCCGTTGTGTAATTTTAAAGATCTAAGCATACATAGGGACAGACAGCGGTAAGCGACTTTGTTGTATACTATGTAATGATGTGTCGCCGAACGAGCAAATGGGCCTGATGGTAAGAGGTCACCACTGCCCAGACATCAGCGCCGTTAAAATTTTAATCATCCCTTACATCACAAATGTTCCTTCAACCTTGGGAACTAAGATGCTAATGTTATGTCCCATTGCCAGTAGTGTGGTTACAATGGCTCACTCGCCCAAACGGCGGTATAATATAATATGATCAGTCGGTGGTACTTTCGCCGACGGCCTTGCACAAAGCCCTACCACCAATATTAATTATATTTATTACAACTAAGTATTTACGGTCATTGATCCTAAATTACTTGTATGTAATGTCATGTATTTGGGTTGTTTCCTTTCATTGAATTTTCTAATTGAGTCTAAAATATATAATTTTAATTAATTCTCTCTTCTTCAATGATGTGAAATATTTATAATATTATAAAAAATAATTAAAAAGAGTTTTCTATTACTGAAAATATATCGTCAAGCGTCAAAATGATTTCATTTGGGAAATTAGTTTAAAAGTTTTAACTTTGCACTGAATATATATAAATTGTATCTGTATTTTCTAAGGCATGTAGGTATAGTAAGTCTGCAAATGTTTTACTAGTAGACAAAGGCGTACGCATCTCGTAAAGAAAAGGTTGCTGTTTCAATGGGTTTCCCATCCCAAGCTCATTCAAAAAACTTGAAAACACAGCGGTGTTTAATCGGATTTGAACTCAGAACTTACATCAAATTAGATTCACGTTTACTAAAAGGGTATATAGCTTTAAGACAATCTACTAGGAAAAGATTCAGAGCTGATTGATTCTGAATAGTTGAAAAACTACTCTATATGGTAACTATGTGTGATATATTACACTTTACAGAATTATTATCAAGTCAGTCAATTAAGAAATTAATATTCTATTACTTTTTATAATAAATGTTATATATTTCGTAATATATTACTCCTTCTTTATCTTATTAATTACTTTTGTAAATATTAATTACTGTGGTTACTTGTTATTAGTTAGTAAAGGTCTCGATGTAAAGACATCCGATATTTAAAATCAATGATCGTTGATCTGTGCTTCAATGAGCACTGAATTAATAAAGTTAAACAATATTTTTTTATTTTAATTTGAGTTCATAACATATATGCTATATATAACAAGATTATTTTAAGCTTTTTATTATATTGCGCGCAAAATATAGACCGGGACTTACGATTACACCAGCTACACCCACGCACGTGTATAATTAGCTTCATTTTGAATGAATACAGTTATAGCAATTATATTGTGCGACAATATATATAAAATATGTTTTCATAGAGCTGATAACAATTTTCTCGAAACTATTTTTACCCTCTAAAACTTTCCAGGCGAACATGTTTATGAACTTTAAATGTAGAAAACGAATGTTGTATCGATACGAAGCAAATCGAAATACCTAAGCGAAACAAAAATAATATATATATTTTATAACCGTTTATATTTATAATGAAAGTATTGGTCTTTGAATGGCCCATTTCGTTCTACACTGATTTATTTGACAAAGGAGTTCGTCATTCGTCATCGAGATTTACGCGCTTTAATTAAAAAAAAAATTGCAAAAATAAGCTGAAGGTTCCCTTGGTGCTGTATTATTCAAGAGACGCACGTCACTAAAAAAACCTTGTGAAAGATAACTTATGAGCAAAAAGCGTAAACAAACTATTATTTGCTTATTTATTTGAAAACGATTACCGAAAAAAAAAAGGTTTTAATGCAACTCGAATAAGGCCACTTAATTTACACTCAATTATTAAACAATGGAGGTGGAGCTGCAATTTTATACATACATACCCTGTTTAAATATTATATAACATAGCTTTACCTAAATTTAAGTAAATACAAAACCTCAAACCTACCCTTGGACCCAAACCGTTCGAAACTTCGAGTCATCATTCTACAAAATAAATCAAATATAAGCTTCCTACCACTCAATACAGTTATAATACCGAGTCGAACCGAGATGATATCCTATAATTACTCCTCATCCATCATATATATGTAATAATCGTTTATATACGAGTTTATATACATGAAAATAAACGATTTCTGACTCCAAGCTTTTTTTAAATCTATACACTCTATAAATACATATACAATACAATATATCTAATCGAAGTTAAAACATATGAACTTTCATGCATGGACGTTACAATATATTTTTATGTGTTTTAAATATGAATACGAGAAAATGAATCGGTATTGATGGAGCTGCTGTTTTAATACAGTCATACCATGTTCTGAAAACGGTCGCACGGCCCCGGGTCTGTTGACCCGTCGCTTGGGCGTTGAACCAGCCCGTAACGCGATCATTCACTCTTGGGGTTCACTTTTATTTGGCACGATGTATGCCTCGTAGTATTTATATATTTCTTAATACGTACACACGTAGTTTTACACTTGTAGAAAATACATAGACATAAATACCTAAGGCAAGTTTCTTTAAAATTAATGATTCATCTCTAATATATGTAAACTTTATCAACATATACATACATGTTTAAGTTTATCATTGCCTATCGTGACTAAGATTAAATTTTTTTTTTATTGATTATTATAATTTGATCAGTCATTGATTCCTGTCTTCGTTTGTTTTGTGTAGGCATAAATTATTTATATATATATAATAAATATTTTTTAGATAAAATGTTAGTTATTTAAATTTTCTCAGATATCGAATTTATTTTTTTCCGACGTAACATCGAACTGAACTCTATCTATCTAATAAGCTAAAGTTAATTACGAATTAAAACAGAATAACAATTAAAAACAAATATTATATTTCTCGACCCACGTCTGTGCTGCCATCTATCGACAAACATCTAAAGTTGTACGTTATAATATAGCTATATATACATTTGACGATTCAATAATAATATCACATTTTATTGTATGTGATTAAGAAATGTCATACCATCGATAAAAAGGAGTTACCTATAAGTAACAAGTTTCATTCGGAACTTAGGTAACATTTGACTTATCTTATAAGACGACTGTTCAAAAGACGTGTTTGAATACCATCTATACTAATGATAAATGTCTGTCTGTCTCTCTTTCACTACCAAATCAATGAACCGAATTTGATGAGATTTGTTATGAAGCAAACTTGAACTCCAAGGAAGGACATGGACAGGCTACTTTTCTTACCCAACACATGACAACCGACCCCTAAAACGCGAGCAAAGCCGCGAGGGACAACTAGTATTAGATATTTGTTTGTAATAGGAAACACTAAACGGTTATAAATAACTGGATTAAATTCAATTTGTAGCGACTGTTTTGGAAATTACATTTATTTGCTTTATACTAATATGATAAACGAGGAAGTATCGTCTGTTGCTCTTTTAGGGTCAAACTACTGAACAGAGTTTGATGAGATTTGGTGTGAAGCAAACTTGAACTCCAGGGAAGGCTACATATGATCAATTTCTAGAAGGCGAGTCTTCACTCGCTACAACGCCGTGTTCTACAACTAGTTATTACATAATTTGCCACTTCCTACCCTTACCGTCTGGGTGGGTACCGCCCACTCACCAGTAATTCTACCGCTAAATGTCAGCTCGTAGTACAGCTCTGTTCCGGTCTGAAGAGTGAGTGCGCCAGTACAATTATTTTTGCAACTAATTACAGTTACATAATATCTTAGATACCGTGGTTCATCAGTCCGCCGTTTATGGTGTAGGAATCCTTAATAATATTTTAAATAAAGTAAGGTTGTTGGCTTGTTACGATTTCACGCCTTAGCTACTTAAATAATCATGATGAAATACCGCTTCAAGGTTACAGAAAAGGTGCATACGGTACACCACTCCCACCAGCACAGATAAATTGGTTTCTGTTTATAATTATCTATTTTTTTATGAATTTTATGGTGTCCTAGTTGAAAAATATGTTATTTATATTATATGAAAAATATATTTTTATTCCGAATAAATTATAATATTATGTTAAATAAAAGTTTTAGAGATTGAGTTTACTATGATAAGTTTAGTAACACATATCAGTCTTTTTGTAGTACACATCATTGTTATCTTATTGAATATTTTGTTACAACTCAACAATAAAGCTGGAAATTTTCAAAATAAATTTACCATAGACGAATATGCATGAACATTGTCTCTATCAATTAGATAGACGCTCAACGTGACAGATATACATATAATAAGGTATTTAGTATTATCATCATCATCTAGAGTTTGAGATAGAGAAGAAAAAAAAAACAGCTATACAAGCTGCAGTTTAAAGTAGTAACTTTACATTCAAAAGAAAGAGACAAAGTACACCTTTTAAAGGGGGTACGTAGGGAGACGATCAAATGGGCTACCTGACGGTATGAGGTCGCTATTGGTCATAGACATATATTTAACCACCCTTGGAAACTGCGATGTTATGGTTCTTGGCCTGTAGTTACACTCACTCACCCTTCAAACCGAAACAGAGTGAGTGTTACTTATCCAGACGGGTTTGTGTTAACTGTACCACCAAGATATTTTAAATAACTGATATAATTTGAAACCAGCTCGATTAAATCTATGTTTCAGATACGGTTTAAGAAACAGAACATTACTCTAGATTCTAGAGGAGTCTTTGTCAAGTCGAAATTGACACGAATTAAGAATTTATATAAATTAAATTCATGGCCGTAAAATGTTGTTTATAAAATCTTATATATTTTTGATTTAGTTATGTCAAAATTAATTGTAAGATAAATTTATAATACTACAAGTATTGGCGTAAGGAGTGAGCCTGAGCGCGTGTCACCGCCATCCGCAAAATTTATAATACACAATACTTGCAGTATTGGCGTAAGGAATCCATCCGCCTCGTCCTGGGCCTGGGCCTCACGCCTCGATATTTTCATAGTTCTTTTAACCGTAAGATAAAAAAATAGTTCCTATCTTCGCTATTTATATATATAAAATTCTGACGGCGGTTATTTAAAAAGAGCCTGGACGCATCCACCAATCATTAAAAGCCATTAAAAGCCGTGAACGAGTTACGATTCAACACACCGTTAAACCATAAATTAATAAACGAAAGAAGCGTTAGTTGTTTTTAAAAAAAGTAGTCCATTAGAATTTATTATCATACCAAAGAGAGCATTTTCAAACTAAAACTATTGAACTATGTTCTAATAATGGGTCCGCAAAGATTTGACAATTGTATCCATCAAAGCAGATGCAGTATCTGTTGCTGGATTAAGATAGCACTTAGCCCTAACGTTTTGCCCGTTTTGTAACGGTTTATTAATGAACTTATTTATTTTCTGAAAAGGTTAATTAACTAACTAAACTTTATAAATATATTCGTGATTTGAAATTCGCGTGGTTAAAGAGACTTGATAGAAATTTGACGTAGTTGAAAGATGATTTACATCGCACTAGTGAATTCACAGTGCGGCCATAGTCGCCTTTTACTATAGACATTTTTGAGATTAACAAATCTGCCCTAGGTTTATATAGTTATCCTGTATTTGTTTCTGGTACTAAGATAGCCTAAGTGTACAAAACTATAAGTTATAATAATGACGAAGTACCATTTCAATAGGATATTCAGGTTTGTGTTAATTCGTTAAAAAGAAGTAAAAAAAACCTTTCAATTACTACAAAATATTGAAGTACTAGTTGTACTAGTTCAGATATATTTATTTAATTAATACTAAAAAAGAAGATACAGACGTACTATGATAAAAAAACACTTGCTCAATTGAAGCTCAAGCTCACGATGGTAGGAAGCTTGATAATTCACCCTAACTGCTTACCATTTAAGAAATAGAACTGAGCAACGTTTACAAGCAAATTAATTGCATATTTTTAAATATGAAATTTTCAATTATATAAAAAAAAAACTTTCGACTACATGACTGTGACCAATGATTAGATACTTAAGCTTGTACAACCGGTATGAACCGGTTTTTTATATGCATTGCATTTTAAGTACATCTAATAAAAAGTAACAGAATATGTACTAAAAAGTAAAATAAAGCTCAATTCCAAAATTGTGTACAATCTTTGAATTAAACTATCATTCAAAGATTGTACACAATTTTAGGATTATACTACAATGTTTCTGAATTATGTGCAGCTTGACAGTGGAAAAATAATATATAATTAAAGTCCTACCTATATAGTCGAGTCATTTGATAGTTTCACTTGAAAAGTTTTCCGGGAACACTTACTTATTGATAGTCAAATTAAACACTACCTCCGGTTCGGAAAAGAAAATACCCTGACCTGAGAAGAACCGGCGAAAGAAACTCGGCGGGTCTTTTTTTTTGTCCGATTTATTAAATACATACATATATTGAATATGAGTAGAAACAGCCAGGAGGCGATCGTTTCGTCATTCCCAAGCTAAGACGAATGTCTAACCCGTAACATAAGATATGATAGTGAAGTATCATTATAACAATTTGAGTTAACTTATCCAGCTCTTAGTAACGGACAACGTTGAACGAAATTGTGATTTGTAGAACCAAGTGAATTATTTCAAAAATAATCATAGTAAGCATACATTTATGACATTAACACAAAAAACACTTTACTGTGCATATAGCTGTTCTGGACGGTTTCACCTGCTGGCTTAGCGTTACTGCCGTTACTCCGCCCAATCAAAATCAAAATATTCTTTACTCAAGTACTCATAAAAACACTTTTAATCGTCACGTTAGAGTGTTGAATTAAACGCAAAGCTACCATAATAAACAGGCTGTCAAACGCAGAAAGGGTTTTTCAAATCGAACTGGAAATTCGTGAGTTTAGTTCGTTCAAACCAATAAATTCTACAGCTTTTTGGGGGCTTACTATAGGTGAGTATGCTTGAAATACAAATAATTTCATGCACAGATTATATACAGTGAAATATGCAAACGATCTAAATGTAAAAAATCAGCGATGATATATATCATAACTACTACGATAAGATAAGGAAGATACTTATAATTAGTGACAGAAACTCTAAACAAACCTTCAAACTACCCAACAGGTTGCGACATTGTCTCTTTATATTTGCAAAGGAATCATATTTTATTTATCAATCTGGGGTCACGGCTTTACCCCCACGAGAACAAGCCAAGAGATGCACAAGGGCTTATACCTATAAAGTTTTAATGGCACAGCTCATATACTTTAGATTTTATTGATATCTAAAACACCCAGACCTCGTCACTGATGATCATCTAAAGTCTTAGGGTATTTCCGAATGTCCTAGACAGTTGATTTTGATATGTGTGCTATTATTAGTATTTAATACTCTGACACAACATATCCGTCGAAAAATAATAAAATAACAATACCTTATCTAAGTCCAAACACTGCGTGATAAGGATTCTTAGATTGTATACGGTAAGAATTGAACCCGAGACTTTCACAACGCTAAACGCCTAGAGATCTAAACGGTACGTAGATACCAGATAACGGTATACAAACCCGGATACCAGAGCTACGGTAAACAAAAACCGTTGAGCTATTGCGGCTTAGAACATAAAATATTTGTGTAGGAAATTGCTAAATCAGTTTACACAAGGGTTTAACAAATCAAATTACAGGCACAGGGGATCAAAATATGAAACAAATATATGAAACCAATGATTGCTCAATCATGTAGAAATTACTAATTGCACGTATGTAATCTTAACAAATTAGTAAATACTTAGATTTTGAAGTTATATTTCTTTAATGACTACGTCTACGTTGATATTATTTAGATTTTAGACTTTGATTTGAAGGTGCATATATGAATATTCATATATATATATATATATATGTCTATAATACTACAATGTTAAATGAAAAATAAACAGTCTCGTTTAGAGAATTAAAAACATATTTTTTTAAGGTCCCAAATTTTGGCAAAGGCTTCCTCTTCTTTTTGAGAAGGGGGTTTTGAGCTTACTTTGTGCAATTCATCCAATGCGGGTTTGTGGGAACATGTCCAGCGCGAGATGAATTATAAGTACAAATGAAGCTTATTGCGCTTAGCGTTATTTTAGTAATTCTTGCCCCAGGTTTGAACTCAGAATCATCAGTTTAGATTCACGTGTTTTAACTGCTAGTCTAATTTTAAAGTTGATGTTGAAAACACGCATATAACCTTTACGTGCTTTCCGTTAAACGCAAGTGTGACTTTGCCGATTTCCAACGAACTTCTACTGATAATTTATAGACGGATTTAATATTTTTTTGAACATCACCTAATGGTAGGGCTCTGTGGGTCACACAGGTACTACCCATATATCCTACCGCCAAACAATACTTAGTATTGTTGCGCACCGAAGGTGTTTTGAAGTTTGAACGAGCCTACACTGGCTCGTTCAAACTACAGACACAGGGAATACAAAACCTCTGCTCTCAAGGTTGTTGGCGCATTGGTCACGTAAGGAATTACTAATAATTTCTTACGGCGCAAATTTCACTGAACAGTGGTGACTTACCATCAGTTAGTCAACCTGGCTACCTATGTAAAAAAAGAACTCGGGATTCCAACCTGATACCCCCGAGCTTATTACGAGACCAAAGCGAAAGAAAAGTTAATATAAGCTTACGTACAACAACTGCCAGTGTACTTGTATGCAGTTTAATTAAATTCGGTTTAGTCGAAGCACTTACTCGAGCACGATACGTTCAGACGAGAGCTTATATTCAAACAAGCTCAAGTGTAATTTGTATACAAATCGGAATGGTTCCGAGGGACAGATAAGACATGGGTTCTGTCGGTTCCCCCACAGAGCTGTGACATTACTTATTCATAGAAACATCGTTATAATTAAGTTAAGGGGGGATTAGATTGTTTTGAACGCAATTTCGTCTGTGATTTCGTTTGTACTTATATTTTAGTAATCAATATAATCAAACGGTAATACAAGTGTATTTAAATTTGGAATATAATTTAAAATATTTCCATTTTAGATAATAAATAAATAAATATTGGATAACATCACATACATTACTCTGATCCCAATGTAAGTAGCTAAAGCACTTGTGTTATGGAAAATCAGATGTAACGACGGTACCACAAACACCCAGACCCAAGACAACATAGAAAACTAATGAACTTTTATTACATCGACACGGCCGGGAATCGAACCCGAGACCTCGGAGTACCGTACCCATGAAAACCGGTGTACACACTACTCGACCACGGAAGTCGTCGCTTTTAGATAATCTTTATAGAAAACAAAAATATTTTGCTGGTATTTTCGTTGCTTGATGGTTTGGCTTTATGCAGATTCGGAAAAAAGCCTTATTCTGTTATGTTTTACAGGCACAAGCAACATAAATACCATTTTAGTTAACATCGTTAGCGGCGCATTTGCGGAGTATGACATGAATGACGGTGACCACGAGTGATTCATTTGCCCATATACATATATAAAATCAAAATATACTTTACTCAAGTAGGTTTTTACAAGTACTTTTGAATCGTCATTTAACAAACTATATTAAGTGAAGCTACCATCGTTTCGGAGTGCAGATTCTACCGAGAAGGACCGGCAAGAAATACAGTAGTTACTCTTTTGCAACATTTAAAGATACAAAGTCATGTTAGTTAAATACAATCATATACGTATATTATACATCCTACCTGGAAGTCGACAAGTATTAGCTCCACGCTTTTTTATAATCTATATAATCTTGTATTGAATAATATGCCTTCATTACCAATGTTTTTTTACAAATGTTTCGAATTTATGAATCGGCAAAGTTAAAAATATCTGCGGAGATTTATGAAAAAAAAACGAATACCTTGCCGCAAGAATGATTTATTGACTTTATATATAAAACAAGTTATCCAATTAATTAATTTCGGGACTTAGAGCTGTTGGGAAATATTAACCCCACGTGATGGACATAGTTACAATCGTCTGTAGTCGTGTACTTAATACCTTTCCTTGTTCTGTACAAGAGCGATTGCATCCGTTAAGGAAGGACAAAGAAAACATTAATGATTCATGGTATGATTACTTTATATGTAGTGCGGTATATACTTTTATTTTATTAAAACTTTCAATCTCTTAACCTCCAGTATATAGACCATAACACACCTGTTGACGTCTTTGGCGTATCTTCAATTGATTTATCTAACGTTTTGTAATTAATGTCTGGACAAAATTACAATCGAAATTTCTAGATTACAATTTTAATTTCTCATTATTATTATTATTTGCTTGCATTATGAATAATGAATATTCTAAATTATAACATTACAAATTTATGTCATTTGTTAACACTGTGTTAGTTGCGATATTTACATTGTACAGTTGTATAAATCCCTTAGTTAAATAACTCACAGTTAACAACAGGAATTATTCATTAATTTAGTCCATTAAGCCTAAAATACCCCGAGAATTTATCCGTCGCCTTAAAATTTATACCAAAGAACAATAAACTGCATCTGAATAAAACAAACCTTCGACATAAAGCGTTAGCGGACGTCTCGTGTCATCGACACGGGCCATTCATGAAGTGTGACGTCACATCCGGCGCGTGCGCATCACGGCCCATGGTAGGTACGGTGCAATAAACGCGATACGAGTTATATTTATGAAATTATGTTTTAATTGATACAAATTTCTCGATTTTAAAAATAGTTTATTAATAAATTATCGGTTACTTCTAAAGAGCAGGTGTCATAGCGCTTGTATCTTGATAATATATTAATACAAAACTCAATTTTGCACTTTTGGTAGAAACTATAGTTTAGTTTATTTTGCCTACATCGAATAAGGAATATAAACATAGGTATTATTATAATAAACCGTCCGAGTAATTGTTATATAATGTGACCGGTGGCTAAGTGTTGCTTGTTAAAACTAAAACGTATTAGGAATGTTTACTTCGGTAATCAGTAAATATCGATTATTATCTATTGTAAGTACTTACAAATAAAACAATAGTCATACGTATTAAAAAAATGTTACACGATAACAATCAGTTGTCTTAGTAAGGACGAGGTGAAGAAGCTTTGAAAAAATTTGAAACACGAATATTTTGCAACTGACAAAAGTACTTAATCTAGACATAAAAAAAAAATAACAAAAAATAAAAAAAAAATAAGAAACAATGACTGCGATCGTATCTCAAGTAGATGTAACGTTCATCTTCCGCGATGCGTTCCAAGCCCAACGCTGACGCTACCCGTTGTAGCTGTGACGAGCTATACACGTTAACGACGATACGACGACATGTCGGTATTACGACGTTAGACGAATAAACAGTCAGATTATAACAAACACGAGAAGCAAAGATAAATCCGTCACACTCATAATCCGATCAGACGACAAACCAACACAAGAGGATAGAGATCTCTCGCAGTGTCGATGGTTTGATTTTCAGCTGCTAAGAAGAATGTTGAAGAAGAGCCTATATGGCCCAGTGGTTAGAACGCGTGAATCTTAGCCGATGACTGCGGGTTCAAACCCAGGCAAGCACCACTGAATTTTCATGTTTTCAATTTGTGTTTATAATTCATCTCGTGCTCGGCGGTGAAGGGAAACATCGTGAGAAAACTTGCATGTGTAAAATATTAACCAAATTGTGCCACATGTGACCATCAACACGCATTGGAGCAGCGTGGTGGAATATGCTCCAAACCTTCTCCAATGTAAGAAGAATGTTAAAACCGTTAACTCACGATCCATTTACACTAGAATAACCTCATAACAACAGCTATCTAACTGCACAAGCAGGACATTTGATTCCACAATTAAACAAATTAACCAAATTGTATGTACTTGATAAACTGAAATTAATACAAGTGATGACTGGGTCATGAGCAATTGTTCTCGATAAGATCCACATTCCAAATTATTAAACATGAATATGGTTCTTAGTTTTACTTCTAATTAGAGAAGATGTTATCTGAGCCTCTGAAGAAATTATGGTCAGAGTCACCATCTTCGCCGATAAATGTTGGGACTGCAAAAAGTGTTTACTTTTCATACTGATGATGCGCGCCGTCAAATACGAGATCTGAGATGTTATGTGTCCCTTGCCATACTTTGCATTGCTGTACATTGAATAACTGGTGAATGGATTTTACTCACCCAGACAAGCCCACACAATGCACAAACTCCACAACCCATACAAAATCATTCTTGTGTGAAGTGTTGATTTAAAATTGTTAATTGAATGAATATAGTACATTTTAATTATATTTTTAATTTAATAGCAAACTCAAAAATAATAAGTGATCTTTTTTATAAAAGAGTTTTTAGGTCTGGGTAGGTACCACCTACTCATCAAATATTCTACCGCCAAACAGCAGTACTCAGTATTGTGGTCCGGTTTGAAGGGTGAGTGAGCCAGTGTAACTACAGGCACAAGGGACGTAACATCTTGGTTCTCAAGGTTGGTGGCGCATTGGTGATGTAAGGAATGGTTAATATTTCTTACAACGCCATTGTCTATAGGCGGTGGTGACCACTTACCATCAGGTGGCCCATTTGCTTGACCGCCTACCGATATCATAAAAAAAAACAGAACACAACTACTAAGTATTGTTGTTTGTAAACAGAAATACTTGGTATCCATGGAGCAAGTGCTACCTGAGTGGTAACATAATCAGACTGAATTGAAATCAAATTAACCAAGTATTATAATATAATTTGTACTAAAAATGAATAACCCAACGCCCCTATCAATTTTATCGTTCATACGAAATGGATCCTGTTTGTTTATCTATTTCGTTTTGTTATAGATAAAATCAATATATATTTAAAGGAGAAACTGTAGCCTGTATTATATTATATATAAGCCTAAATAAACAACAAATTCCTTTATATTCATTTAGACAAGATTTTACCCCAAGACATTTGGGTCTTCAGTTTTGTGACAATTTGATGTCTAACTTCTCTTTTAATTTGATATCTACGTAGCCAGTTTTCGCTAAGTAATTATGATAGTACTGTGGCATTTACGGCAGCTAAAGCCATCCTTGGGTTAAGGTTTCATATACAGGCTATAATCCACTCGGTTTTATCTGTTCTAAGAGATTAAAGATTGTGTCGCCATTGTCACGTAGATCGGAGAAGACTCAGGCGTTCAATTCTATTAGGTTAAAAAAGCGAAAATACGAAAGTCATTAAAATCACTTCAAATAACAAAATTTTAAGAAACGTCTTTATTTTTAATAGAGTGACACCACAATCAGAGAAAACATTTTTCGTAAAAAAAAATTTTGTAGCCATTACATATTTTTTGATTCATTGCATACAATTGACATTATTTCCCCTTTATTTTTCATTAAATTAATTTCATGCATGTATACAATAAACAGATGCGTTTCATTGTACGCATACGAACGAGTATTACTTAAGGCATTTGTCCTGTTTTAAGAAGCTCTTAGCCTCCGTGAATTGACCTCTTTGTGACGTCAGATTATTGCCTGATTACGAACATATAAATCTTGTTTGATCTTTATTTGTTATTTTATCTTCTCTTTCCTCACATAACTGTTTGTCTTTGTCTTCTGAGACAGTCAGGTCACCTTTTTATATATTATTACTAATACGATTCAGAGGAACCAGATATGTTACGTTCGATAAAGCTCATATGAAGTCACGAATCCTAAAATGATATCATGTTAATAGATTCCTTAAAATAATTTAGGAGTTAACGTAACCTTTCTTGTATTTTAATAATGATTTAAATTACTTAACATTGATTTTGGTAATTTACAATATGTAAATTGTAAATTTATATTTATTTATGTTACACAACTTAGTAATGGCTAACTGATTAAACGGCAAAATATTCAATAGTCTAGTTGATTCTGAGCAATATCGTTAAAAGATTGTAACGCTGACGGACACTAAAAACGAATGCATTAAAATAACATAAATACAAATTATAAATTAAAATACGTAAGAGGCACGGCCTGCTGGTCTGTGGAGGTAGAATTATACGAAAATCGAAAACAAGTTAGCCGTACAATATGACGTGACGTAACACGGCGGTACTGGCAATTGGCATGCGTGTCAGGCGTGCTACATAAACGCATTTGCTTTATCTGCAACCATGTTTAACCTGCTATGTTTGTCCAAGTTCAAATCTAATGAATTTGTTGTTTGTTTGTTGTAAAAAGTTTTGAGCATGCTTCAGACGGCAGATCAGTTTACTGTTATGCCATCTTGAGTATTCCGAGAGAATATAAAGTGAGAATGAGATAATTTACTTTACAAAAGTGGTTAACCCTTAATAGGTTTATAACCCAAGCAGGATCGATGCTATTCTGCAAAAGCGTTACAACTTAAAATATACGTTAATAATTTTTTATTATTATCCATGATTTCATAACGAACCTTAGGTAAACTTTAAACTGATTTGACGTAAGTATTTCACACAAAGAAATATCAAGGTTCCCTAACGTGAATGCACCTACCAATAGAATGTCTGATATGTATACCTTATAAATATACGATGTTTTTTTTTTCTTTGTACGTCGATCCCGTGAAAAATAATATACGTATCGGTATAAGAGTATGATCAATCGACGCGGAATCATCTGTAGATGGTTACAGGCTATACATTTTCCCCAACGAATTCCGTTCATCCCTCCTCCATTTTTATTAAATACCCATCGAAGCGGTCGGGTAACAGCTAGTTGTTACTAAATGTACTGTAATATAATGTAATACAATTTTTACTGAACTTAAATCTAATATTTGTCGATGACTGAATATTTGACTGTATGTTGTGTTTAAAACGGTTCGTATTAATACAAGTTTCATAAGTAACTTATTCAAAGAAATAATCACCACAATTACATTACCACAATACGTAATGAGCTAAGAAATTACAAAGGTAAATAACCCTTTGGGATAGATAAAGGAATACTAATCGATAGTATATTAATACGGATCTTTTATAAATTTTAATATTTACTTATTTAAACTTTATGCTTACATGAGCCGAGATGGCCCAGTGGTTAGAACGCGTGCATCTTAACCGATGATTTCGGGTTCAAGCCCAGGCAAGCAACACTGAATTTTATGTGCTTAATTTGTGTTTATAATTCATCTCGTGCTCGGCGGGGAAGGACAACATCGTGAGGAAACTTGCATGTATCTAATTTCAACGAAATTCTGCCACATATATATTCCACCAACCCGCATTAGAACAGCGTGGTGGAATATGCTCCAAACCTTCTCCTCAAAGGGAGAGGAGGCCTTAGCCCAGCAGTGGGAAATTTACAGGATGCTAATGTAATGTAAAATTGTAAAAAAAAAATGCTTACACGCAACACATTATATCATAGCACAAGATAATCCTGAAAGGGTATAAAATGTCTGTCATGGTAAATTATAAAAAAATCAAGGAACGGTTGTGTGCAAAACTAGTTACAAAATAACTTAATGGATAGTATGATAATAATGAGGATACTTTGGGAACGAAACGCCTACGGGCTGTTTCTGTTGTATTGAAAGCTTGTAAACGATTACAAAATCTTAAATATGACGAAAAATCTCATTGATTTTCTTTCGCTAGTTTTTATCAGGACAGAATAAATTATTTTCCAAACCGGCGGTAGTTTTTAATTTAACAAACAAAAAGTAAGTGTAATGCTTCTATATTGAATAAAGATTTCTGAATATGAATTTGATATACAGAAGGTTTGCTAAGACTTTATGGATATAGCGATCTCTTTATTTTGTGGAAAAGAGTGACTACTGAGTTTCTTGCCGGTTCTTCTCGGTAGAATCTACTTTCCGAATCGATGGTAGCTTTACATTTAAATCAACACTGTAACACGACGATCCAAAAGTGTTCTTATGTTCCTACTGGATAAAGAATATTTTTATGTTGTTTATAGTTGTTCGGAGATGCTTATAAAACAAATAATTAATTTTAACTTTACCGTTTCATAAAATCAAATCATTTGTAAAAAATACATTGGTAAAGAAGGTGACTTCCAGGCAGGAGACATAACATACATATAAAATAGTATTTAACTAACATGACTGTATTTTTAGATGTTGAAAAAGAGTTACTACTGAGTTTCTTGCCGGTTCTTCCCGGTAGAATCTACATTCCGAACCGGTGGTAGCTTACTTAAAATAGTTTGTTAAATGACGATTCAAAAGTGCTTGTAAAAGCCTACTTGAATAAAGTAGATTCTGATTTTTATTCTGAATGAACTTGACATGAAATCAATTGAAACGCCTACTGTGTTGGTCATCCAAACAATAATCAATATACCCGAGGGGATCGTGAGGGGAACTCTCGATTGAAACTAAAATGTAATTAACATTCGGCCTCGCAGACAGGGGCTTGGGGACCGAGGTGTAGTATTACGTTTGATCGTAGACGTATACGCGTACTTACATAGACGCGTGTATCGTTGTTGTCTGATCAATGTTATATTAATATATTGAAGTGTACATTTAGGGATACAAATTGAATTATAAATTATGGCCCATCGGTTACAAGACGTGAATCATAATGGATAAGTTCGAGTTCAAACCCGCGCGAACACCACGGAATTCTCATGTGCTTAATTTGTATTTATATTTCATTTCATGATCGATGGTAAAGGAAAACGTCTTGAGGTTTTTCGAACGGTGTGGTAGAGTAAGCTCTAAGGCTTCTCATCGATCTCTCAAACTACAGCTTCTTCCTTACTTAACACACTGATATCTAATTGTAACTAATACGTAACGAAACGTTTATAGTTATGTAGATATAAAACTCGTACTACGTAGAAGCATAACTTTTATCACGTGTGCACACGCACTATTTTACTATGAGATTTAAATAACAAAAGTTATTCATGGAGCTGGCCCTAGAAAGTCAGAAACGCGACGGATTAATTCTTAGTATTCTATACTAAGTTTAAAAATGTGCATCAATCGCAGATTTCAGAAAAGGCGCATGTAGAAGTCAAAATATTTTTTAGACGACATTTAAGTATTTACAACAAAGCAGTTGTACTAAAAAAATATATTCATCGATAATAATTCGAATTATCACACAAATTCAAACATACAAGTATATTTTTGCTGCACTTCATTAAATTAAAGTAACATTATTCCGACGTTCTTATGTTTTAAACTACGTTCGTACGACGTTCTATTTTAGCAATGAAATAGACAATAGACTCACTGACGTTTCCAGTTGCCCAAGAAAGACATCAACGCAACGCTAAATCAACCATCGTTGGTATTTCTTATAATCGTTATACTAGGGAAGGAAAAGTTATTCAAAAATAAATAGTCTATACATATATAACAATACGTATGTATGTTTTCGTCTCTTTGGGAAGGTTAATATACTTTTTGCTCACCGAGAAGATATTTTGATGTGGACGACGAAGGGAATTTCGATAAAAAAAAATTCTCGAAAGAGTCTTAGTGCTTAGTAACCTAGTCAATTGATGATGTTTAGGAAAACCGCATTTACACGATTCATCCATGTGAAGCTTCTAAGTAGAACTCACCCCCTTAAAAAAGCAGCGGTACCTAATTTCTTCGAGTGTCGTCAAGGGATCGCTTGCAAATGATACCGTGACTTTAGCAGCGACTTTATGTCAAGTTTTTTTTTTTCAACTCGGTAAATAAATTGTATAGACAAAGACCGAATAAGATTGAGAACACGTGACTCATTTGAAATCCCTAGATAAACCGATCTGGTTGATGTATTCATATTTGAAATACCGCTTATTTTTCTTTAAAGGGCTATTTTTCAGTTTAATTAATTATTTTTAATAATATTTAACGTTCCATTATCCACTGGGTGAATAATTATAGCATACAAAGCGAGGTATATCCTGAGTAACATAAATAATTGAGTATGCAGATGGCAAATTTCGTTCATTTCTTTTTCTCAAAGTTATATCGTTTATTGGCATTCAAAGAGACGAGCGGGAAACGTAAATGGATGTGCACTTACCGTTGAGTCCCCGAACGATCCAAAAAAAATAAAATAAACATAATGTTCACGAGCAGTAAGTATTTGCTGAGCTAAAAAAGCAGTGGTAAAGCTTTGTGTAGGACCGTCTTTATGGTTACCACTTGATCGTAGGGCTTAGTGCAAGCTCGAAAAGTACCACCTACTCTACGAGCACAAGTGACATAACATATTAGCTTTCAAGGTTGATGGCGCATTGTTGATGCGAGGAATGTTATTATTTCTTATGGCCCCAATGTCTATACTCAGAATGGGTCCAATAGACAGCCTCCCAACGTATTATACACAAATTTCCGGTCACCCATAAATAAATAGAAAAAAAAAACATCGTTAACGTGATTTATAAAACACTTCTTACCAACGATAAAATCGAGTAGATTGCGATATAACTGATCATGTAAAAAATAAATTATCTCTCAGTGATATTACTGTGGACTTAATTTATATGTCAATCTTGGTATCTATTTTAAATATTACGCTTAAAATTATTCAACAACGCTTCCGAGAGAAAATGTGCTGTTCAAAAGTGCATCATATTATTGTTTCAATGATATTATAATATAATGGGTACAAGCATGAGAATACAAGCAACAGTTAGAGAATTTGAACCATCAACGTCAAAAGGATCGAACTGAGAAAACACAAGTTAATTCGTTTTTATAGTTTTTCTCTTGCTCGGTAAAATCAATCACACGTTATGGAATAAAAACCCAAATGTTCTTCATAAAAGAGCAGGCGATTGTCTACCAGTGGAACAAACATAATTGGTAAACAAAATTTACTATTTACGTAACATATTCTCAAGCAACTGAACCTGATGATGTTCTGAATCTAGATCATCAACTTCTGTATCACGAGATATGCGAAATGGACATCTGAAAATGTTTTATACTTTTTCATGACAGAATTTATCAAACTGATAGTAGATGGCGCCACAAGTCGTTAAAACTAAATAGAGTTAATGCCTTTACGAGATTTCCTAAGCCACTTCATTTTATTCAGTACTAGCGACCCGCCCCGGCTTCGCACGGGCAATGCTGATACTAAATATACTACAGAATGCCTTACAATATTCACAGTTTTTCAGTCGTTAGACAATACAGACCGCTATGTGCCTGCGTTTTAAATCTGTAATATCTTCGAAAATATTTAAATTACATGCTGTAAAGGGCCATATTGATCTATATTAAATGCACAATATATTTAGGGTTCTTAATAGGATAAGGATTAATGCTGTATTGCTTAAAATCGTTTCGAAAATAAGCCATTATTTCTCGTAAAAAGTAAAAGATAAAAAATGGGTGTTTGTGGGCTAACCCTAAGAGATAGACATCCAACATCGTGGACTTTTTTTCAGACCTTTTTAAAGTGTACAATGCTGTAGTACATTATTTGGATCTATCTCGTATAGCCAGCTTTTGCAATGTAAGCGCAAAAATAAATATTTACGACATCACTTCAGAGACCTCTAAAATTAGCAGTGTTTCTCTACTACATTGTGCATGTATTAAACATATAAACCTTCCTCTTGAATCAATCTATCTATTAAGAAAAACCACTACACAAACCGTTGTGTAATTTTAAAGATCTAAGCATACATAGCGACAGCGGTAAGCGATTTTATACTATGTAATGAAGTTTCCTAATTCACTATAAGTTAAAATTACGCCGATCACTTAGCGTTTAGGGGCGCGCCTTCGTGAATGAACAGATCTTACTAATAATTATAAATGTAAGTTTGGATGGATAGATTTTTGTTTCTCAATCACGCCATCGGCTGAACAGATCTAAGTGAACTTTGTCACAGAGATCGATTTTAGTCTGGAGTAGCACATAGATTTTTTATTTCGGTTAAATGTAACTGACATCGTCTATTACAATATAAATCTCCTTTGTGACCCTAACACGCGGGCGAAGCCTCTACGTACCTATTTACTCTATTTCAATACATAAAGAAAAAAGCGAAGCAATAAAAAAAATCCTTGCTCACATAACAGCAACAAGTTAAGAAGTCCTTAAACTATGTAAGGCTCGTGCCCTGAGTTTACACGAGTACAGTCGTTATCGTATATAAGATAAAATAATGAAGCAAACATTGCAATTTAATATAATAATACTTAGTCTCAATATCATACATCTATACGAATACAATAAGTGGCAAAATTTGTCAGTTTGTATGTATGGGGTAATCTCCGGATATATGATTAAATTCTAAAAAAATAATAATGGTAGAAAGCTGAGATATTATGTATATGTAATTTCGGATATGGATATCTGAATAATATTTTACAGGTTTCAGATACGGTTACGGATATGAAATTATTTCGGATTATCCGATTGTATCGAATAGAAAATTACAAAGTAACAGTTTGACATTATTAGTTGGTTTGTTGTATAATCACAGAATAAACAAATAGCTTTAGAAAACAATTACAGAATTTTCATAAACAATATTTTTTTATATAGCATTCGGTTACGGATCGATTTTTATTTCGGATATCCGGTAGTTTCGGTTACGTTTCGGAGCTCCATAACATCGTTTGTAGAAAACTATATTATTCCTGAGTGCTATAGGATATCAAATAAATTTATATTATATTATTTTATTTCTTAACAGCTTGCACCCGTCGAAGCAAAGGCGGGTCGCTGGTAAATTATAAAAAAACTTACCCTAAAATTCTGGTGCGCGGCCTGCTCCTCAGCGTCGTACTTGTGTCTGATATTCTCAATCCGCATCTTCTTTAGGATTCCAGCCACTTCGATCCTGAAACAGATACAATTATTTTTTTTTAACTGATTGGTTACTGATTAAGCTTTAATTTGACTGAAACAAGTGAGTTTAGTGTTTTGTCCGTTGATTTAGAATGTATAATAAATAAGTATTTTATTATTATTCATTTCATAATTTTATTTTTTCGCAACATCTATATATTAAGGGTTGTCTGGAAGAGATGGCTAATTAGCCATAAGTCCGCCCATTGTACAACACTTTTTAGTTTTTACGTTTTTTTTTTTTATTTTTTTTTTTATTTTACTAATTTTGTTTTACTTTTATTTCTGTGTGTTTCGTTTTGTTTGTGGTGTACAATAAAGTATATTTCATTTCATTTCATTTCATTAATGAAAGTTAACATTATAAATGAGTTAAAATTCACTTAAAACAGTGGACTCCTAAGTTATTTTTATTATTGGCAAGACTTGAACCTATTTACAAAAATGTTTGTTTGATAACTACATTAATCACTATGGTAGGACTTTGGTCTCAGATCTGACGCAATTCAAACTTAATCAATATAAAAATAATTGTAAAGCATCTTCACCTTACAATATTGGACTACCTTTCTCTTGAACCTTGATCTATTACAGATATAATTAATTATAGCTAAACATATGAACTAACCTAACTCTCATATTTTCCTGCAATCGGCGCAAAGGGCCAAGGTACTCCTGCGATCTACCACCTTGGACTTCGGTGAGCTGATACTTGACATGCTTCATTCTTTCATTGTAGAGTTGCTCTCGTAGCACAGTGAACTGCCTCTCCAAATTAGCTGGAATTATTACATTAGAAGCTTATTAGAGGTTTATTTACTAATAAATGAGAGGTTTAAAATATTTATTCAGAAGGTAATTAAACAAATCGACACCTACAATTTTTACTACGCTAACTCGAATTTTAATGAAAATCGTTTTTTTGTGCCAAGTTGCTTAAAATATGTTATTTTATATGTATTAATAAAATCGTGAAGAAATATACAAAATTAACGAAGTAACAAATTTATACAACGCTAACTAAAGGATTTTTTTTAAATCAATCGATTTATATTACGCTTGCAATTATTAGTGGAGTGTGTGCACACTTTTGAGTTAGCTTAGTATAAATTGTTGGTGTCGAAATATAGATGGCATCATGACTTAATAAAGTTTATCATAATAAATATCAAACATACTTATAGTAGAAAAATTTTGTAAAATCATCCTGGTTACATATTGTTACTGTAAATGTAGGTATATAGTTTTATTTTTTTGTGGAAACAATTGACGTAACAATTGGGTCCCAATATTGGCAATGCAAGGTATGGATATAATTATATTTTTCGATGTCAATGTTTTAAGGTGACTAGGCTGACTTTCTAAATTGGCAGATTATTATTTGATATTGAAAAATCAAGTGGTGTTATAGATTTAATCTTTTAATTAATTTAGGAGTCTTAAGTACCTAGTCATTAGGTAATGAGTAATATTTTTTTCATTTCTTTTTATACTATGTGCAGAATGCATAAAATATTTTCGATTGAATATATGAAAAAACAAGTTTCAATGTAAATAGAATCATTTACAAGTTTCTTATTCGATTTAAGTTTATAGAATATCATAAAAAAAATATTTTATTAATAAGGACGTATTCACATAAATATTAAGGTTCAAATTCGCACATATGAAAATTTGTTTGTAAACATAACCTACGAAAACCAACCTAAGTTATCCAGGCATTCGTTTCTCCTACGCTCGCACTCGCTTTCATCCATTTCTGAGGAGTCATCAGAATCTGGTTCATCGGCTTCCTCAGCGCTAGAATCACGATCAGGGCCTCTAGACGAGCCCCCTGATCTTTCCGTATCTCCTCCAGACATATCCCCGTCCCCATCACTGTCTCCTTCTACTTTCATCGAAGGCATCTTGCTTAAAGTAAAAATTTATGAAACACAACAATTATACAATTTTGGTGTAAATATTTATCATTAAAAAGTCAGTTTTCGCTCCTTTCCAATTGTCCCAAATAAAAACACGTAACGTCAACGTCAAATGTCAATCGTCAACCATTTAGTTGCCACAGACTATACATTACGTGATGTAAACACTTAAAGCAGACTACAATAGAATCAAAATATCTGAAGTTTACAAGTGGCATATGTAATGATATTTTATTGTTATTTATAAACGTATAAAGTTTCGTTTTAGTTTCCTTTAAATAAATCAAATTCAGTTTAAAATAAAAATGCAATACCATGCCACGCCATCTGTTGAAGTTTGTGTCATCTATAAAAAGTAGTTTTTTTTAATCTAAACTTGATCTATATGCTCACTCAATAGCTAATAAACTGAAGTTCAGGGGCTTTTACTCCATGTAAAAACTTCTTAAATTTATTTTACAATAGCAAAAAATTTGTTCGCAATTAATTACTTCAACATTTCTCTGATAATAGAGCAGTGTCATGGAGTAAGTTTGAAATAGTTCTTCACAACTGAAAACTGGGAACTCACCAAAAAGTTTACAGAGTGTTACTTTCTTGTAATACCATATTTCTAATAGCATTATACGACAATTTAGTTCCTATTCATATGTATTGCTTGTTAACACCTTTTTATTACCTGTATAAATTTCTATAAAGCATTCCTTTGACGTGATTTTCACCATCATTAATTATTTTTATCAATTTATAAAAAATTGTAAATAAAGCAAACAGAAAAAGCAAAAGTTGTATTCGTTTTGCTTTGTGTAAGACCGTTTGGGTAGGTATCACCTATTCGTCATATATTCTATGACCAAATTGTTATAATATCTTAATTCTCAAGTTTGTTGGCACTTGGCGCCCGTCTTAGGATTCAAGCTAAGGATCTTTTGTTATTTTTAGAAACAATTGTACAACATGTGCATGTCGTAGAATGTACAATCGACAATTTCAACCATTTGGAAAGAGAAGTGAAAAAATCAAACCCTTTATGACATTTTTTTTGGAAAAGCATGAGCCAGAACAACGAAGAATACGAAGATTGAGTAAGCTTTATTAAAGTAGTTTAAATAGCCAAGGAAAAATAATGTGGCGATAAATTGACCAATTTTTCAACAAAATGCAATGTTTTGGAAAGTTTGAGACCTTTTAGTAATATAAAACAAAAAAAATATATAGGTGTGGGCCATTACATAATTTATTGCTAAGAAAATTATAATACATACTATAATATTCACTGATGCAAAACTCGTTATGATATTGGATGGTTATTTAATTTTCATATATATATATATATAAAAAAGAAAAACAAATCAGAAAATGCATTTTGTTTTTGTAGAGGAAAAAGTGAAATTATTTATTTAATTTTTTCCTGAAACTTAACTAGCATTAGTATAAAATAAATCAAACAAACTTTGTATCTGATATTAAATTTAATAGGTACTCTATTATTTACATTAAATTGTTCACTATTAACATGGTATTTATAATATTTCATTGCTACGTTGTCAATATATTTTATTTACAGGACTATTTATAAATTATATAATAATATCAATACTTTGAAGTTTCGACAAATCCACATTCAACTGTTAGCGTGGGTGAAAAACGTTCGATTATTCTTCATTGCAAACGCAACAACGAAACAATAATAATATTGCTATAATCAAACATTTCTCAAACACGAATATACCACGAACTTAGACACACGTAATATGACAGAACAAAACAAGTTTACATATTTTAGCACCTCCACAGGTTACATAATTATAATTATATTCAAACAAATTACAATACGAATATTCTTCCCGAATAAAAAATTTTACAACACGATACTTCAAAATCAGCACACATTATAATGAATCGTTTAACATAGGTTATAAAGGTACATATAAAAGATTATTTTATTAAACAATTGTGATTATTAAAAAGAATTGATAGTGACACCACTTCTTATGGGCGTTTTATTTAATGTATTTGGCACTAAATCATTTGGAATGCACAATGCTATCTACTTATATGTAAAGGTAAATATAGAGACTAATTTGTAATGCATGCTAGTTTTAAAACTTTGGGTTTCGATGAAAAATTAATTATTATCTGAACACTCTTTTTTTGAAATTTGGCAACATTATTTAAATATTGAAATAAGATTTCATTGTAGGTTTTCTAGGTTATTATTTTCCGGTATTGTCTTAGTCTCATGAATAACAATTCAAAAAATGCTGCCATGTCACAAAAAGTACATTGAATTGGGTAAATAATTTCCTCACCAAGAAGCGGATAACTTTCGATGAATATTATGTTTCTAAAGGTATATTAAAATCGTAAATTTGACAAAATTGAGATTTAGTTTGGCAAAAAACATTTGCTTTTAATAGGAATATTATAAAAATTAGATATGTCATAGTAAAGGTGATACGGGTTTTAAATATTGCTTTGTCTACAAACTATTTAAACTGTTTTTTAGATAACTTGTTTCATTTTAATAGATTAAAATTCCTATCGTCGTTTTAAGAAATTTTCGACGAGGCTAGCTACGGGAAAAACTTTTGAAAAATTCCTATTTTTTTTTATAACTACGGTACAAATTTGGCAATAGAGAATAATTTTGACGTTATTCTTCGTAGTTATTTAGTACTTATCCAAATACTTATGTAATATAATTGCAAAATATAAATTCCTTTGCATTAGTATTATATTAACATATTAAAAATATGGTTTTGGAAATGAAATATAGTGTAACGAATTCAGACAAAAATGTATACTTACTATATAAAGCAGAGATATTTAATTTATCGTTTTATATATTTTATGTGTAGGTTACAATATTATTATAAACTTTCTTTGATTTTAAAATTGATGTAAAATTGAATTAGTTAATTATTGTTACATAATATACTGTTAATTCCAAATAATGTATCTGTAATAAAAAACTTTATCATATTACACAATTATCTATTTTTTAATTATATGTTCGTATATTTTGGCAAATTTTCTTTATTATTTATAATATATGTTATGAGTTTTGAAAATTTTAAATATATTAATATATTTAATTCATTAATTGTGATTATTAAACCGTTATATATTTTTTAATAAAATTGCATGAATATTAAAGGTTTAACATATACCTAAATATATATTTGATTATGTAGTCCGAATTAAAATGTCTGTATTCTAAAAATAAAATTTGGTCTCCTGTTTTGAAATATGCACATTTTAAGAATAAAATATAATAATTATGAATAATATTCATCATATTTAACATAAAGGAATGTGCTTATTACGAAAGAGATTTTTCGTAAACAAAAGAAAAAACATCCGTTTTATTTTAATAAATAAATCTTTCAACTAATATTATGTAGCCGATCTCTTTTTATAAACTTCTTTAAAACCTTTTACATTTGAGAACACATTTCTAAATTCTATACTTCTGTCTACAGCTCCACGATTTAACACGATTGCATTACAATTATTAATACCGTTTTCATTTTTTTTTTCATTTCTCACAGATTTCAAATTAAAGTTCATCTTTTTATCGCAGGCGTTTAAAAAGTAAAATAGCAAATGTAAAACCATTTGCGTGAACAGTAACATAATTTTGGCGCCAAACGTCGCCATCTTGTTACCTTCAACGCCCGCCATTTTGTATATCACATCGCTTTCGACTTTATCCGTTAATTTCATATTAGATCGAAGGTTTTCTTGATTAATTTCGACTCGATTCAGTCTTTTAGCTGCTAAGGATGCAACTTGGAGAATTTCCCGCTAGGTCTGTTTGAGCCAGTGCGCGGGTACCCATTGCGGTTCACGTTCTAAGCTGTTTATTTCGTTCAGCAGCTGCTGGTAGGCACGCTGCGTGTCGTTGTTGATGATGATCATGTCGAATAAATGGCCCCATCTCAGCTCCATGTCTCTCGCCGTCGCTATAATCTCCTTCAGTTCTTCTTCCTGCATTAACAAACATTAATCATAAATTTGATATTAATAATGTATACAAGATACATCACAATTTATATTATTATCCATTTTTAAATTTTATTTCAGGACCCTAAGACAAACAATTGTTAGACATAAGCTTTTTTATATAAAACGAAGACATTAGCAAACATTACCTTTATTTATATTTTTATTAACCATTTATAGTAGAAGGCACATTTCGTTTGTATCGAAAGTTTTAATCAAAGGCCTTTCTAAAAACCTCAAATAGGTATAACTGGGTCTAATACATGAACAGTTTTTTTATGTGAATGACTTTTCCAAATTTAAAATCTCTCACCATTCATTTTTAATCTTATCTCTAAAATAATCGTACCTTCATAAATATTTAAAATATTGATGAAGAATTTTAAATTAACATGGTTATTTTTATTACTAACAGTATTTAAAACGGGATATTTACCATGTTTTTTATTTTGATTTGGTGGAGCTCGATATTTCGACATTATCTACGAATGTCTTGTTCACGAGTCTCGTGAACAAGACATTCGTAGATAATGTCGAAGAAATCTGGAGCAAAAGACAATACGTTCTATTGTCTCGCGAGCTTCCACTCCAGATTGGTGACGCTACGCTCCGGACCAACCGCCTGTGTCTTAGTTCCAAAAGGTCGCATCCCATTCTGATCGATATAAAAAAAAACGAATAACCTTAAAAGCCTCTGCGTTCCTGATCTTCTTCTGCCGCAGCTTCTCCAAGCTCGGCGGAGCCACGAACACGGTGTACGGTTTTAAGTCTGAGTTACGAAGGATCTTCAGCGACTGCGGGTGAAGGTTTAGAACACAAATCTTTCCAGAATTGACGACCTCCCTTATCGCTTCTAGAGATGTACCTGGAAATATACAATAGCCAAATTAGTTTTATGTGGTCATTTTAAAATAAACGACGTAGTATTTTTACAAGGTGTAAACATTGGTACCAAATAAACTAATATACATAATATTTCCCTCGTTATAATATTTAAATGAAAAATGTAAGATTATCGTAACGTAAGTACAACGTAATGTTACGTTACTCTTTTTAGCTTACTCCGACTTTACAAGAAGATGCACTCATGCAACTCAAGCAACTCATGCAACTCATGCATTAGTTAAGTATAGGTGCAATAAAGAATAAATAAATAAATATGTATA
Source organism: Vanessa tameamea (assembly GCF_037043105.1). Classification (NCBI taxonomy): domain Eukaryota; kingdom Metazoa; phylum Arthropoda; class Insecta; order Lepidoptera; family Nymphalidae; genus Vanessa; species Vanessa tameamea. The sequence continues at coordinate 10,972,167 of NC_087323.1, forward strand.
TTTTTAACCAAAAGTATCAAGAACATAAAAACATGTCGTTTGTGTAGTATTCGAAAAAATTAACAACGACAATCTTGTTTTTAAATCATTTATATAGAAAAACGAAAAAAATATATGCTTTTTTAAAGTAGTTTCAGGCCATTATTTTATTGTTACTTCTGTTGAATGTTCTGAATGAATAAATAAGCCATCGTCTTCAATATATTATTAAAAATAAATGTCTCACCATAGTAAGCCTTTTCGTATTCGCCGTGTTCCACGAATTTCCTGTTGAGTATGTCCGCCTCGAACTGCGCCCGCGATATGAAGTGGTAGTCCTGGCCGGCCGCCTCGTGGTCCTTGCGAGTGCGGGACGTGTCTGTAACGTTCACGTTTTCATTCATTACATTATAGTTATTTTTATAACAATATTTTGTAGCTCTGTGTTTTGTTTTGAAATGTCAGTGTCAGTTTAATTTTATGCACTTAACAATAAGTCGCATTTAAGAAATAATGATTTCTTACAGTGCAATGACAAGAAAAAACTCCATAAACTAAAGGTGTTGCCAAAGACATATTAATCAAGAAATGGTATGCAGGGAATACGTAAATTTAGGGCTTGTATATCTTTATTTCTTTTTTGACTGAAATACACTAAATATGTCTAAATTAATATAGTCGGCAACTCATCGACTATATTAATGTAGACGATTTTCTCATCAGTTGAATATTCACTTCAGAATTCCTATTATTAAGAAGACTCACGAGGAACGGCCGCTGCGAACCGACTGCTGTCCTCCATGAGCCTCTGGCGCAGCTCGTGTCGCCCGATGTTGGGGGGGCCGATGAGCACGATGGGCCTCTTGTGAGAGGCGCGCGGGTAGTACAACGCCACCTCCTCGTACGTAAGAATCTCCTCCTGTTCGTACTCTGAAATTCGAAAGTTTTAGTTTAGTAGTTTTCGTTTACTTGATATTATGTCACTCGTCCCATCAAATGTTTTGTTTCATATACGAGTAAAAATATATTCAAGTTTCGCGGGACTCGTCGAATGCAAGTAAGTATCTAAAAAAATTCTACTTTGACAATGTTATTTTCCATTTTAAAATATAAAGACCCAACTTCTTACTTTAGTGTAACTTACGTGGTATACATTGAAAATAAAGGATAAATTAGACGAGAGACGCTTGGAGAGCGGGGAGGATGAGCGGGGGAGACGGGGAACGGAAACTAACGAAACACCAAGCGCGCACACGATCACATCGGCCCGCAGGCGCAGCAATAGAGCGCTCACCGTCGGCGCCGGCGGCGGCGTACAGCGGGTAGCCGGCCTCGCTGGTGGGCTTGCGCGGCTTGCGGCGGCGCGCGCGGCCGGCGCACAGCAGCGTGGCGCCCTTGCGCGCGCGCCGCGCCTCCGCCTCGCCCGCCTCGCCCGCCAGCGACTGCTTCATGGACTCGCGTCTGCGGGCGCGCGGACATCTTTTAACGTCTGTGCGAGCTTTCGTCGATTATAATTTTATTTCCGTGCAGGGCGTTGACCCCGGGGGTTCATTTTAGTTCGCGTAAGGCGTTAACTTTCACAGTGAATAATTTTAAATTTTTCTCACTGATGCTGGAAAGCTTGACTAGGTATCAGCCCGGCGAGGCTCTGGTCCTCCTCCCCCTCCCGGAAGGCCTGCCACCAGTTCGGGTCCTCTCGGCTGATCACGTGCAGCACGTCGCCCTTTTGAAAACTTATGCCTGGAAAGAAATATCGAATGAGTGCCACCAATGAGTGCCGGAGCGACCGGACCGGTAGAGCGGGCGTGGTGCGCACCGAGCTCGCGGCAGGGGATGTAGACGTCGTCCTCGGGGTCGTAGTCGAAGTGCGCGCGCACGTGCAGCACGCGGTGCGCGGGCGGCGGGCGCGGCCGCGCGCGCGGCGCCAGCACCACGCTCAGCGTGCCCGCCAGCCCGCCCAGCACCTGGCACACCTCGTGCACCGACTTGCCGCGCATGCTCACGCCGTTCACCTCCAGCAGCTGCGGGAATGGCGACGTTGAGAGTACATGAAAATCGCTGACTGTTTGTAATCGTGACGTGTGATACGTTTCGTTTTAGGTGAACTCTGAGCCGATTTCTTAAGAGGAGATTCCCTATGTTCAGTAGTGAAATATTTTTGAACTGTTACTTTAGAAGTGGGCATAATGTGGTGCTGTTTTACTACATAATCACATAACAGGAAGTACCAACATTAAATAAATTCTAACACGAGATATAAAAGGACCGCCACAGGGAAATATTTTAAGCCTTATTTTATTTCGCACATCTACCGTTCATTATTAAAGGATGCTAGGTTTAGGTGACAATTCTACATACCTCGTCTCCTTCATGAAGAAGTCCTGACTTCTCCGCCGCTCCACCTCTCACTATCCTACCGATAATGACCGCCTCTCCCTCGTTTCTCACCGTAGCACCTACAACAAATTAACAAATTGACGACTCAATAATATCGTAGAACAAATAAAACTTTTTAAATGATTACATTTTAAATTTATTTTAAACGATAGATTAAATGATTTTTAATAGGTTTAGATAAGGATTTTTTATTGGTTAAAGGATTATGATTGAACAAATATCTCGTAGCGACTGTGTCAATTGTCCGATAACTTACCAAGTGGTTCATTAGTTTTCTCAATTTTAATAATTTTGATATTTTCGCTGGTATCGTCAGGCGAGTGCGGCAAATACTTGTCATCGCCCTTGAAGTTATTGAAGCCAGTCTGGAACAACATACTTTTATTTAAAATTTGCTTAATAGCGTGGAAAAAAAAGAAATATCTACTTTATCCATTCCTCGGAAAATGTATGCTTCTCCATAACTAGAGAGGCTTTGAACATGCTGGTAAATTCAAATGATTGAATAGCTTTTGTAATATACGGATATTTTTATTCTTTAAGAGCCGAGATGGCCCAGTGGTTAGAATGCGTGCATCTTAACCGATGATTTCGGGTTCAAACCCAGGCAGGCTCCACTGAATTTTCATGTGCTTAATTTGTGTTTATAATTGATCTCGTGCTCGGCGGTGAAGGAAAACATTGTGAGGAAACCTGCATGTGTCTAATTTCAACGAAATTCTGCACATGTGTATTCCACCAACCCGCATTGGAGCAGCGTGGTGGAATATGCTCCAAACCTTCCCCTCGAAGCGAGAGGAGGCCTTAGCCCAGCAGTGGGAAATTTACAGGCTGCTAATGTAATGTAATGATGTTTTATTCTTTACCTTATTTCTCTTCCCTCTCGTGAAGCAGGACGGGTCCAACAACGCAGCGGCCTGGTCGTGCGCTTGTATCAAGCTCTCCAACTCCAAGCCTCCCAGTATTGAGAGCAGTTCCGCTGCTAACGCCGACGTCTCGCCTCCTGACGCCGTATGCGATCCTAGTACATCTATACACTGAAAAGACATAAATAACCTTTACATTACGGTTAACATTTTTTTTATTTAAATGTCTCTTTTTGATGTGTGATTCCGAAAAAGCAGATTATTGAACATTGTATAAGTATCGTAAAAGCTGACTAAGAAAAATGTTACTAAGCATTAATACCATACAGAACGTAACACGCATAATCGTTACCAAGGAGTATTGGCATAAGACTATCCCTATTTTAAAGACCCCAAATAAATGGGATAAACAAAAGAATTCTTAATAACAAACAAATTTTAAGTTTCAGAACGTACATCTTTTAATCGATCAGTGGCTCGATGTGTCTGTGGAGGCGAGAGGCCGGTTCGTTTATGCCTCACTGCAGTAAGAACAGCCGACCTCGTCGCTAATGCCGTCCGAAGCGCGGGACACAGTAGCACGCCAGCCGCTCCAGCTACCCGAGCAGCAAGAGCGCTTTCACCGCTCGAACTAAGCGCTTTTTGTACCCTCGACAGCGCTGCGCATACTTCTTGATAATCTGAAAATATTTTATAAAGATTTGAATAAAGCACCTCAAGTAATTGAGAATTCCTTTTTTATAGCAGACGTAGGCGGATGGTCAAAACGACCATATGATGGTAAGTAGTCACCACGCTCTTATAAAATGGCGCCGCAAGAGATATCAACCATTCCTTACACCGTCAATTCGCCACGAATCTTGATAATTGAGATAATATTTCCCTTAGCCTTTCAAGCTGGGACACAAAAATAATAATAATTACTGCTTCGCGAGAAAATATACGCGTGGTACCTATCCAGAAGGACTTGTTCCAAGCTCTAGCACTAAGTTATTTTTATGTATGTTCATAATAATATTAAAACCTAAGATAAACGCAAAGACTTGGAAGGTATAATATCCATACGTCAAAATCAATTTCAAGTGTTTACGATTATAATAGCTTTTCTGTGTAACTAATAATTGTATACATAAATATAACTTATATACATCTAGGTGTATTTTATACTACTCGTAGTTAGTTATCGCTTGTCTTTAAACAGAAAAATATATCTCATACAACTAAAATCCCCTCAGAAGTTAGAAGTATCATTTCAATTCGAGTTATTCTTCAAAATACCTGATATTGTTGGGAAACCATTCAGAGCTTTCGAATTCATTCAAACGTTTCGGAAACTTTGTTTTATTTCGTACGAGTAATTTCATTGGTTGCATAAACAACAGTGTTTAATTGATTGGATAGATTGTATCCCTTATAGAGGCACTAGGTCGACAGGAGCTAATATTAAACGATCGAACTATTGCCACATGGGGTGGAAGTAATGCGGCCCTGCGGCTCAGACTAGTTTATAATTGGTTTATATAGTTCCCAGGTTCACTTTCCTGGTAAATTTATTTAAAACCTTTCACAACCAATTGTGAAATTCATAAGCAAAAAACAGTCTGGTAATTATCACTTAAGAATATTTAAAAAAAATCGATTTCATCAAACATTCCAAATTGGATCATTTGCTGTTTGGAATTTCGTGTAAATTCCACAGCAGATGAGAACAGTTAATTAAACCTATTAAAAAGTTTGATAGTGTAGTATTCGGCAACTTTGTTTTATTATTAGTACATCTTAAATTAAATGGTAAACATACTAACGATTCGGAATCTAGACTCTAACGTCCCCTATCAGCAATAATTTTGATGGTCAATCTTTTTCACGAATTAAATTACATCATTAAATACAAATAAATTTATAAATCCTAATCTCTTTAATTTCCATATTAACGAACACGCACTCCAAGCCGTTCGTCTATTATGTCTTGTGTGTGTTGCCACTATGACTATTTCAATAATTTGTTTTAAATTATCTTTTAATTTCTTTTAAATATAGAGACATCGATTCTACCAAGCGGACAAAAACTCAATAGTGACTTTTTAAGTCGACTTAAAAAAAGGAAAAGGTTCTAAATTCATCCGTATTTATGCATATTTGTTCGCGTGTAATTTTTTTGTTTATGGACCAATTTTAGTTATTCTTCTTGTCTATGATTCAGTAAAACTCCAAAATATACCCATCTCCTTTCCATGGGCATCGGACATTGTTAAGTTTTTTTTTAAATGTACATTCATAGAAATTGCTGGCGTCAGTTTTTTTTTGTAATATAATTGTTTAATTTCCTATCTTTATTTATTTTATTCATTTATCGATAAATAACGGGATAACTGAAGTACATAGTACTTATAGTTAAAACGTTATTATAGAATTTTGGAATCAGTAAATATAGTAACGTTGATAATAATTCTAGATTTTTCTGTCTTTCTTATATACTAACACACAATATACTACATAAGAAATACAAGAGAATTATAGTTCACGTAGGTATATATGTTATATATATAATTTCTCCTAAATTACGCAAGGTGAATTTAATCTTATTTAGCAGGATTAGCATAATTTTCCGACCCTCGCTACAATAATGCTGAATAAGTTACGACGTGTAGTTTACGACGGACAAACTGTTTCTGGACTTGGAAATTTATGTGGCTATTAACACCCGATCTGGAGTGTCCAGAGGATATAAAATTTGGATAATATCTAGCATACACATTCCGAGCAGCTTATATCTGGCCCAGCGGGGATAACATACAACACTGCATCTTAACCGATAATTGTGGATTCAAACCCGGACGGGTGCCACTGAAATTTTACACTATTCATTTCATGATAAGCAGTAAAGGAAAACCTCGTAAGGAAACCTGCGTATCTTGAATGAAAATGTCTACTAATGGCTACGCAATTTTTTGAATGCTTTTTGAACCCAGGACTTCAAGTACCCATGACGAACAATACACAATTTAAGTAACTTACCAACAATAGCATACAGCTGTGCAGCCTCGTCACTTGCATCTTCTTCGTATGCATCGTTGACGAAGGCTGTGCTGGATGGTGGGTTGGACTCTAACGCTTGTAGCTTGTGAGAGCCGCGTAGCGAATTTCTCAAGAATTCGTTTTGCGCCGCAATTCGTTCCTCAGCTTCCTTCCGCTGGCGGAGTTGTTCCTGCAAAAGAATATAAATATAAGTATGTTGAAGAAAATTTTAATTTTAACTAAGGAATTAAACACAACAAACAATTAAATGATTTGTTTTCGATTATTGTATATTTCTCTGTGTGTGTGTGTAGTATTTTTATATATTTGAGTGTAATAGTGTTTTGAGCGTGATTATTTATGACTCACATACAATATTTTTTCCTCAGTTCCTAAAGTTAACAACTGGTATAAAATGCTTGCAGCATTAAACCCACACAAATAAAATAAAGTATTGAATAAATAAACGTCAACGCGAGAGTTCAGTATTAAACAGTCGGTAAAACCGCAGCGAGTTAAATTCACTGAGGAACCATTTATTTCCACAATCACTTCCAATTTGAATTTTAGGAATGAAAGCGGACCCGCCATTTTGAGGGGCATTCAATTTAACGAGCCCTAGGATTAAATCGCTTTGGAAATTGTGTATTGACTCAATCTGACATTTCAGACTAGTTTGATATAATAACGATATAGATCCTATAGAATACATTCGTTTATTAAAAAAGCTAAATTCGGAACAACTCAAAGTCACAATAAAACATATAAATATAAAATAAAGTAACTACTGAGTTTCTTGACGGTTTTTGTTGATTATACATTCCGAAGCGATGGTGTGTGACTTACTTTTGAATATTAAAAGTGCTTATAAAAGAACCTACGGAATCATTTGCGATACAAAACTCAGCTGTGATACGGAATGGTCTATAAAGCTGAGGTCATATGTGTGACCAACGTACTGTAACAAAATTGCTTTTCCTTGTGTCGTCACACAAGTACTGGATTTAGAACTTTTATCCGGACCGAGATCGCTGTTTCTTTGCTCTCGTGCAATGCTATGTGAACTCAAAGAAAATTAGAAAGTACATATCAGATGTTTATGATAGGAGTTTGTACAAGGTTCGGGTACCAACCTCATCTGTTCAACCACCGAACATCAAAAGTCAGTTGTTTTGTTCTTTTAAAAGTCAGTGAGCCAGTGTAATTACTGGCAGAATGAATACGGACCATATAGTTAAAACATTGTTTAACAGTGCGCATTATCAATGCCTCAAATGAATTAGAAACCCACAGTAGCTCAACGCCTAACGTTACGTTACGTAACGTACGTAACGTTAAATCATCCCGTTGGGCTATTGTAGTCCGCACTCATATACAATTAATGGAAAGAAATAAATGGAATACACATAAAGATTTCTTTGAAAGCAGACAATCTTGGTTTTATAAAGAAATACATTTGAATGAATTATAAGGTTGCTCGTACTATACTCGCTCGTACTTTCACGTAAATCCTACGTAAGATTCACTTATTCATCGCTCATCGTTGTGATCAATAAACCAACAAATTATTATTAAGGTTATTAACGAAGGATAATATACATTATTCTTAACACTTATTTGAACGTCTTATAATTTAAAAAGATCTGATATAGCCTAGCACTGCACGTCGATGCGGCGACGCTTGAATCCGGAAAATTATCAATTTTCATGAGCTCCATTTACGTTTATAATCCATCAGGTTCTTATCAGTCATTAGGTCAGGTTTGGTGATGAATAAACGTATTGAGGAAAATTGGTGAAAGATGGTATAAGCCCCAAGCCTCCATAGGTGAGACCTTTGCCCACCAGTGAGCTCAATACCACCATGCTCACTATTTCTTAATTTTACTTGTAATAGACTATTTAAATTAATTGGTTTTCTTCCTTATATAATTCACAGACTTAAAAACCTTCTTTATAATTTTAACATTTTCCCCTTAACAGATAATATATACCATTACGGAGTTCATAATTTTATTATTATCTGTTAAATGGAACAATGTTTTCAAAGAACTTGTAGAGCTAACGACAAAAGTATACATATCTAGCGAATAAACATCTAATATAATTCAGGAATATCAAATATTTAACGTTGGTGATTAGCATAACAGAAGCTAACTGAGTAAATATCGTAAGGCCTTGTAATCTGTTGTTACATGCTAAATGTATAAGGCTGTGCCGTCACACAAACAGAGTTGGCAACCTTAAGTTTCCAAGCTTATATTCTTCAGTTTGAAATCAATTCCGTATATTAAAATTTGCCAATCAAAAATCTAAATATGATTTATTCAAATAGGCTAACAAAAGCACTTTTGAATCGTCATGTTACAGTTTTGAATTGAATGTAAAGCTACCAAAGGTTCGGAATGTAGATTCTACCGAGAAGATCCAGCAAGAATCTCAATATTAAATAAATAAATATTGGACAACATCACATACATTACTCTGATCCCAATGTAAGTAGCTAAAGCACTTTTGTTAACGAAATCAGAAGTAACGACGGTACCACTAACATCCAGACCCAAGACAACATAGAAAACTAAAGAAATTTTTCTACATCGACTCGGCCGGGAATCGAACCAGGGGCTCGGAGTGGCGTACCCATGAAAACCGGTGTACACACTACTCGACCACGGGGGTCGTCAATAGCTAACTACTCATTTTTAATAACAGAGTCTGTCAATAAAGTGCAATTTAATATATATATATATATATCTTGCCTGAGATCAACCAATTCTAATTCTGTGCATTTTGATTATTAATATGTTTTTTTTAAAAGGTCAAGTTAAAAGCAACTGGAATCTTATTATCGATTAACGAGTACCGTTCCCCTGCCGTGCCTTTATTAGTTTACCTTTCCTCCTCGGGTCTATACAATAACTGTCACTGTTTATTTCAAAAAGATCTATATTATTGTGAGTATACATAATATTGTTGCACACATATTTTGAAGAAGCCGAGAACGCGTGCATCTTAACCGATAACTTCGGGTTCAAACCCAGGCAAGCACCACTGAATTTTCATGTGCTTAATTTGTGTTTATAATTCTTCTCGTGCTCGGCGGTGAAGGAAAACATCGTGAGGAAACCTGCATGTGTCTAATTTCAACGAAATTCTGCCACATGTGTATTCCACCAACCCGCATTGGAGCACCGTGAATGTGCTCCAAACCTTCTCCTCAAAGGGAGAGGAGGCCTTAGCCCAGCAGTGAGAAATTTACAGGCTGCTAATGCATATTTATAAGCAACTGTAAACCCACTTTATTAAAAACATCAACATAGAGTCTAGATATTAATTTAAATCATACTTCAGTGTGTTCCCGGTTCCCAAATATGGAGCTATATTCGGTAAGATCAAACTTTAAATTCGACATATGACTAAATTGAGAAATGTCAGTAATTTCTATGCGATATTCACTCTAGTAATTATAAAATTTAAAGGAGACGAGCTTAATAAGCGACGTAACACCGTAAATCATCAATTTAATTTAGAATCGAGAGTCAAATTCGTTTCGAATGGTAAAGCTTTTCTTATGTATTATGTTTCTGATTGGATAATTGTCAAACAGAGGCAATCACAATCACGTTTAAATTTAAAGCAATCTTGATTACAAGAACAAGCCTTCGGCTCCCACTGTACCTGGTCAATGCAAATGCTTGACAATTACCTTGCGGGTGGTCAAGTCAAATACGTTGTACCGCCCTGACACAAACTAAAAATTCGATAGTTTCTCTTGCAATCATTTATTTATTTATTCCGATAAATAAAAATATATAAAAAATAGGATGTGCCGTTAAAACGTCAAGCGAATTGCCTTAGTCCGAAATAAATTATTGAACTTTAATAAAATCAAAGAAAAAAAAATCACGCAGATGACCAATCAGTGCGATTCATTTATAAAGTAAGTAAAGTTTCATTGGTTTATTTTTCAAATAAACCCTTGTCGGTTGTCCTCATTAGTTAACATGTGTTACACTGTTTTTCGAAACACAGAAGGACAAAACCAATATACCAACGAATACCTCATGTTTTAAAATAGTCTTAAGTGATTTTTCTTGCTGTAGATATCAGGTATAAGCGACCAGGTTAACTGAGACCTATATTAGCAGTACTTATTGTATATTGTAGCTTCATTGTGGGTTTATTTGTTTCGTTTTCGCGATATGTCAATGCCGTTATATTTTATTGTGTTTTTATACACAATATTATGATATTAATCACAGATGATAACGTAAGTGGTCTACGAAAATATTTTAGGAGATTCTAGTGGGCAAAATTGGGAGGTCAAATTAAATTTTGTTTTATTTTAATTTTACGACCACTAATTATAATTATAAGTTAATTTACCACCTAACGCGTTCAAGACGGATTGCGATGATATTGTGTGGAATCCTTGGAATACGTGCACACGTTTTTTTTCTTACTCACAATATCTGTGACGTAAACTAGTTACATAGAAAAGCATACTCAGACTCATATTATGATTTCTCTTCTAAATCTAACTTTGATGATTGACATCCGCGAACAAACATTTAAATTTCCAAACATCAATTATTTGATTTGTGATTCAATATTGCATAAGGCTTGTCCGCCTTCATTTATGGTTAATATTTTGACGTGTCGCATTATTAATTATATAACGTGTAAAGGACCATCGATGATACAAATTAATTTCTTTTGTAACAGCAGATTTTATAGTGAACTCAAATTTAAGAATTGGTAAATAAAAGGCGAAATTTACACAAAATATCGAACGGGATGAACGGGCGAAAATTAGTATCCAGGTTATGAAATTATGGTTGAACAAAATTCTAAATGCATCTCAATCATGCGAAGGCGAGAAATTATGCGATAAGTCTCGCGCGCCACCGATTGGACCGATTTGACGGCACTATGTCAAATCCTACTCCAACGTGCCAAGAACTGATTACTTTAATCGGATTAACGGGACACAAACGCATAGCATAAGCAAGAAAAACTAAGACAAGCGTATCTTTTTTTTTATGATATCGGTAGGCGGATGAGCAAATGGGCCACCTGATGGTAAGTGGTCACCACCGCCCATAGACAATAACGTTGTAAGAAATATTAACTATTCCTTGCATCACCAATGCGCTACCAACCTTGGGAACTAAGATGTTATGTCCCTTGTGCCTGTAGTTACACTGGCTCACTTCCCTTCAAACCGGAACACAACAATACTGAGTACTGCTGTTTGGCGGTAGAATATCTGATGAGTGGGTGGTACCTACCCCTTGCACAAAGCCCTACCACCAAGTAAAGTAATTATAATAATAACCACTAGAAAGTTATCGGGTTTTTCTATTAAGAAATTCTCAACAGCAGAGTTTACATTCTCTCCGAATCACCCCGCCGTGCTTCGCAAAGCATTCCGCATACATGCTTCGGAAACTTCGGAAAGCATACCGTTGGTTCTGCGCGTCAATTCTCCGTGTGTGTTAGATCGCCCGGTCGAATTTTGGAGCGAAAAACAGGGACATCCTCACCTGCGTTCGCACACACATTTGTGCTCTAAGTTATATTCTGTTACTGTTCCTAGTTATAACCACAGAAGATCAGTCAGAAGAACACAATTAAAATGAGAAGCGAGAAATTATTTACAAAATTTGAAATTGTATTAATTAATGAGACGGTCATTTGTGCAATATGCTCTTTATAATAATAACTTGGTCGTTATGACGACATTTTCTTTTGTTAAATAAATTTCATTCATCCAACGAGCCGCTCTAAAACCGGTAGAAAAGAAACTCCGCTTTTATAATAAAGGTGCCTTTTAGTAAAAATTTTATATTGAAAACACGGGTATATATAGCTTATTATTCTGTTATACTGTATCTGTTAAAACCACAACCGGTAGAATATGTAAGAAATACAAAGTTGGAATAAAAATATTATTGTTCACGGTTTTAATTGTATTAATATTCATAATGGTACTGTTCTAATTGGCGCCCACGACTGCGCTCGCGATATGGGATTGGTCGTCTATGTCGTGCCTTGGAGTTCAAGCTTGCTTTTTTGCGGTCCCGTGGTTTGGCCGTGAGCAACAGACAGACAGAGTTACTTTCCCATTTATAATATTAGTAAAGATTATGTAAAATAAACTATGGAATAGTGTGTCTTTTTGCAAAGAGTATAAATTTGTATACACAGACTAGAAGTGTCCTACCTCGGTTAACGAAGAAATTAATGAATAAAGACTTTTTAAATTAGAAACGTTTAGACGTAGAGACTGTATCGTAATTATAACAGTGTATTCATATTTTATATGCTCGTCGTTTGACAACATTTCTAGCATCGGTGTTCTATAACAAATGTTCGTGAAACAATTTATATTCCAGAGATATTTTTATATTGAAAAAGAATTATAAAAAAAAATGTTTTGCAGAAACTCACATATTCAGTTTAATAAATACTTTTTCAAGAGAAAACTGAAATTCGTGACTTGTAGTAACAATTTAGTTTATTTTTAGATTTTAGTTACCTATGAGAGTCTATTATTTTATTTAATAATGTAATTTAGATATATTTATATATACTTGCAACTTACAACCTGCAATATAATAGAAATAAACTAATAACGAACAAATCGAAAAATAATCTTATCTGCCGCCGAATTCTTACGCAAGGTTCTTGACGTCATAGTCCAGGGAGACTCCCCTTCCTCCCAGGAGGGCGTCGACGTATGTATGACGATGAAGTGTATGACGTATTCATGCAGAAACAGTGTTACTCGAGTTCAACTACATACATATATGCAAATGTATAGATACACATATTTTATAACTTCAATGATTCGACACACAATAGCATGTTATGATCTATGAAAAAGTTTTATAGACATAGCGTTTATCCAACTTCATTGTAAAATAAAAAAAATATATCGCTGATATGCAAAACTTCAGCTAAATCGTATAGTTCCAATTAAAATAACTACTTTAAACTAATAGACTTATCAAAAACGTCCATATTTGTATAGAATATACGTACGTACCAGGCGCCACGACCATGTATTCACGTAGAACAACTACATCTTAAACAAAGTTTGTCTATCTTAACGCGATAAACTCGAAAGTTACTGAACGGATTTTCATATGTATTTTTACTAATGTACAGAGTGATTCACGAGGAAGGTTTAGGTGTATAATTCATTAGGATTTTGTGTAAATTGACTTAAAAAATAACGATGTCAGAAAAAATCTTGCGCCTTGTCAACCAATAGAGTAAAGTTAAAATGTACGATATACACGCTTTAATATTTTACCCGCGCAAAACCGGGTCGTGAAGCTACTATATTATAAGAGTACATTATTAACGACCTTAAACGTTTATGTATGCCACCATTTAAGTACTTCAAGTGATATATGACGTCATATAAACCAAGATGGCGAATTGTATTTTTAGACAGCGAACAAATTGTCGACCATATGGTAAGCTGGCACCGTCATACAAACTATCAGAAGTGTAAATACTCACATTCTAAGTGCTTGTCGTTTAAATTTGTAATTACACTGGCTGACCTTTTAAATCATAGTACAGCATTGGAATTTGTAAAGGTTTGGGGTTTGAATACATGGTATCAATATGATATAGTTATACTATGTCAATACTTGGTATTGACATTGCCAACTATATCAGTGGTTTGTCTTAACATACAATTACAAACATACTTCATTGCACGTCAAAAGTTAATATAACATGACAATGATAAATCACAAAGTACAATGTACAAGAATTTACATCAGTCGGGCTTATCTCTGGCAGTAGAAGTTTTGCTAACGAGGTGTACGTCCAAATAAATTCATTGAAATACATTCATATTCGAATCGCGACTACCCCCGACCAGCCAACTTAAGAACTATATTTAATCCTCGGTAGTTTTATCATTATAAATTTGTATAACTGCAGTAAGGACAAAGGTTTCTTCGTTAAACTTCTTCACGTGCTAATTAACAGAACCTCAGTTGAGCTCTATGAAAAGCCACGCGAATAAAAGATTCCTTTTCTACCGCGACGGATTATCCGAAACTGCTTCTATATTTTATAAACTAAATGAATAATCCCACTTTAAATAAAACTTAAACATTTTCAGATGTCATTTTGTATTTACGATTTTAAAACATAACGGTATTTTGATCTTTAAAATTGGTAGTAATTTTTGATGTCAACTTTATCAAAAATTTGATACAGTTTGACGAACAATGAACATTTTTCATCTTTAATCAAATAAAACAAACACTTCAAAATAAAACAATGGTTTTTTATATCTTTATGCTAAGTGTCAGACAGTCGTCATTGTGAATAGAAGTTGTTATTCCATATTTTATTCCACTACATAACCATCTAAGTCGTTGCTCGGTTAAGCGACTGGAAATTATGATGTTTACGTTGAAAATATGAAAATATATAATGCTATTAACTCAGCTTCGAATTAAGAAACATTAGGCTATTCTGTGATAAGAAACTCTAAACTCGCTCTCAATGTTGTATACGACAATGTTTATAATAATTGTAAAATTTATAGGACACACGTATCAAAATTGCGTATCACTTTACTGGTTGTCAATATTTCACAAGTGAGACATGAAATGAATTACAGAATCGCATTGCAGACCGGCGTGTGAAAACTGTTTTAGATAGAGTGTCACCCTACAAAAGAACTGAAACAAAGGATCCAACTTAATTATCTTGGTGTACTTGACCGTTGCGCTTGTTACTCGTCAAACGTCATAATCCTTTACTAATGTGCGTGAACTTAATGGTCCACTGTTGGCCACTATTTTTGTCAAATGATTCTCAGCTTTGAAAGTCTCTCTTGACATATAAATAATCAAAGCATACTTTGTTAATATTGGCCATTGGAAACATATTGATTTTTTACTTTCAAGTAAGTACCAATTTCCCGTTTTTCCACCAAGTGTGAATCATAACGTAAAATGTTGTCAACAATACTGAATTTAAATAACACTTTGACAAAATAAATTATAATTTAAATTCGAGCTTATTATTGATTATTAAGTATTTTGTAACTAGGGGTGGTATTTTATTCTTATATTTCTAATTCAAATGTCATCAAACGTAAATAACCTCCCAAACAAAAAAATCCAAATTGGTTCATCGATCACGGAATTCTGAGGTAACAAAACTCAAACTCAAACGATTGCTTATAACTGTTTTAAAATTCAGTTGCAAAGTCTCGCCCATAACTAGACATACATAACAAGTGAAATTAAAAAAGTTGCTCGTGTCATGCTCTGGTCTCTGCGTACTATTAGTAAACATGACAATTATTAGCTTAGCCATGGACATTTAAAAAGTAAAGTAGATTGTAAATGTTTTATGCTGAGCTAAAGCCTCCTCTTCCTTCGAGAAGCTTATTTGACCACGCTGCGCCAATGTGGATTCACGTGTGTGATTTCATTGAAATTAGACACATGCAGGTATCCTGAATTGATCATGTATATTTTTATATATTATTTAATAAAACTCTAAATTATATCATCTTTATCTTTGTACCTACTTTCTTAGCAGACTTATTTTATTTTTTAAACACAGTTATGAAAGTAAAGAAAACCAAATAATTATATATATATAACTACTGAAAATTTTCAATAAAACTCTTTATTTCAGCTATGACTGGTTTCAAGTTTCAAATTTTCTAACAATTTATCCATGTTAAGCGGAAATATTCGAAGAGAAAGGTTTTTTGAAATTTAATCCTTACATACAGAACTTCTAATTAGTAACAAAATATACCTAGGCGTGATTTTCGTAGCATATGCAGGGGACTGTCCCATGAGCCATCTGATGATAAGTGGTCACCACAGAAACAGAAGAATTTTTAACGATTCCTAGCATCGCCAGTACTTCACCAACCTTAAGAACTGAGATGTTAGTCCAGGCACGCTGGCCAT
This sequence comes from Vanessa tameamea, assembly GCF_037043105.1. Taxonomy (NCBI): domain Eukaryota; kingdom Metazoa; phylum Arthropoda; class Insecta; order Lepidoptera; family Nymphalidae; genus Vanessa; species Vanessa tameamea. Next base: position 10,988,398 of record NC_087323.1, read on the forward strand.
CACATCATAGTCACTTTGGCTCACTCATTATGCCAACTGGAATACAACAATCCAGATTGCTGCTTGGCGGTAGAATATATGATGAGTAGGTAGTACCTAGCCAGGCGAGCTCGCACAAAGCCTCACCACCAAGAAACTAAACTAAAATTTTAAATTGAATTTGAATTCAGCGTGGTTCAGTTGTATTGTGTTTAGCCCGCTTATTTACTTTTACGTGTGTTTATAGAAAATTCAAAACCCCCTTAATTTTTCTGGAATTTAATGATCTTGGTATGAAAATATTTATCAAGCTACAGCTCCAAGCTGCACCAAAGTATGTACTATACCATACCAGTATAACAAAAAAGAAAACTTGTTCATGAGAACTCACCGAATACGCCTTTATTCTTTCTGGGTCAACGTCGTGTTGCGAGCGCGTCTGCGCGCGCGGCGATGACGATACCATGATCTATAGATCACGAATCGCTCACAATACACTAACTATGTCGACACATATCACTAAAATTTCATTTGAAAGTGTTGAATGGCTCAGACATAGTATGTTAACTGTATTGTCGTATTTCATATGCAAATAACTAATATTAAGAAAAACGCGGTTTCGTCCGAAATAAACGTTCCAAAAAAAACCTTATTGGACCTAAAATGGAGAAATTCAGTAGAGTTATAGAGTTCGACGGATACCATCTATCCCTCCAGAATAACCAACTAGATAGAAACAAATTATTTTATCAACATCGCCTATTCTTGCACGGCTGCAAGTCGATGCGAGAGTTAGAATAACTTTTATGGATTTGCGTGTGATGTACAGACGCCGTCCGACACGAACATCGCAGTCAACGAAGTACAATAAATTAAATATGCAATCACGAAACAACAGTGAAAGGAAAAAGGGTCAAGTTCGCGTGCCGCAATGACAGTGTGTTTGTAAGGTGTAATAAATAAAATAACGCTTAGAGAACGTGTGACTGTCTCTAGCCTTATGGTCTTGTAGCTGGGTTATAAAGCTGCACATACTGAGATACGAGGTTGAAATCTGAAAAAAGTTATTGGGTATTCATAACAAGAAATTATCTGTAACGGGTCGGACTTTTGAAATTGGAAGGGCTTACAGTGTCATACCTCACAGGCTCTGCGTCTGAATTATCTCTGGTCACATCTAATTTTGGTCATTTCTCTATTAGGATAAGGAAAAAGAGAATACTAGGAGAACTCCTATGTCTTTTTTATCTATATTTAAATGAAATAAATTCAAGTACAAAAGTAAGTATTATGTGTTGTATAGAGATCAATGGAATCCACGTTGCACGTATGAGTGTTATCTTTCACAGGATGTGTAAACACAGCATTCATACATACAATATTGTTCTAAATCTTAAACGAGTCGATCACATCAGTCAAACTCTCGAAGCAATTGCCATTTTCATAAGACTAGTAATATAACGAATCTTATGTATTAAAAATAATGTTTGTTTATGACCGTATTCAGTGATTCACGCATCGTTTATCCGATTGAATTGAAGCCGTGTTGAAATCACAGTTGTTGGCAATGACGTGAAAGTTGAGCCACAGTATCATTAATTCACCAGAGTGAGGCGCGTGTCGTATCGAATATTTGTTTACAAAATAATTTACGATTATACGCAAGGTATGTCATCGGTAGGGGCTACCACCAAGCAGCAATAAGTATTGTTGTGTTCCGATTTAAAGGATGAATGGGCCAGTGTAACTACACAAGGGCCACAGCAACTAAGTTCCGAATGTGATGTGAGGACTGTTTAAAACTTCTTACGACGCTAATGTTTATTTACTGTGGTGATCATTTACTTTTACCACAGCAATTAAATTTTACAATAAAAATAATAATAATTGGGTATTAACAAGTACTATAAAACGTAAAATACTAATCCCAAGTATGTTTAAAGTCGTTTAAAACTAAATCGTATTTTAAATAAGAGTTTATATAATGATTAATTATATTATCAATATTCAATGTCACATCTGACTAAAATCAAAACCTCCCAATTTGAGGTCAACGTAACAAGATACATTAAGGATATTTAGAGTACAAAAAGCAAAGTAAAAGTTAAAAGTAAACACTACTGACACGTGGTCGTTTCCTAAGACAATGATGTAATGTATAGTCTATTCCAATGGAAGTAGGAAAAAAGATAAACAAACCTTAGATTTACGTATTTCATGCGATTTGCTAATAACTCAGCTATATTGTGCACTACTAAGAGTTAATGATTAAAACATCCTTATTTATAATACAACACTATTACACTTAACTACTTATTTCCACTTTATTTTTACTTCCAAAATTCCGATAACAGTTTCGTCGACGTTCAAAACGCCAATTTTTCGCAAATCCATTGTGAATATCATAGATTAATCAAGCTCTCGACCAATTATGTCGCGTCAATTTGCTGTCAAATGTTGTTTATTTGGCTTTTTTACTGTTATGGTGGGAATAGAGTGTGCTCATTTAATTTTCACTTCGGTTTAATAAATATCGAAACTATAACGATACGGTTGCTTACAATCCATATATAGTCTAAAACTATTTTTATTAATATTGCTTAATCTTATTAATTTTTTATTAATATTGCTTAATTAAACATCTAGTACTGCCAACGTCGTCTGTGTATTGTGTCATATTATCCCTACTATTATACATTTTAATTACAGAGTTTAACCTTTTACTCTTGGTTAGCCAGTAGCAGGAGTAGTAGTTAGGTTAGACAGGACATAACTAACGTTACGTATCGTCCGAACATTTCAACGTCCACTTGTTTGTTCGGTACGAAGCGACGAGCGAGTAAATCACGAAGAGTTTTACGACTGTGTCAATAATAAATAATATTACGAACAAACCGGCTTCGTGTTGATCGAATACGTTACGTTATGTATCTATTGCGAAAGAGTTCTAACAGTGTTTGGTCGAGAGCTTGAATAGTCTATGATATTTCTTTATGGATTTTCGAAAAAAAATGTGTTTTGAACGTCGACTAATCTGTTATCGGAACTTGGATGTTGAATATAAGTAGTTTACTGGAATAAAGTCAATGGTGTACAATATAGCTGAGCTATTAGAAAAGCGCGTGGCGTATGTAAATCTAAGTAAATATTTGTTTATATTTTCTTCGATTGGAATGTGCTGTATATTGTTTCACAGCGAACAATATAGTGAATATGTAACACATTAAAAGTAAACAAAAGTACAGTAGGAGCGTTTAAACTCGACATCGACTCGACGCGGTTCGATCACAGAAATAATAAATTATAACTTTCACTTAAAGTCGTATTTTGAGTGCTATTCGTATCTCCAATAAGACCTTCGACTGAACCGCAGCCTCGGAGATAACACGTAGGAAATGGTCAATGTTGTGAGAAAGTCGTATAGAAGCAAGCTTAACCAAATGTAAACATGCCCCAGGTTGTAGGGAACGACGTGAATTGGCGTACTTCGCTGGAAATCGTATTATCGTGATCGTATTAAACGTGTTTTACTGTATATAAAGAAGCAATAACTACTTGAAATGTATAAAATAACCATACAATCAAACGAAATAGGTACATAATAAAACGATAATAAATGGTATGTACATACAATGTCGTCAATCCGGTCATAAATCATTCTATAATGATACACCTAATACCATAGTGATTACTTCAACTTATAAGTGTTTGATTGACATTAAAAAATATATAGTTCTCTAACAACTTTTATATCTACATCTATATTATAAAGCTGAAGAGCATACTGTTCCGTTAATATCTATATACCAGTCCGATTTAAAAATTATATTCTTTCGTTAGATATAGCTGAGCGCTACGCATAAAACGTAAAATAACTTCACTCAACGCCCCTCAGGAGCCGAGCAATAACAATAAACGTCACTCAGTTAAGTCAGTCGAACTGTATGAAAGAGGCTTATAAATCTGTATAATAGAAACCAAACGCGGGAAAAGCCTTGGGGCAGAGCTAGTTTTAAATTAAAACATGACACTTAAATGTGATGATTCAATAGTAGACCAATAATAATGGTGCTACGCGAATGAATAGAGTAAGGAATGAGTACATAAGAGGAAATCTAAAAATGGTACCCATAGCCGAGAAGTTATGTGGAAGCCGGCTGTCATGGTACGGGCATGTTATGCGGAGGAATAAGGGCCATGTTGCGAGGAAGGTCTTGAGCATGGATGTAGATGGATAGAGGAAGGGGACGACCAAAGAAACGATGGTTGGATTGTGTGAAAGATGATATGGCTGGAAAGAATGTTACTTGTGAGATGACGTGCTGCGAGAAGAGATGCTGTACTGACCTCAAATAAAATTCGGATAAGGGCACGAGGATGATGATGAATAACAATAAACATGAGCCCCAATGCCTTATCATTTAAACAAATCTTAAAAGCTATGAAATATTTAAACATACCACAAGATTGGCAAAACGCTGCAGATTCTTAAAGAACAAAAATAGAATAATCAATGGCACATTTTATTATTCTACTGCACGATAACGCACTTATCCTGTTTTTGCGTCTGAATATGTTTTCGATGTTCGGGACATCATCGAGCTAATATAAAAACTCTCCGAAGAACATGATCATGGAATACCTAAAAGTGTATTACGACATTGACAACAATATAAGTGTGTTTTAAACGTATCAAAATAGCGTAACAACATAAGTCGGTTTTTAACACTTCACGAAATACATAGTGTCGTTAAATTGTTTGAGTCTATCTATCAAAGCTAAAGCTTAATTGAATATGGCAGACGGCTCCAAGAAAATAAATTGTAAAAAAAGATTCGCCATTTTCGCCAGGTGAGCTCATGTGTTTTTGTTTTAATCAATGTTAGTTACGTAGTCAGTGTTAACGAGTTTATAGTAGATTCGGCTGTTACATTAAAAAATCCTAGTGTACTATACTAGATAAAACTATATTAATTATTGCTATACAAATTTTACAATTAACAAATTAAATTGGATTTGATGATTACGTTTAACACTGTTATAATGAATAGATAAAGTGAATTTGATTGGATTTATTGATATTTGATGTTTAACATAATACTAGATTTCTCTGAACACCAAAATTCGATTTGGTCAACATGTGCGTAATACATTTTTCGATTTTAATAAGAAACCAGATGTGGAAGCAGGGTCGATAGTAGATAGGCTGAATCAATTACGACCACACACATTGGTTGGTAGGACAACTCATGTAACTTTTATTACATTGGCTAACCCACCATTAAACAAGATCACAGTTACAGTAAGTAAACAGTTACAACTGTCTCTTTTTATATATAATTATATTACATAATGTACAACACAATATTATATAAATGATAAAAAAGCGTGGAGCTAATACTAGTCGACTTTCAGACAGGATATGTTATATAAATGTAATTTTATTAAGCTAACATAAATTTGTATCTCAAACATTAGAAAGAGTTTCTTGAGGTTCTTCTCGGTAAAATCTACACTCCGAACCGGTATTAGTTTTACATTTAATACAATTCTGTGATGATACAAATCACTCAAAAGTACTTCATAAATAGAGTATATTTTGATATTGATTTTCTAGTTTTTAGAGAAGACTCGGACCTTGTTGCCCACACAGCACATGATATACACATGTGTCAGTATATCATTCGACACATGCTGCTCATGTTTAAAATGTCGTATAAATAAATATCATGATATTAGACATATTCAGTGATAAGGGTAACGTAACAGCGTTCGCGCAAGGTTAAATCAAATTAATTCGATAAGCGAGTGAGGTTGCAACAGCGCTGCAGAGAAATATTGAAAATACGTGAAAATCGGTTAAAGTGTAGCGTAAACCTAATAACGGACGACGATACGAGATACAAATTGATATTCAAGTTGATAAGCCTTTTATATTTTAACTTTGCCTATTAATAAATTGAAACTTTAATTTAAACAAAAACAGAAGTAGAAAACTGGGGGAAGGATTAAGGGGATTCAAAAAATTGCCTTTTTGTCCTAGGTGGCAAACGAGCAGGAGGCTCACCTGATGGAAAGTGACTACCACCGCCCATGGACATCTGCAACACCGGGGGGCTTGCAGGTGCGTTGCCGGCCTTTAAGGAAAGAGTACGCTCTTTTCTTGAAGGTTCCCAAGTCGTATCGGTTCGGAAAAACCGCCGGCGAAAGCTGGTTCCACAGAGTGGTTGTGCGAGGCAGAAAATGTCATCATATAAAGCCTATCATCTACAGACGACGGACGTAGATAGACGTTCAGTAGATTTCCCGTTACGATACAAAAGGTAAAAACTGAGTAAATTTAAACATATGTATATGTCTCATTTTTATAATATTGATATGATTTTCATTATAGCTTATTGTATGTTGCCTAGCAACCTATCCAATTCCCCCTTGAAGTTGCAATTGCCTAAAATCCTACAATAAAACTATAAGAATCAAATTGCTTATTTGAAACTTGTGTAATATTTTTAATGTGAACTTAAATATAGTAAAAGTTTTATATAGCCTCGCATTCACGCTCAACAAAAATAAAACTAGAATGTTTGTATAACAAACAAAATTAAATGTTAAAAATTTAGTTTATTTTCTCAAAACTTAAAGCGTGTTACATTTCTCGCTTTTTCTTCTTACATTAACAAGATATACTCGTTGAAATTTTAGAACGAACTAACTTAAAAGGTAACGGCCGAAAGCGGCTGCGGAACTAACGAACAATCACTGATTTAACAAGTTTTAGGTTTGTCTAGAGAAAACTATGATTTACCTATAATGTAAAATATAAATCTTTAATGATATATATCTTTACTAGGTAAAATTTGTTTTTATGTAGGGTTACCTCTAGGAATTAAGGAAACGATAAAAAAACATTGGTTGAAAGGTTCGTTGTTCCTGAGTGGATATGTGGGGGGGGGGGGAGGGGCTTATTAGTTACACTCTTGCGAAGCCGGGTTGGCCGCTAGGCCTATAAATAAAAAAGATATATTTTTATTTATAACTAATGTTTTATGTTGCATATATACAAATATTATGCAACAAATAGCTTCGACACACTGCGTCTTGTTGATTTTTGACGAATTGAACAAAAACCTCAATGGCAATCAGATGTAATCACAGAAAAAAAATATATCTCATAGATAAAAATATTATAAAATTCATGCTTGAATTGATTAAATATAACGCATAGATACGCTGTCCGTTAACTGATGTATTAAATCATAGTAGCATATGCCACAACGAATACATAGCCTCTCGAAACTATACTTCGCGTTACTATACCTAAATAGCGTATATTTTTAACCAACCAACTATAAATCATAGGACCTTAGATATCTATGTTCACATGAAAATTAGTTTACGGTTTGATCAAATAATAATTGAAAGTCAAAGTCTATTTAACACAAAAGCATCATTTATTACATACGATAAGATTTGGAAGAGTATCGAATAGAAAATTACTGACATAATTGTCATGTGAGAGGTCAAGATAGAAGCTACAGGTAACTTAAAATAGTAATACCTAGTACTAATTGCTTTACGAAAATACCCATTTTTTTAAATAGCTTTGTAATAATGTTAATATAGCGTGTTATTTACAGGACGTTAAACAGATGACGATTTTCTACGTTCATTTAAATATAGTATAAAGAGTCCGCGCTAACACAAACTCAGGTTTAAAATAAACACTCGCTTATTTATTTTTAGTTTAACCGGCCAAAGGATTTTCCGGATTGATTAATGCACATTTCACAAGATAAACTTTTTAATTTCCACACTACACTGCTATGTCAATCTAAAAATCCTATATTTAAAAACTTATTTATAGATTAAAATATATTTGGAATCAACGGAACATGAAAACGTTACAAATTTTACAAAAATATATTATGTTTAAGTTGGTGATAAATTTCACAATAAATGAAATCATAAACATTAATTGTTTTTTTATCTAAAAATAAAAGTTTGTAATGAAAAATTAGGTCACTCGGCTTCCGTTTCTATTTTCAAAAAGTTTATAAATAATCAATTTTATTTATAAACTTTTTGTTGTCCATTTAATATTACTAAGTGGTTATAAGTCTGTGCACGTTTATCTTGTAAGTAAGTGGTCGTTGCGGTTTTCCTGATAATACATTAGATTTCCCTGACGAACGTGTCACGAAATTATTGATAACTTATAAAATATTCCATGGAAAATTTAGTACTGTTACACTTTAAGAAAATAATAGTCCACGATATCTTAATATTCGTAGTTTTATAACAACCACAAATATATAAACAATTTTTTTTTATTTTCTTCATGAAAAGATAAAATCATCTTAATATTTTTTTTTAACTGAAAATGATTTTGTTTTAATACCTACTTCACAGATATTAATAGATATAGTTTAATTTTTTTGTATTCTATCAAAAGTACCTTATCATTATTGTTATGCGATATATCGATAAACAAGAATGCGTTGTCGATAAAATTTATCGATAAGCGAGATAAATATCTAACGTCAAGTGAATGTTATATCAAAAAATTTAAATTAAATAAGTTTATGAGTCACTTTTTTAATTCGACAAAATTTAAACAAGAAAGTCATAGATAGCAATGAAAATAAACATTTTAAATACGTAGGTGCAATTAAAACAGGAAGTAATTGCGGTATTTTATTAAGACATGCATTCGAGAAGTTTTTTTAAAAAAAAGGTAGATCACTAGTTACTATGGTGTCATAACGTCACACGAGACAATTGTTTTCATAAAGCACTTTGTAAGCGCTAAAAAATAAGGATACATTTAATAAACCATAAATATTAAAGCGTATTACATTCAAAATTACTATATTAATTACCTCATTATCGCCTTGATATCTTCGGCATAAGCAGAAATGTTTCAATCTATCGACTGACATGCAACATTTCGATGTATCCAATAGATACGCGTTCAAGGTCTGAATTATTTTCGTCATTGTACACTATACAATAATATTTTCAAATAAAAAAATATAAACGTTCACTCATATTTTATCTGTCACTGGGATACGTCATATCACGCGGGAGTTTTGGCGCGCTTGAGATATTTTATAGGCCACACTCCATTTTTTTCTTTTACTATTTTTTTCTTTTTTATTTAATAATTGCGTGCAGGCTGTCGGAGAGGTTTATAAACACTGTGTTATCAGAGGCTGGTTATCTCGATTCTCGAGTTTGTCACGGCAGATATTGTTCAGTGATGTTGATAACCGCCTGGTTTTGCAGTGGGCGTATTTCGTCCATTTGTTTCTTTTGTTAACATACAACATCTGCAACTAATTTGTTACGGAAAATATGAATATTTTTATTCATTGATTAGTCAGATATGAAGGTTATTTTCAACATTTATTACAATCTTTCTTAACATTTGTTAAAATAATTTAATGAATATTATTACTTGTAGTATAATTAAAAATGGATTCAATGTCGGAATCAGAGCTAAACTATAGGCTTGTAGAACTAAAACTTGTTGTAACATTCAATAGTTGACTTCACAAGTCGTATAATCTATACGCGAGTCAAGATGTTCAAGGTCAAAAGTCAGAAAACATATTGTATTGGAAATATATATATTTTTTAATGAACCACCATTTTTTACGTCTGCCCTTAGACAAGGTCATGATTACAGTTTATTGCAACGAAGTTCTTTTACGCTGCTTACAGTAAAGTGAACTAGCAGAAATCGTCACGTAAGGTTTTTCATATGAACCCTCCAGGCGATCATCCCGTCTCTTTCTTTTCTCTCTGCCTCTTTCTATCATCTTAGAATTTACCAAATATTATTTAATCTTATTTTTGGTATTGTTTTTATTAACAAGGATTTTTTTAATGACAATTTTATTTCTTTTCATTTAATTATTGTTAAACGTTGTATATTTATGTAATTGTCTTTTATTTAATACATAATATAAAATTGGGTGTCCCACGTCACTTCTCTTTTTAACCGACTTCTAAAAAGGAGGAGGTTCTGAATTCGACTGTATTACTGTTATAATATTATTACTGTATATATATATATATATATTTATATGTCATGCGAATACTTTGTCAGCTATTTTCCAGGCACTTTAATACTGGCGGAAAAATTTAGGTTAAAATGCTATCCACATTACTCTGTGACATTATCTTCTTCATCTCGTAACATTCAATATAAAACATTTTTCTGAATGCGAGCCATTTTTATGTTTTAACTTAATGGTTAAGGAACGAAATGGAAAACATTCTGAATGCTACTTCAGTTTATCTAAAATACGTTCTACGAATTGAAATGTCAGAGATAAATTTTAAACAAATTTCAATTAAATTAATGTTTAAATTTATCATAATACTGCGGTTTCGATGCAACTTTCTTAACTTAAAATTGCATTTTGGCAACGAAGTTTTACAACAAACATTATTATCTTATCATTGCAATAAATACAATGAGTTACATTTATTTACAATAAGACTTCAAATATATATATATAAATCAACACAAATAATAGCTCCTGTGGAAATCATGACCGCGTCGAGTGATTGTGAGAATGCTAGCAGCATTTCCCCGTTGAGTTGCAATTCCGATCCTCTGGGCGAAAAATTAACGACCCTGTCACCAGTGGAGGCAATAAGTTATTATAGTTTTAATAAAAGATCTTGCACTTTTTCTCATAGGTTATTAAAATCCAATTAAAATGTTGTGACACGAACAAGAACAAGTGGTCAACAATATATGACAACTAAAAATACACGCGTAACATCGAATCGATTATAAAATACATGCTAATGCACGGCTTGCGTTATAATAACCTCTTTGAATTTGACTGTGTTGCCAGTATGGTGTCTTTTTCCGTACCTCGCATAATTGCATAACTTACAATTCTTAAATCTGAAACATCCGTTAAATTTTCGTGCTAAATTTGTACATAGTTGAGGGCGGCGATCTCCCATAGGCTTAGTGCAACCAAGGTATCAAATCCCCTGTTCTTTGCCACATATAACAAAAATATAATTATTTTATAAACGAAACGATATATTTTTCCATATTAATTTGTTGCTTTTCTTTAATTCCCATTTTTTTTATTGAACACCAATATAATTTTTTCACATATGTCGGTCGTTACGTGACTGTACATATTTTTGTCGAAAACCTTCACGCGTACCTAACGACTAAATAAAGATTCAACTCAATTGGTTGAATAGTTGGTAAGCGGGTACGACACAAACTAGGACCAGCGATAACGTCATCTTAAACATCATGATAACAAATGATGTCACTAATGATTTAACAAAATTTATTTGGCTTAAATATGTTGGGAGATTAAACTTTAAATAAGAAAACGTAAAGCAATCATTTTCAATCTTCCTTATATTATAAATGGGAAAGGTTATATATTAAACAGATTTCAAATTTGGAAACAAAATTCTGATGAAATTAAATATAAAGGCCGATTATGTCATGCAAATACATTTTTATCATTTAAAAATATTTTAGGTAAGTTTTGCTCTTAAATGAATAGCAATTAAATAGCATCTCTAACTGTGTTCTATTAAAAAACAAGGCACACTTCAGTTGGTATTTATATCGCACCGGCCCCACTTAGGTCAACAGGTAAGACAGTTGTGAGACATGGGTACATTTGTACCCTAGATAACCTAACGTAGACTCGCCTTGTAAGACTTAACGAGTTTGGCTTACAGCCATATGGTGTTCAATTCTTGGAAATTTTATTTTATTTTTAAATTACAATTTACCACTTTAATATTCAATAAAAAAAATTATCAGATTTGACACAGACCTTGACTTTTGTACGTAATATTACATGTGTAACAACTCTATTAATGTAAATAACTGTGATTAAGTGCAATGCAAAGGTCATAGATAATAGTGCCATTTACACTCCTAGCAAATATTTTAAATAAGTATAACGTTCCATATTTTCTTTATACTAATACTAAAGAGGTTATACAGTTATGTATTTCCTTTATGTAAATATCCACTTTTAGCATAAACTGTCTATCCCAATTAAGGCGTATTTAGTTGCGTTGAAATGTCCCAATTAAAATAAATCATATGACGTCACGAGAAATTCTAAGATGGCGACTGTTAGAAACCTATATTGTAAAAGGAATTTGTACTAAGAGCACGCTTTTGATAGATTGTAAATAATGTAGTCTTAAAATTCGCATCTTTTTCAGGTAGCCGAGTGAAATTCGTATCATCCCTCGTAAATAAAGCCCTTAGTCACTGACCTAACTTTTTACGTTTAACGGTTATTGGACCAGTATTTGGGATACACTTTTATTTATATTCGAAAGTCTGAAAGGGATAAAAGGTTTATGTACAGCTCAGAATAATTTATGATCCGAATCGAGTTTATGTTTACGTGTATTATTTTTGCCTGCTGTTCGGAGATTGTTTTGTGACTATATAACTGGGTTAGGATAAAAAACTTTTGTCAGCTATCATTGGTGGGAGTTTAAAACAATCAGCAAAAATACGTAGGTGGCAAGTGGTGCTTGATGCCTGGTAGTCACAACTGCCCACGTATTGGCATTGAAGTAATATTAAGCAAACCTAAAATCACTAACTCTTATTCCAATTGTCCCTTGTCAATTTTCGTCTACAGAAATAACTTACAACTCATTTTAAGGGGCGAAAACAGCGTTTAAATCACACTGAATCGCAATTTTTGAACATATGCATTTTTACTAAATAAAAATTTAAATCAAATAAGAGACTAAACTTTGGTATAGTATTTTTTGTAAGTAACTGATGAATATTTGGCCCACAGTCCGTTTATTATAGCATTCATATTTATATGAACGCTATTATTAGTTGACCGAAATTCTACTAAAAAATCTCATCCAATCCTTTATAAAAATCAATTGAAAACTTTCATCATAGAATTAATCCAATTAACGGAGCCACGGATGATACTCGATGTTCGAACTAAATTCATAAGTCAATTAACGGTTTACAAACCGTTTAAAACTCGAAGCTAGAACAGGCGATATTATACTTAAAATATTGCTGCGAGTGTCTTCAAAACATTTTGTTTGAAAGATGAGAGGCAAGCAACGAGATTGTCCATTACAAGAGAATCTGGATTTTAAATAATCTTCTTCGAGTGGAATGATAGTTAACTTTACAAGTCAAAGGATGCGACGTAACTTTTCCGATGCAAAAACGTTTCACGCGTCTATCCATCATAGCTATATGCTATGCAGATGTATTAATATTTTAGTATTAAATGAAACATAACATAGTTACGGCTAATGCATTAGCTACAAAATAAAAGTGTTCCCAAAGGGCAGTTAACGACCCATATAGAAGAAACGCATTTTGAAACGCTGCCCCAAGAAATATACGTCATATCTATCATCATGAGCCTTATTCTGATTCACTATTCAAATCGAAGTATGTACATCGATAAAAAGTATCGCTTTCTAGGGGTAGAATATATCTTGAGCTGTGGTAGCAACCCAGCCGAGCCTCTTAAAAGCTCCACCACCGGCTCTAACAATTAACCGTTAATTATTATTAACAGTTGATTATCTGTCCAATCTTTTTCTACTTAAGAAAATATATCATAGACATTACAATGATTAACACAATTAAACCATACATTTATCTATGACACACGACTACTTGACAAGAATTTGGGAAAATAGTCAAATCAAATAAAAATAATCTTTATTAAAGTAGGTTTATAAAAGCAATTTTGAATCCTCATGATACGCTGTTGAATTAACCCTTAATTTGGCACAGATAAAAATATTCAAAATATATGAATTTGACAATTTTGTGGTTTCAGGAGTATGTCATAAAGTTCTGGAAAAATGAAAAAAAAAATCTACAATAGCCCACTGCTGGGAAAACTGGTGTCCGTCACAGCGTACCTTGCCAATTACTGTGAAATTAATGGTCAGATTTATATGTTCTCTGAGGCGGACACTGCCAAACTACGGAAAATAAAAACCACAGTTATTTTTATGTTTTTTTACTAAAGAAAAATACAGAAATGAACATTTGTCATGTCTTTTGGCTTTGACTGTAGTTGGTTTCCTAAATCTTGTTTTTCGGGGTGCTAATGAAGAAGCTATTGGTGTTATAGGCGTTGCAGGCAATGAAGGAATAGCAGATAGGGATGGAACATTTTCATAAATGGACTCGCCAATTTCACGCACGATAGAATCTGGTATAATATCAGCATCTTCGGAGTGTAATTCTTCATCGTCGGATGTATCTATTGTTATGTTAGCAAGGGAAGATGCAATAGATGCTGCAGGAGAAGACAGGGGGGTGGAAGAATTAGTACGTGCATCATGCAATTCAGTTTCCGAATCTGATATTTCGCTAGCATCGGAAGGTGCATGTTCATTCGGCACTAAAGCAATAATTTTACTTGCGCGATTAGGCTGTTGGCAAAGAAAAAAAAACAAACTCAGAACCATAACCAAACAAGCAGAAGCACACACATTTTGGCGTTGTCCGCCGCAGCGGACATAGTAATGAAGTATTACTTTTCTATACAATTAGCAATGTCCGCTGTGACGGACAAATCATTTTAGTTACAAATAAACACCATAAAAATGTAATAAAGTGCGTATGTTTCTGTAAATAATTATTGAAATGTTTATTATCTAATAAATAAATCTATAATTCAATTCATTTTTCCACAAAAAATAAGAAAAACAATTATAGCAAAACTTGAGCAAAACAGGTGGCCGCCTTTTCGCAGACATTTTGCGTCCCAACTGACATATGCAATGTTGCCACAATCATTACTTTTTTTTACTATTTATTTATGGTATAAATAAACATTTAATCGATTAGAAATCGATGAACATGAAATAAAAACTTGGCAGGATTTATTTCAAATAAGTGTCCGTCACACCGGACTGTATCAAATTAAGGGTTAAATATAAAGCTACCACCGGCACCGGTTCGGAAAGTGGATTCTACCGAGAAGAACCGACAAGAAACTCAGTAGTTAGTCTTTTCCACGATTTCCACAATAAATACTAAGTCCACTATATTTAAATTTAAAATATTTATTATTAAAAATTTGTAAAAATTAATCGTTTTTTTTTTTTACAAAAAGTTTCGTAAATTAATAATATTCTTCTATATGTACGTTACCACAGATAATTAACAATTCCAACCGATTTCATAAAACGAATTGTGGTTGAAAATCGATATTGCCGAATTAATAAAATTTTATCGTTGATATTCTAGTCATATCTGAGTGCCACGAGCCATTGATAAAGCACCACCAATAAATGTCAACAGCCCAATGTTGACCATTAAACGGCATAACACTATAAAATCTTTTAGTGGAAGTACATAATATAATTAGATAAACGTAAAATATCACGTAATTGATTTCAGTAATAGCATAATTTAGTTTGTGATACTGAAGACAAAAACATGCTGACATCACGATGCATTTTCGAGAATAAAAAAAAAAAAAAAATAGTTACAAACGCGGCTATTTACCTATATTTTGACACAAAAAATAAGAAGGACATTTGACTTGTCATTTGTCGTCTTTCGATTCGGATTTACTACCTTTATTTAAGGTTCTTTAAAAAACTAGGAAGAAACGATAGTATCCAACTGGTTGGTAGAATCTCAACATAGCATTCCGTAACATGTATTTTTATAATACAATAATTATTTACATCTTTTTTTAAATTACCTTTGTATTAGTGAAGAATCAACCGGATTTTAAACACATTGCGATATCCAAAGAGATGCAGACATTTGACACATTTATTCGGTATACAAAGGTTATAGTTTAAATTTTTAGGGAATATGTGGAATAAGTTACAATAACTGTGTTAATATATTTAACGCATATTATTTTAGATTAGACAATGCTTCTTGGAATTGAAATGAAAGTTGAAAATTAATTTCTTTAAATAGAAGCATTATTTAATAAATAAATCTATGTAAAAAAAAAATATAGTAGAGAAGTGTCTGATAATAACAAAATACAAAATCACGCTCAAAGTAATATTTCTTAGCTAGCCAAGACAAAAAAAAGTTGAGTGAAACGATTTCCAGATTTTTCAAGATTTTACTCTTAATTCAAAAAGTTTTATTATAAAAAACATTCGTTTAATCATAAAAATCACTTTCGAATCGACGCGTTACGAACACTGCAGCTGCCACTTAGGTAGATGTTAAATATTTACAAAAACCCAGTCAACTAATATTGATATTAATTAATATATATTAACGCTGCGTTTATTTGTTGGTCCGTGTAATTACAAATTAAACGAGGGTCGAGTAATGAAACGCTTTGTGTACTTTTTGTTCGGAACAGTACACTGAATGGATTTTAAAAAACAATACCATTGCGAGTGAAATTTCTGCAAGGTCGTCCGGTCGCATTTAAATATGAATTTATGTTCTAATGAATCCCGTTAATACTATTTAAAATTTTGTTATATCATTAATAAGCCAAAAATAATAATTGAATTACTTCTTTAACAGTAAAATCTCAAGGTCAAATTTATCGTCAACGTTTTTATGTGTAACGTTTCCTACGATTAGACGTTTCGTTTTATTACGTCATATTATACTATAATTATTATATGTAACAGATATTAATGCCACTTGACTCTTTATTAGTTTATGTAGCAATATTTCTGGTATGTCCTTAGGTTGTCTGGTAGAAATTGCTGTTTAGCAACGTCTATTGCTACAAAATATATTTCTTTTAGTTATATAATTGTGTTTAAATGTAATAGGATCTCTGTATCTGTTTATTTAAATAATTGTGAGAGACAGATATTTTGGATACTTAGTTGGTGTGTAGGTACCACTCTCATAATATATTCTAACGCAAAACAGCAATACTTAGTACTGTTGTATATTTTATATACAAACTACCATGGTTGTATATACGAAAACCGCAATCAAATAATTAGAGTTAATAAAATGAGGATCATCAATAACAAACACGGAAGCCTACTTCCTAAAACTATGTTGAAACTGTTAATTAAATTTCCGTACAATGTAACCAGTCTTACCCTTTTCAACTAGAATATTAATTACATTTTTATTCATACTGATTTTATTTATCTAAAGCGTTCTTTATTCCTTGCTAAAGCCCTACCACAAAATAAAAACGTAACGTACAAATGTTACAAATCAAATATGAAGCACGAGGAATGCACGTTCAGTTCAATATAATAATGCAATTCACGTCTACTGTATGCATAACATATCATATATTGAAATCAAGTTATATGATATCACTAAGCCAAGTTTTATTAAAATTCAACCACTGGGTTTCGATCGATGTGCATTATCGAAAACTTTTTTCTAGGTCGCTGAAATGAATGTTCCATTTCTGAGCAGAAACCTCCTCTCCCTTCATAGAGGTTTGGAGTTTGTCGACGCTGCTTTTTTTATGGCATTGGTTGGCGGACGAGCATATTGGCCACCTGATGGTAATTGGTAGTTATAACCGACCATGGACAATGGCGCTGTAAGAAATATTAACCATTTCTTACAGCACCTATGCGCCGCCAACTTTGGGAACTAAAATGTTATGTCCCATGTGCCTGTGATTACACTGCCTCACTCACCCTTCTAACCGGAACACAACAATACAGAGTACTGTTATTTGGGGGTAGAATATCTGATGAGTGGGTGGTACCTACCCAGACGGGCTTGCACAAATCCTTACTTTTTAAGTCCAACATCTGACGATTAACCTCCAAAAGTGAGGGTAGTCGTGGGCGACCAAAATTGAATTATAAATATTTATATAAGCACATTAAATGTTACTTGTCGAAATTGAAAGCGTTCAAGTTCATGATGTCGATGAGATACATTTACTGGACTATTTCAACTCTCGAAATATTACGAACATAATCCTAGTACATCCCTACGAATATTCAAAAAGGTTAAGTAATTGCTGCTTTGTCCGTCTTTAGCGCTGCAACGAAGCAACGGTTCGACCTGATTTCTGCGTTGGGGGAGTTAATAGGCCGGAGGCTACTATTTATCACGATAAACGGGATCGAAGACTTAGGTAATAATTTCGGCTACAGTCATTACCTACAAAGACTAAAAAAATGCACAGGAGATATTTATACACAAGTGCGTGCACACATGCCACTCTATGCCCCCCCACTCATACTCCGATGGGAAAACAAACCAAGAAACAAATGATAGATGACAGTAAGCACAGTCTGATTTATGTACGTGCTTGCATTCCCAGGCACGATAGAGTATCAACTTCCTAACTTCG
Source organism: Vanessa tameamea (assembly GCF_037043105.1). Classification (NCBI taxonomy): domain Eukaryota; kingdom Metazoa; phylum Arthropoda; class Insecta; order Lepidoptera; family Nymphalidae; genus Vanessa; species Vanessa tameamea. The sequence continues at coordinate 11,006,685 of NC_087323.1, forward strand.
AGCTGAACTTAACTTCATAGACAAAGCCAATGACTATAATTGGCTGGATCTGGAATTTGAATCAAATAGACAAACTTACAAGTTGGAAAAACACATACATATGTATACCCAGTTTATTTAGTTCAGAGTTAAAGTAAATACGGTACTGTTCTTTTTGACATCTTTAACATTATGTAACAAGAGGCCGAGTCGAGCAAATTCCAAACCAGCAAAGCCGAATAAAACTTCTAGTCTTTCATGTATTTGAAATAAAATCAATGACTCCTGTTTTTTATGCATTATTATTCAATCATATATAAATTCTCTTGTATTACAGCGTCATAAGAATGCTAGTTTAAAATACTTTTATTCGCTCCGATAGATGAAATATTCGCAATACAATAGACTTTTCCAATACCTAGAATAATAACAAACTCTATTGAAATTCAGAAACATATGAACTTCAATAAAGGATGGTGGGATTCTTTCTATCTAGAAACAACTTATTGAATCTATAAAGTCAAAAGTCCATTTCGCTGCGCAGAAAAATAATAAGTTCATTTATAAAGAATTCCGAAACAATGAACTTCAGAATCATTTGCCATAAAGCTAAAAATAATTTCTACGTCTTTTGCTAGACTATAACAACCTGCCCGTCCCGACTTCGTATGAGTAAAATAAAAATATATCGATTTCTGATTAAATTTGATACGAAGCTGAAGCGCAGAAGATCAAGCTTAAAGCCAAAGAACGGACATTTTTCACGCGTTGAGTAAGTGATGTTAGGGACAGGGGTGGCGTGCACGTTATCGGAGTATTTGTGTCACAATCTGAATTCAACATGGACGAAGACGCGAGATCAACTAATATATTTGTAAAATTATAATGATTGCTTGTTTACATACGCATTCTGTACGTTTACAATTCTTAAAATTAACTTGAAGCTTTGTAAAATAATTTTAGCACCGATGTTTTTGGTAGCTCAATGAACAGCCGACGAGATTTTATTTTATTATATACGATGTAAGAGTTATCTATTAATAAAATAAGTTACAGCCTGCGTTATTGCTGTTATAGCGTCGGGATAAAGATTGGAACCAGTAGATCTATTCTATAACAAGAAACTCGAATCTCACCGCCGAACGAGTGTGAAATGTCACGTATTAAAATGGCGTATCACTGTCATATGTAAACATTTCACGAATGAAATACGAAGTGAATAACACAAATTGAATTGAATTGAATGGAATTATTTGTAAACCGCTCAAAACATCTCGTGCACACGAACCTTCGAAATGTAATGACGTTGAATAAATGATAACGCAAGTTCATTAACTATTACACGCTCCGCACTCCGCACTCCGCACTAAGTGTAGCTATTGTAGATAGAAATTGTAATGTTTTAGTCGACTTTATCACTGTAATATAGTACATTCTTCGTAACTCGTCTGGGGAGTTTCAAACTTCGACTATGTACCGGTATTCTACTTTAAGAACATGGTTTTTCGAATTTAACTTCATTAATTAAACTATAGACTACACAATTTCTGGGAACTTCATTATATTTAAAGTAAATTTTAAATACAAGTTGCTCATTTAAACTATATCGCAATATTTTTGTTTCGACACAGACAAAGTCTTCGATAGACACCACTTCCTTAGGGGAAACGGTTTATACAGACTTTCACCAATACTAAGTATGCAAAACTCAGCTAAATCCGTTTGTGGTATTAGTTTAAAATTCACTTGCCTTATTTGATATATAAAGATAGAAAATAAACAAAATCTTGTAAATACATATATTATTACTTTGAGGGGTGATGTACGACGATTATAAAATTTAATTTAACTGAGGATTCGTTGAATATTATTCTTCAACCTTAACCTTACTTATTTTCAAATGATCGTATAGCTTTCTATAACAACAAATATTTATTGTTGCAAGGAGTTTGATTATGTATCAACCTCCTTCGTTACAGTACTAACCAGTTATTCTGCTGTCAAACAGATATATCCTGTAGTTCTGCCGATATAGTCAGTGCACCTCACGGTCTAAATGTTATTGTTAAATATCGTTTTTCTCGTTGCAGCTTTGTTTATTTATATATCCTACAAACGAACTAAAATGAACGGGCCAACTTGATTATCTTGGTGTGCGTGGCAGCTACACTTGACACACACATACTAGTTTACGAGTGTTCGTGTACTAGTAATTTTTTCGTTGCGTTCTTAGCGTTAACAGTCTCAATCGTGCGACAAATTACAAGATCGTAATTTACTCTGATTAATTTCGTCACTGATTATTAAAATTATTAATGTTAAACGACAAATACTAAATGTTGAGACGTATGTATATAATTCAGCTTATATATTCCGTGTATGATAGGTATTAAGATGATAATTATTTTTATATCCGTTTGATGTTTTTTATGTGTAATGTAATGTAACATAAATTATCATAACTATGCTGAGTACACAAATATAGCACATTTAATATATCTTGTGTCATCTGTAAACACATTTTTTCGCAGTAAAAATCTTCAGCGAGACGACGCTTGGAGAAAAATCTATATTGTTTTTACCCACTTGATTCCTTGTGTTCCGTCATCGCCATGGGCCAGATAGACTACAGGACCGTATCCATATTACGTATCGGTTGAAAACCAAGACCAAGGAAGTTTATAAGAAGTATTGATATATTTAACATGAAAATCTTAAACTCTTGACAAATCACAACCAAATTATTCAAGTGAGGTTATACGTAAGGTCAAATTATAGGCACCTTTGAATCGACATGTTATACTAGGTTATATGTTTGATGAAATTAAATGTACTGTAATACCATCGGTTCGATACGACTCTATCGAGGGGAACCCCAAAAAACTCAGTAGTAATTTCTACTCGTGCCCACCGATTAAATGACATATGTAGTATTCCTTAAGTTTATTAGATTATAACACGACTGCTCAAATAAGGAGCGTATGTATGTACGTGAGTTTATTCCACTATAAATTTTAAATGACTGAACATATTTGGATTTACAGGGTATCGTTAGAATCCTAGTGCCAAGTTAATTCATTCATGCATTTAGAACAGTTGTTTCCTATATTTTCACAGTAAAAAAATGTTTTATTTATGTGTTAAATATATATTTAAATGTCTAAATATACATACATATAAAGATATTTTTGTTTTTTTTATCAATACACTTTTGAATATTACTGGAGTTTGAACAATACAATAATAAATAAGTACATTTTTATATGTTATATTTATTTCATTTTTTGAAGACAAATCAGCCAGACAATATCAAAATTTATATTATTAAACAAAATAAAACCTCGATCAAAAACCGACACTATATGAATACCATCCATAAATAACAACCTAGGTTATTATTAAATAAATAATTTATTAATGAAAATAATCTCAATTAATTTATACTTGTTACGGTTTTACTTCATTGTTTATATAATACGCTCTTCTATAGACGTAATACGGGGTTGTTTCATCTTGATACTTGAACGAACCCTACGTTCAAGTATCAAATAAGAAACATCATTAAATATTTCGCTTGTTAACTATAATTATATAATGTAAGATTGAAATCTGATTTATAAATATACGTTTATTTCAAGGTTAGCTTCCTTAATAAAATCTCTACAAATTAATTATTTGAATATCATGAATAAATAAGGCATATAAATACAATATTGTATAGTTGATAAGAAAGCGTAGGGTATTTTATATTATAATTATTTATTCATTAAATTATACCTTGTATATGTTTTTCATTTTACGGAATGTTTTTAATCTTTAATTATAAAACTATGATTTGGCAGAATGTTTAAACTTCTGAATACAGTTTTGCCAACATGAGGTGTATTTTTATATCCGACAGCATAAACTAACATTTTAAAAGCAACTCCTTCTTTTTAACCATAAACAAAATGTAATTCATTCATCCATTCATTCCTCGTCATTAATCATAATTAAAGCAACTCCACAATTTTATTTTAATAGGAATATTTACTAAAGAAAATTCTTAGATGTGACTTTTATTTTCTTGGTTTACATGTATGGAAAATTCAAATAAAAAAATATTCGTAAACTACGTAAGCGTTACATAATCGATATCAAGTATCCACAATAAAAGCGAATCACCTGCTGCATCATCTTTCTCTCTCACATTTATAAAGTAACAAAAGGTGTGAAAAGGACAGAGAGCATTGATTCATCACTATTGTGTGGTATTGTCACCATAGCGACAGCCACACAAGCAGTCACGTACTTCCCGCTTCCTGTCCCAATGAATAAATACTCTTTATTTCAATGAGCAAGGGCACGGACACACGGACAAATTGAATTAAATAAAATGCAGCTCTGTTCAATTAGTCTTACAAGAACTGATAGAGAATATACAGAGAAAAACAGCTAGCAATTCAATATTACCCTTTTTTCCTGTATATAAGACATACACATTTTAATTATATGTTCTATTAATAAATATTTATTCTCTAAATGATGAAATTCTATGAGTTTTTGTAATTTTGTAACAGCAATGACTGAAAGGAGTTTCGTTTAAGTCGACTTACGGATGCGAGAACGCATTGAGTATGACCATAAACAAACATTATTTTATACATAAGATCTAACGAATTATATTCCTTGTCTACTATTATCTTTAAATCCCTTATAACATATTAACCACACATAAAAATAGATACGATATATTTATATAAAACACAAACCAAATTTAAAATAAATAAAGAAATGTAAAACTGAAGGCACATTTAATTTATAAAATATTTAAGTCTTTCTTTCAATTAACATTTTTCCAACAACTCAGAAATACCGCAATGTGCTTCAATGTTTAAGCCAGAGCTAATTAAATTGTACATTTAATTTCATTAATCGCGCTCAAGCTTTCGTCCGTTTATTCATCATAGAATTTCATTTTCAACATCAGACTCGATTTATTTACGATCGAATTTTATCATTTTTCAAACTTACATTAACTTACCGAAACTTGTTTATCAATTTAAAAACATTTTACAAAATTTTTTCACATAAAATCTTAAAATAATAATTTTATTTTCTTAGTAATTAAAAGCGCAATGGAAATTTCATATAGAAATATTTTTTCCGATTTACAAATACACGTTTAGTTAATATGAATAGTAAAAATAATAATAAATGAAGCTGTGACTTGAAAAAGTATACCGTCCGTCATCATTCGTCTTGATAGAATAGTCTTTAGAGCTTAAAATGACAGCTGTCAATTTATCGTGGTGTATTCTGTGGTCCAATCTTTGTTGCATTTTGTTTTATAAAATGACAATGACATTGACAGTAAATATGGTGCGAAAATAACGGATAGGATTCCTTTTTACAAAATATGTTGAGCAAAGAAATTAACTAGAAAGAAAAAGTATTTGATATTTTTTCCGTAATATTTAAATTTCTTCAAAAAAGTATTACGTAACCGTAGAATAGAATATTAACCGAAAACTTTAAAGAATTTATGATTTAAAATCACGCTTTGGAACAGCTTTAAAATATCTCTGCTATTTTTTCAATGGCTAAAAAAATAGACGCGATTTAGGTATAAATATTATGTATCAGAATTAATTTCATTTTTCTTTAACAAAATTTCAATTAATGTGTCAAAGTTTATTGTAGTGTTTATTCATTCTTAACTTTCATTACATTCAAATATAGAAAAAACCATAGAACAGGATAAACACTATATTAAGGACTTAAAAAAGTGGTCGTTTCTTTACACCAATCTCTTCCAGACAACCTAAATTGTCACAACACATTGACAGAAAGGAAATATTTTAATTTTAGAATTAAAATTTTGAATTATTTTTATAGTTGATGTAGATGAAAAAATATGTAACATTGTCGTAAGGGGATTGCAACGCAAATGGGTTTTACTTTTGTTATGTCTAAATAAACGTATCAGAATAAATGTTCAACTACTGGGATAAGGCCTATATACAGGTTCCCTCACACATAAGCATAACACACATTAAAATTCAATAGTGCTTGCCTGTGTATGAACTCCATATCTACGGTTAAGATTATCATTTTATAACCAGCGAGCTATATCGGTTTTTCATTGAAACCAGTTTAAATCTATTGATTCGTTATTACGGAGCAAATTAATATTCCGTAAGTCAATACCATTGTGAGTTTGCACAAATGGAACTCTACAAAGCAACTGATAACCAAGCGGTTTCCAAGCACCGTTCGCTCTTCGGCCGCAAACTGTGTCGACTGACTGTTAACTGCATCAAAGTTTTAAACAATTGTGTACATTCGGAACGGAGATGTAGGTTACTTGTTAAGTACATTCTATCTTAAAATGAGATGATTTAATTGGTAAAGTTTGAAAACAGGAACGAATTTTATTGTGATGTTTTACCAGTATGCAAAATATGCAAGATAAATATTTTTTACCTATGTGAACTAATAAGACGTCTCGTCTTTAAACCAATATACATGAAAAGTAAATATATTGAACGTAATAAGATTAAGCTGTAAATTATTTTGTGATTATTATTATGTATTTTAATAGAAGTTTTTTTTTTTATTTTATATTTTTTTTATCTAATTAATATTATTGTGTTGTTTTCCGTCTACTACTATTATGAACCTTCGAAATTATTTTAAGTCTGTAATCTCGACCGTACCGATAAATCTCTATCGTGTCTTCTCCATCACACGTGATATTGGCGAAATAATCTGTCCCTTTTCGGCACAAATAGAAGCCACAAAAAAACATACATGAACAATATACCGGATGAAGCAGTGCGTTTCGGAGGTTTTAGTATTTAATTTTGTTGTTTATTTGATTCACTCGCTTGGAATTAAAACTTTTATCGTGACAAGCGTGAATTTCTTGTTCTCGTTAGTTTTTATTGAAGTATTTATAAATTAAGACAGAATTAATTTCTGGTATGTTTTAGAAATAATCCAATGTCTTAACTTTGAAAGACTATTTCAAAGTTATATCAAACAATGTCTTATAATTTAGCAAATACCTCTCGAGTCTAAACCTAAAGTATAAAGTACAGTAACGGGCCGTTAATGTCACACTGCAAAGTCATTTTCCCCGTCCCTTTTTAGGAGAAGGTTTGGAGCTTAATCCAGAACGCTGCTCCAATGACACTCTCACGATAACGTTCCTTGACGATACTTGATAAAAATATATTATTAATGTAAGTTAAGGGATTACCGTCATTCATATACATTGATAGAGTAAGAATCATTTTTAATACCGTCGATGTGTCATCCATGGGTCTCAAATGTAATGTTTCTGATCTCACTCAACAATCTAACCGAAAAAGCAATGAAATATAAATGGGAATAAATTATACATGTGTAGTACCTACGCAAAGGGGTCCGCACTACCTACTACCAGTATAAATAGATAGTGATGCGTGTTTGATAAAAATAAATGAATAAAATATACCTACTTGTGATGTATTTGGTAATGTTCAATTGACATTACAATTTAATTAAAATGTAAGTATGTTAAGAAGTAGGAAACTAAATTCAATACGCAACGCGACTCCGAAATGAAAAACACATATTTTTGAATGAAATTTAATTATATTTGACTATGTGATATCTTGCCTGGTTAAGGAAGACAATAAGGTTAAGTCGTATAAGGTAAAGGCTTATATTTGGAGCTTAGTCATAATGCTGGTTCAGAGAGTCGCTGGATTTATACGTGTATGAATTTTATCACGCCATGTATGTTATGCTCACGATGCCGGCAGGGTCGTATATCATTTCGAGAGATGGAACACCGTGGTGGGTTGAGTCGGTAGGAGTCCGACATAATCTTCCATTATCTTCGACATGAAGGGTATTCCAAGGTTTAACCCAATGAAAAAAGGAGGAAGAAAGAACCCACGGCTTTGACTACGATGCACGTATTGGGACATTTCAGTTCATAAATTAGTTATATTAAATGTTCTTTAAAAAATAAACATTATTTAATTAAATAAATACTTTTAAAACGTTAAATATGGTTCATAAATAGTTTATATTTACACTACATATAAATATGTATTTAACAAGTACTCAACAATACTTTGCGCATTTTGTTCGCTTCATTTCCTTGAAAACTTATTTTACGTCGTTCTCTAATGGGAAACCCAAACGTACATAACAGAGAGAAAATAAAACATAACACAACAAAGACGTCTACCGCTTTGTGATAAAGCTCAATATCGTACAAAATATTTAAGATATTGTTCATCACAAATTCCCACGTCACGTATCGATTAACAATGATGTAGTAACTTGCATTTCTGCGCCATCGCGTTGACGATACAATCGCATTGCTCGAGTATGCGACAACATTTATTAATTTATGTAACACCGTACGCACCCGAGACGGCCCTGTGTTTAGAACATGAGAATCTTAATCGATAATCTCGGGTTCAAACCTCTTCAAGCGCCACTGAATTTCCATGTGATAAAATTTGTATTTATAATTCATCTCGTGCTCGGCGGTGTAGGAAATCGTGTTCCTTCCAAAAGTTTCCATCAACAGTGTGATAGAACTATCTCGAAACCGGGGTGTAATACATTCATTATAAATTGGTAGCGCGAGATTATAAACACACGTAGTTCTGCCGCTTTGAACTAACTCCTCTCCCAACTACGCGGAGAGCAAAGCAAACGAACTAAATGGAGTTGTATTAAATTCTAAGCATATGGAAACCATTCCATTATAGTATACAATATACATATTCCATTAGTCTCATTGGAAACTATGATATTACTTCTACCTGCTTATGTAGCCTCAAAAGGTGATCACAATAACACCAAACAGTTTTACCGTTCGGTAGAATAGCTAGTGAATTGATGGTACCTGAAAAGGTCCACCATTGTGCTGCAAAGTATTCAAAACATTGCTTGTTATTTTTTTAAATTATATATCTGTGAAATGAATATTATGTTTATGCTCGAGATATTGTGGGTGCAGTTTTAGAGGATCGGCCTCAATGAAGCCTTCAGAGAGTTGAACTGGGGTTTGTTGCGTTTGTAAAACAATATACCTAAAATAATCGACTAATTGCGTGATTGCAATCCAACAATTTGCGAACGATTTTAAACTCGTACCTATTACTAAAACTGCGTAGCCAATCGTGACTAATTTCTTAGATGTTAACTTAGATCGCGTATAATTTGCAATTGATTTTCTTACAGTATCAACCTCCTGTTCACAATTTATATGGCTATTTACTTCGAATTTTCAAAATAAGACTATTAAAAAATGTTTTGTTAAACCGTTATAATAATAACATAGTATAAGAATAATGCACATTGCTTCTGCATTGAAGTTTTGCTCATAGATCGTACCTTGAATTTCTATGATTTTATTTTTAAATATCATTGGAATCTAAAAACAGAGTCTGTTATTTTATTAAAATTAAAAAAAATAAACGTTTTAAAATCATAGATGCCAGCTCTTCAATTTTATAAAACAAATTCTTATATTTCAATTATTTCAATAAAATTCTTCAAAGCGCTCGACGCAAAATCATTCATTTTTTTTATATTTATTCAATAATTGGCAATCGGGCATGAGGCTCACGTGATGGAAAGTGGCTATCACCGCCCATTGCCATGTGTAACACCGGGGGGATTGCCGGCCTTTAAGAAATGTCCACGCTCTTTTCTTGAATATTTTGTTTTACAATTATTTCAATACGTTAGTATAAGCCAACAAAGTTACAGTTTGAAAAAAGAACACCTTCAAAAGTACAAACAAAAAAAAATAATATATGATAACATTATGTATATATTACATATAAAAGGATATATTTAAATGGCTTCTTAATAATCGAAACGCGACGAAAATTGGCGCCAACTGTACACTTAGCAATAAAAATATTTACTCTTCCTAGGGGGATAATATTCTTCACGTCATCATATCTTTCCTCGGTTGATAAAAAATAAAGATATTTTTTTTATCTATGCTAAGCATTATATATTATTAGAATTCATTATTATTATCATGGACTACATCGGTTTCACTAATATTATTTATCGAGAAGTGCTCGACATCATGCGATCTTTTGTTTTAAAACATGTCGAGCTTTCCTTGATAAATAATGTACCGAAGTAAAAATTCAATCAATAATCATATGAACATATAGAGTTCATTTATAAATAATGTAATAAAAAGTTCAAAAGAAAAATATATTCTCTAATATTATGAGACACTTGGCGCTTAAAGATTTAGGACTTCCCTTGTTACAACCCTCTTAAGCCAGCCTAAAGCTCGGATGGCCTCCATTTCACTTATACTGTACAAAAGTACTCCAAGAGTACGTATTTTGTTGAAAAATAAACTTAACTCGGAGTAACGTAACGTGTAGTTACAACTTTTTCGAAACGAAAAATAACGATTTTTCAAGTTTAGAAATAATAACAGCGAAACGAATTTGCTCTCCGCAAAACTATATTCTTAATTTAGCTGTGACTAAAAATTACAAAAGTCTTATCAGTATTATCGAACTACTTTATCAATTATAATGCCTCCCTCTTTGTCAGCCCAATTATTTAAAATTTTGATGAAAAAAATTATATTAATTTTTTTGATCTCATTGTAATCAATTGGTTATGTAACTATTATTTTTTGTGATGTTTTGTGATAAATATTTTATTTAATTAAAATTGCATTCCATACTATTTGTATCTATAAACATTGTATACAATCTGCAATATATAAATGAATTTCATAAATAATTATACAACTACCAAATAGAAATACTGGTCATTATCTTCGGTTTGATGGCTGAGTCGGCCTGTGCACAACAATACAACATCTTAGATTCCGTAGGTTGACATTGACACTTTTACTTGATCGTCTGGGCACCCACCCACTCATCAGATATTCTACAGTCAAACAGTAGTAATCAGTATTGTTGTGTTCCGGTTTGAAGGGTGAGTGAGCCAGTGTAACTACAGGCACAAGGCACATAACATCTTAGTTACCAAGGTTGGTGGCACATTGACGATGTAAGGAATATTTAATATTTCTTACAGCGATATTGTCTATAGGCAATGGTGACCACTCATCATCAGGTGGCCCATTTGCTCGTGCGCCAACTTATATCATAAAAAAAGACAGTTTATAGATTTAGAATGTCAAGTCTGTGCCTCAAGGTATGGTCATTGATCGTATCACGTAAACCATTTGTTCGTAATAGTATAAAATACTTTTACTAATAACTACTATAAATCTTACGTCAGTATCTAAACTCGTATTTGCAACGTCCCATTAAGTCACAATCTAGAGCCGCGGAAGAAATCTCTTATTGAGATAAGCCTTTATTTGCAGCACAGTCTTTTTCTCGTTAAAAATTCGTAAGAAAATCATCGTACGTAATATAATTTAAAAAACCGTGTTTATAATACATCTCTTGCAGTACAAGGAAGGAAAACATCGTAAGAAATATTAACAGCCAGCATATATTAACTTTGCCCAGCATTGTAACATTAATTTTAAATGTTGGAAAAGAGTCACTACTGAGTTTCTTAACGGTTCTTTTGGGTAGAATCTACATTCCGTACCGGTGGTAGTTTTACGTTTATTACAGCTGTGTAGACTGACAATTCAAAAATTCTTGTAAAAACCTTAAATAAAGTATTTTTTAAATTTTTTATGGAAAGATTGGAAGTATTATCTATACTAATATTATAAGTGAAGTAACACTGTCTGTCTGTTGTTTCATGACCGAACTACTCAACCGAATTGATGGAATTTGGTACGAAGCAAGCTTAAGCCCCAAGGAAAGACAGGCTACGTTTATATGTCACCAACGCGAGCGACGCCACAGGCGACAACTAGTATTTTAAAAGCAAGTGTAGTTGATTGGTATATTAAGAAAGTCGGAAGGACGGTGGAATGTCTTTAAGGGATAAGCATGCATTTTAAACTTAACTTATTCATGTCTTTTGTATCTGTTACCTTCCTGCTCCGTACAGTAAAGTCTCAAATGAACAAGTCGATTTATAATTTGGTAATCTTCGTTGATTGCACAAGAGACATGAAACATAACGCTCAAGGTTTCTTAGACTCGGGGATTGTAAATTTCTCGATTTTTTTTCAGATATCGAGTTAATCTGTTTGAAATTGAATATTGTACTTATATTAGGCAATCACTATTAGTTTATCATTGACATTGTGATCCGAACTGCGTGCAAATTAAGTTTAGGGAAAAACGTGAAAAGTTTGAATCATTAGCTTTTATGTAAAAAACCAACTTCGTTTTATATTTATAATATATTGATGTGATATCACCGTCACCCAAAAATTAAGACTGTTTGGTATATAAGCAATTCCTCACACTGTCAACAAGGAATCTAAGATACGTCTCTTCAGTATCCTTCAAACTGAACTCAAACTTCAGAAAGATTGCGTACAGCGTTATATAAGTATTTTCAAAATTTGAATGTGTTCTTAACACTTATTGTGTACTTAACATATTGACCAAATTTACGGCAACATATCACAAATATAATTATTTCAATTTATTTTAAAAGGTTACAAAAGATTTAAACTGATTTACAATACGGTTTTAAACTTTCTAGCTTCAGCGTCAAATATTTAAGACAGGTCATTGGCACTGTTCTCGATTTAATAAATTAATAATTTATTTATAATGTAGAAGTACCTTATTTTCCCCTTTTATTTATTTTAGTTACGTTTTCTACATCTTTAACTCACGATATATCATTAGGTACCTGTAAGTAGCAGAACTTTTGCTTTGATAATTTTGAAATGTATATTTTTATTTTTTGTATCTACTGTTGGTTGTCCTAATGAAAATAAAATAAAATATGTGCAATGAAAGTTTATAATCGAAGAGCATTACGTACCAAAGTTTTTCTACGCTAAACATACTCATATTGTATTTCATGTTTATGAAATAGCAATTAAAATAATAAATAGATTATCATTAGATCACACAAATATAATTTACATGGGATTATTGTCGAGCGCAATATATAAAATAAACCATTTTACAGCTCTAAAAGACATGTTATCTCTTTTAAAGCGAAACAAGTGAAAGAGATAGACCCATTTTTATGTGTGTGTAGAATATAGTCCACAACTCTTGGGCTTAAAGTCGAATTGACCGAGCAACAAGTGGTAGGTTGAGTCTGACCGGTTTCAACGGCAACCTGCGGCTGACCTACTCTGTATGTTTCTATCACGCGCGCTACAAGCATTGCCTACATAACTATGCCTACTCGCTGTAGAAACATTTAAACTTTTATACATAAATAAGTAATGTACAATAATCTTACTAATGTCAAAATAATTAGTCAAAATAGAAAATTGAGCTTGGATGGATGTTAGTTAATCACGTCAGAACGGCTGAACGTATTTGAATGAAATTTAGCACAGGGATAGATTATAATCTGGAATAGCAAATAGGTTACTTTTCATCCCTAAAAACTCATCTCTTCATACAAGTAGTATTATGTATTTGATAGAAACAGTCGTCGTTTCTGACTCCGATAAGTCAGCACATCCTGAGCAAGGTGGCGTCTGCGGGTGTTTTGGACATTTTTCGGTACTAAAATATAACCTACATATGTGGAATTCCAGACATATAATAAATAAATAAATAAATATAAATATTGGACAACATCACATACATTACTCTGATCCCAATGTAAGTAGCTAAAGCACTTATATTATGGACATCAGAAGTAACGACGGTACCACAAATACCCAGACCCAAGACAACATAGAAAACTAATGAAGTTTTTCTACATCGACTCGGCCGGGATTCGAACCCGGGACCTCGGAGTGACGTACCCATGAAAACCGGTGTACACACTACTCGACCACGGAGGTCGTCAAATATATCTATATAATATATAGTCTATATCTGTGACAAATTTCATTCAGATCTGTTCAGCCGTTCTGACATCATTGAGTAACAGACATCCATGCAGACTTTCACTTATTTATTATATTAGTAAGATTAAAAATGCCTTAAATAAAACTAATATAAAACTATAACGGAACACCATTTTTTGGTATGCAAATACCACCCATGGAATATTTTTGCAGCTGTTTTCGGTAAGGATTTTGAGTATCGAATTTCCCGCATACTTTTTAAAGCTTGAACGCAATTTTTTACTTAATTTAAAACCACTCAAAATCGCATTTGTGTCTCAGTTGATATTCGACTTTTAACAATGATTCTATGAAATTTTATTTTTTTTAGTTAAACTTATTTTAAAACCACAGATTAATAATTAATTCTCATTTGAGGCTAACATTCCGTCAACAGTCGAGTATGTAGGATTGTGTTGTACGATTTAATGACATCTCTTTATTTCAGGCATCGTGGCCCATATACCTTTTTAGCAGGTTAAGTAGTACAAGGGCCTCTGATAGTAAATTGATCATTTCACCTTTGCTAAGTCACTGGCACTTTAAGAGGCCACGCCTTACGATTCAAATGCGCTACATTTTAGTTATTAAGATCTACTTGATAACTAGTTTGATGGCATTAAGAATGCCACGAGAGAAAATACTTTTTCGTATCATATCACCCGAATGTAATCTTTGTTTCCGTACAAGTAAAAAAAAAATGTCTTAATAATATATCAATAAATCCAACAAAATAAAATGCCTTTTATATGGCTATAACTAGACGGACTGGCAAATATTTAGATATTGGTTCTTTAAGAAATATTAATCATTCCTCATATAACCAAAGCGCTACCAAACTGAAAACGGAAGTACCAAAACTTTGAAGTTTCTTTGTCCGTCAGGGTAGGTACCACCCATTCATCATACAATCTACCGCTAAACAGTAATACTCAGTATTGTTGGGTTTAAAGCGTAACGTAGAGAGTGACTAAGTGTAACCTCAGGCAAACGGGACATAACATTTATGCATAACATACCTATGCCATAAAAAAGGAACTTAGAATAAAAGGGCGAAGAAGAAAAGGATTTCATCCAGCACAACCAAGAAGGTTTATTTGAGACATGTATACTTCAATAAATTAACAAAGTAAACGCTTCGATCCTAGGAATAAAATTTAAAACGAGTTCGCATTGAAAGACTTAACTAGTTTTGATACATTCGATACAAAATCGACGAAACAGACGAACACAAACACGAACACAAAATTAGTGCATTTGTACGAAAATTAAGTGAGTCGACTGAGTTTCATATAATTTCACTGTGTTAAATTATTTTTTAAACAAGAAACGATATAGCCCAATGGATACAATACAAAGATCGGAAGTTCAAATCCACTGATATATTTGACGTTTGTGAAACTCAACGTTGCTTAATGTATGTATGTTAACATTGCAAGGAATAAATTATGTGCAGGGTGACACTCTGCCACCAGTATACATCAACACCAATTGGAGACGATTGATGACATAATCACTATACTACCAAGGGAGGCTTTCATCCAGGTGGGACATTAAGGGGTTGTCCCATTAAATGATATTATGTTATACCAGTATGATGCAATTTTTTTAAATCTGAATAACATATAACCGAAAAGGTTTATTGTTTTAACTGAGGATATTGTGGTTTCGCTTGTAATATATACCCGATGGTAGCTGATACAGAATGGGTGGCTTTTATGGTTGTACGAGGTGGTTGAGACTTCCGGTTTGACCAAACAAAACCAATAATGCGAATATTAAAACATTTGTATTGTTTCATCTGATATTTCATTTGTCCATCTCCCATCCCTCCCATAAAACAAAGTCACCTTGTCCTATATGATAAGATTCTATCATCTAAAATGTTAACAGTCCCAGTATTTACACCGAATCACTAAATCCGAAGCACAGCAATGGTGATCAATGAATCTATAGATAACTTCACGAATACTGAACTATTGATTAATTATTTATTTTATAATTTAACTAGGAGGGCGGGCAAATGGGCCATCTGATGGTAAGTAGTCACCACCGCCCATATACTATGGCGCTGTAAAAAATATTAACCATCAAACTTCGCCAATGCACCACCAACCTTGGGAACTATAATGTCACGTCTCTTGTAATTGTAGTTACACTGGCTCACTCACCCTTCAAACCGAAACACAAAAATACTGAGTACATACTGAGTACTGCTGTTTGGTGGTACAATATTTGATGAGTGGGTTGACCCAGACGAGCTTGCAAAAAACTTTAACACCAAGTAAAGTATAATTTTGTTATTTTTTAAATTCATAAGTCTTCTTTTCTTGGGAAGAGAAGTAAAAAATATTTCTTAACAATGAAATATTCGGTACCAAAAACTACATCTGCAGTTGCATTTCTTTTAATATTTTTATTTATATTATATAAGCTCTACTTTAAAGAGTTCTAAAGAAGTTTGAGGAATATTCCGCTTTGTATAAACGAGGAATTTAGAGTATTCTCATTAGAAGAAGTAGTAAGCATGGAGCTCTGGTTTAGTTAGGCGTCTGACATCGAAATACAGGTGTTTTTCTGACCCTTAAGCTATTCATGTGTGGTCTAAGTTAGAAACGGCTGCAGTGTTATGAGTATTGAAAACATAAGTTTACTCGTATATTTTTTTAATTTATACATTATTTGATAAAACTTCTTAAATAAACTTAACAGATAACAAATTAAAAGGATATCCAAAGAAAAAGTATTTATGTGTAGTCCGTCATCGTAACATAAATCTTTTTTTATTCAACGTATACCATTGAAAACATGCCTTCGTTCAAGTTCAACTCGTATCGATAAGCTGATGAAGGTGAAACGGCGGCCAAGGCGATAAATATACTTTGTTAAGCATCTTTACTCGCCATCGACTTCAAATCTATTTAGTTATAAATAGATAGGTAAATTGTACGAACATATTTAGGATGGCAGGAATTAACTTTAAAGTGCCAAAACATATAAACCATACTATGGTAAGAAGGGACCTTCGCTCGTATGCAACAGAACTTAAGAAATTTAAATAACTTCTTGTGAAGTCAATGCACACCATGAAATCCAGATGTAAATATCCTATAGCTACGATAACTTTGAACACAAAGTCAAAATATTTATTAGAAAAACAAAATTGGATTGCACTTAGTAATTAATTTATTAATTTAATTAATTCATTCTTTTTTTTTATGATATCGGTAGGCGGACGAGCAAATAGGTCACCTGATGGTAAGTGGTCATAACCGCCCATAGACAAAGGCGCTGTAAGAAATATTAACCATACCTTACATCACCAATGCGCCACCAACCTCGGGAACTAAGATGTTATGTCCCTTGTGCCTGTAGTTACGCTTGCTCACTCACCCTTCAAACCGGAACAAAACTATACCGAGTACTACTGTTCGGCGGTAGAATATCTGATGTACCTACCCACGCGGCCTACCACCAAGTATAATCATTCGTCAATTTGATTCAAAACTCAATTTAAAATCGTTTTGTATTTCGTAATGAATAATTTATTACAAACATCCTTATTCTACTCAAGTTGTAGTCAACAAGGAGCCGTTATTGTCATAAATGTTTGTTCTCATTCGTTTAAATACTTAAAACATTAAATTTACAAGTCGTATTCAAAGATTAACGTCAAAAAAACGAAGTATGCGTTTAATATTTAACTTTATATTATGTTACAAACATGATTTGAGTGTTCATCTCTACGAATTTATGACAAACAGAATTTTATAGCATAAACGGATGTTTTATAACGTGTACTTACTGAATTTACGGCTTCGTCGTTTTCTGTTATTTACATCACACATAACAACACGGACAGTTGCAACTACTTGGGGTGTGCCGAGGGAAAAATATTTTAAGATGGAATTGAAGTGTGAAGTTCCAGTAATAATATTATGTCGACCTGACCGAATTTCAGTCATAGCGCTCAATATCAAGTTTGTTCGCAAAAACAGAAGCAATCTATATTACCCTACTTTCAGAAAGCATTCAAAATTCCTCTGTTGCCAAATTTAAATGATATTATATGATTAGTGAGATTGACAGTCCACCTTGGGAGTGAAACGATCGCCTCCTGGCTATTTCTTTTCATAATGAATATTATAATATTGACAAAAAAGAAAGACCCGCTGAGTTTCGTTCGCTGGTTCATCTCACGTCGGGGTATTTTCTTTTCCGAACTGGAGGTAGTGTTTCATTTGACAATTAAAAAGTAAGTTAAATTCTATATTGAATAAAGGAATTTGAGTTTGAGTTTCAGTTGAGTTTCGTAATCTAATGGTACGGCGATTTGACACGATCGGAGATACTAAAACTAGGACTACAAGATTTGTGAGACAAGAAAGTATAATTCTAGTGGTAACACTTACTAATTTCGGGCTAAAAATCAACTTCAAAAGCTATTCAATCATTGGAATTTCAAACCGGAACCTCGGGAACTGCACCCTTAAAACCTAGCCATTAGTCTAACGAGACGCAACGTACATAAGTTTCAATACGTTTGAGTAATATTATTCTGACGGTGTGTGAATTGGATGCGCTTTTTTAATACATCATTATATATTAAATTTTTTCTGTAATCACTAAACTAACGACTTCTAAACGACTGCACGGATTTACATGAAACTTTTGGTAATGTTTGATTCCCTGATTAATATGTATCGAACCGAACAGATTCTCGAGGTCTCCAGATATTTTTTTAATCAAAAATATTAAGTTACTTCACGTGTGTGACGTCAGGACATATATCTAATATACATATATAAATATATAAAATTAGTGGTTTACGAAATATATATTTTTTATTTTTACAGATGGATTTTGTATACTCGGGCCATACAGCACTACGCTAGGCTATAGATATTTCTGTCCAAGAATGAGGACGTCTGTCGTTACGTAACAGCGGATTATGACCTCTCCATAGCCTCCGAGGTCTTAAGATATTTCGGGACACTATGCGACACGAACACTAAATTATAAGAGGGATATTATCCTTCTCAAGGAATAATTACGTCGGGTTTATTTACGCTCAAAGTTATTAAATAAAATATAATAATTGTATTATTTCTAAGATTTTGAATATATAATTATATTGTTATAAATGTTAGTGTAGACGTATCATCGAAGTGAATTAATTAAAGGCTCAATAGACTAACCTTAGTTAAGTCTCAGTCAGCTGAACGGCAAGCAATTTGTTTCAATTGATAGAATGCGTGTTCAAATTCTAACATTAGCACTGTGAGAAATTTTAACCATAAACGTGCCACCAATATTGGGAAATAAGATGTTATGTTCCATGTGTCTGTAGTTACACTGGCTTACTCACCCTTCAAACCGAAATACAATAACACAAAGAATTGCTGTTTGGCGATAGAATATGCGCCGAATGAGTTTTACTCACCTACGTTTGCATGAGCCGAGATGGCCCAGTGATTAGAACGCGTGCATCTTAACCGATGATTTCGGGTTCAAACCCAGGCAGGCACCACTGAATTTTTATGTGCTTAATTTGTGTTTATAATCCATCTCGTGCTCGGCGGTGAAGGAAAACATCGTGAGAAAACATGCATGTGTCTAATTTCAACGAAATTCTGCCACATGTGTATTCCACCAACCCGCATTGGAGCAGCGTGGTGGAATATGCACTCTCTTCTCCTCAAAGTGAGAGGAGGCCTTAGCCCAGCAGTGGGAAATTTACAGGCTGCTAATGTATGTATATAATATACGCTTGCATAGTCACCAAGTAATACTTTGAAATTAGTTTTAAAGTCTATGGAATTTCAATGGCCATTGGTAGTACGCGCCGACGTTTACTGGGCTTGTACTTAATTGTGTCAGAGATAATGAGGCGGGCGTTATGTAGCGATTGTACGCACAAAGGATTTGTATTCTAGCGAATAGTTCTCATTAGTTGTAATTACTAGAATCATTTATTAGACCCGACTTTCCGTACCCGTAGCTCGTCTAATTTTAACACGAGAACGCTATTCAACCTCAATAATAATTGTTCTTCGTTTGATCTTTAGAGTTCTTTGACCAAAAATATTGTCTTGTATTGTAACCTCTACTTGTTATGAACCCACGATGCAAAGAGTTGTAGGTATGTGGCGTCGTTGCTCAAAAACGGTTGAACCGATTATGATTAAGTTTTTGTTTGTTTGTAGGATGACTCACTCGAGTTTCTTTTCTGTTATGTTCTGCTTTGAAGTCTATTAGATTATTTTCTCGTTGTTGAGGGCATGTGAGAAACTTCTACTGCTCTGATCGATTCAAAATGAATTATTTAGTGAGTACTGTTACTTCAATTTTAATACTATTTATTTTATACACGTTTTAAGTATTTTATACATTATTATCTAGGTATTTTATAGAATACCAGATTATACAGATTACCGGTACCACATATGTTTATTAGGTTCTTTGTTAATCGAGGTCTTTTTAAGTTAAATATAAGATTTTATATTTGTAAGTGTACAAACTTTGCCTATGTACATTGTCCATTACGTACATTATATTCAAACAGTACGTGACGACGCGACGTCAGGTACAAATCTGTAGAAACGTCGAGCAAAATAATAATAAGGGGACGCGGTAAGGAATCGCGGTTAAAACCCGAATACAATGTATGAAATGATATTCACTACACTATTGCAACACAGATCTGGACACGATAGCCTATAATGATTATCATTCGTTAGCCCCTTGTACCATTTAACGCGTCGGCAGTCAAGACTGATGACAAAAGGATTCGCCAACGAAAAGTCGACCGCTTACTTTACCCAAAACCTTCTCGGGACCGACTAGTGCGTTACGTAAAACTAACTAACAATATTCACAAATTTTATTATATAAAAACATATTTAATAAATAAAACTATAAACATATATTTAACTAACAAACAACAAAGATTTTCTTAAGATTGAGAACCGAAGACTACTTTAAGTTTAACTTAAACTTTTAAGGAACTTTGGCAACCAATTCATTCCTTTCCTCTTCAATTTTAGAAGATTCACTCAAATGTCAAAAGTGAAAACTCAAGTAAATTACTTGTGGTAGTGTTCAAAGTTACGAAAGTATCCATTTAATATTATAGTATTTGTTTGTTTGAACGCTCTAATTTTATAAGCTATAAATCCAATTTAACAAAAAAAAAAAAAACAATTTAGACGTTTAATTTATAAGTAAAGTTACAGACTGTATAACATGACACTACAAACCACGGCAAAAGAGCAACGTTTAAGACAACTTATCCTGCATGGAGCAGTACCTAAGCTATATGTATGTCATTTAAAAAAAAAGTAATGTAATGCTTGCTAATTAAAAGCCGTGTCTCTATCGTTAGATCACTACGTATTAAATTATTGCATTATCTGAATTATTTAACCTGAACAGGTTTTAAATCGATACGACAGTTAGAAGTATTTTATTATCGTCCCCCTAGACTCACTCATTGACCTGGACTTGGAACTCTAAGCGAAGCGATTATTAAGCGCGTAAATAATAAAACATTACTTACTTAACTGTAACAAATTCACGGCATTTGTGACGTTTTTGTACTACGAAGGTCTCTTTATACGTGTACTTGTCATTAAAATCCTTCCAGTATTTTCGGATACACATATAAATAAATTCATCTATCTTTTATTCATCTGTTAAAATATCTATCTATATAACGTATAATTTATAAGTGAGATGTAATCATCTCATATTCCACCAGTTATCATAAACGTGCAATTTAGAAGGCAATACCTAAAGCTCCTCAAATATAAACTAAGAATGGGTTTTATGAACTTAAAGGGTGACTAGGGATGACTCCGTAAAGGTTGAATAGGTATAGATTTATCTGAGTTTGTGCGAACCCTCCAGATATATAAGCAAATAATATATATGATTGAAACCGTGTTATTTACAATAGCACACAAAGTTAAATAGTTTTTGAGAGTTTCGTTTAATTATAACTAGTTTAGATAAGAATTTTTTTTTATCAAATCTTGAAGTTGGCCGTACATAATTCAATTAGTTTTAATTAATAATTAAAAAACTAATTAATATAATACCAAAAATCTGTGGGATATTACCACAGTAAAGATATTAAAGCAATGTTATGTATTTCTAAGATATTTCCCAACGATCACTCAACCTTCGAAAGCGCCGGTCCAAGATATGACCTTAGAATTACGATAAATGTTATCTGTACTACATATTTACTTAACGTGCAATGCTGAATATTTTTCTTAAAATAAATCATCAGTGGAAAGGAAGAAAGGTATATACGCCAAAATGGTACTTTTGTGAAATAAGTTTTATACTTAAGTTAGTGAGCATCATATTAAAACACACACGTTCTTCAGTCTCAAAAGCGGTGTTTAAGTTTCAAATTTAAACCAAACTGACAAGTACATACAAAAAACAACCGAATTGAGAACGTCGTTCTTTTTTTGAAATTATAAATTTCTATAAACGTATACGTTTGCTGTTGTTGATAATACTATGACTAGCTGTAAACATTCCGTACCGGGTTATAAATAACATACATTCAATAAAACACAAGGTAAGAAAATAAACGATGGATATGTATATATGGTATATATATTAATGTAGCGTTACACGCTTGTATTTATGATCCAAGAGCCGGCGGACGATAAAGTGCAGTGTTTTACAAATACAATAATATATCCCGCTGAGTTTCTTTCGCCGGTTCTTCTCAGGTCCGAGGTGCTAAATTCCGAACCGGTGGTAGATTTTTGACAATCAATAAGCAAGTGTAAACACTTCTATATTGAATAAAGATTTTTGACTTTGACAATTCGATGATTGTCCTTGTATAAATACATAAAAAAACAAGCTAAAAATATTTCAAGAGTTATTTATCTAGTCCAGAATTCAGAAAAGAGTAAACATTTTTAGTAAAGCTACTATTCTTTTTATTTATAATACAAGGGAAGGACCGCTTCGCCACGACATTAATATTGCAAGTAAACAATATTAAAAAAAAAAAAAAAACTTTTTCAAAAAAGTTCTCCACAAAGTTTAATTCGAATACGTTCAGCACTTTCGGCATGAACAAGTAAGCCCACTTATAATATTTAATTTATTGCTACAATTTTGTCTATTACCAAGGATATAGCAACCCCATCCTAAAGTTTATAATACACTGACACATACACTGATGAGCAAGTGTATTCAAAATGCCATCAATCCTGATTGCGAGGGTACCGTAGGAACGGAATCGTCTTCGATTTGTTTCATATCAGGCAGATGATCGGGTTCGTCTGCCATTATGAGTCGCTACCGTTGCTCCAATACCAAAAGGTCGTATGTAAGAAGATAAAATAAGTTTATATATCAAACTGCAATGAGTCGTGTATCTGTATCGATCTTACTATAAAATAAATGTTTTAAAAGTAACGTTAATACTTTAATCATGAAAACTGCAGAAAGAAAAAATATATAAAGGCAACATTGTGTTAGAGATGTGCCATATGAATGTCATACGAATAAAACTATTCAGAAAAGAAAGAAAATATTCAGGGTTTTTACTCTTGTAAAGTTCAATCTGACATATAACCTTTGCTCTAACAGTAGCGAAATACTTAATGAGTACGAGTGAGTTAGATCAACAAGAGCCAGCAATATACGACATTTTACAAAGTAATTTTATCTGAGTCATATCAACTACCGGCTCCTTGTCTATCACACTTGACAGGTTTTTACGCAATGGTATCTTCGAAGTTTAAGATCGACAGTTTTTATTAGGAACTCGTTTGAGGGACAGGTGTAAGTAAATACGGCAGGCGCTAACCTGAAGCATTTGTAAATACTATGTTTTTATTATCGCGACATAAGATACAATTATCTGTCTGATATCTCGGAAATATAATCCATTCCTACTAAAAGTGGCTTTCAAAATATTTAGCATATGGTGATTCTTTTTCCACTAAGTACTAATCGAAGTAAATCTCAACGGAGACAAACTGACTACGCAGGACATATTATAGTGCAAAATTGTGTGCGCAAAAACTCACACACAGGTGCACTCTCTAGTATTTAACATTACACATAACATAATACGATGGAACGGCAAATCTGAAACGACCGTTGCGAGTTCAGACTTAACGTGCTCTCCGAGGCACGGGCGTAATCACACTTGCAACGTCCAGACTTTCTGAGAATTATTCGACAGAAAAATACAATAACTTTTTACCGTTACTTGTAAAATGATCATTGGCATTGTTGAAACGATCGGATCGAATTCGAGGCTTCACTGGTCTTATGTCACGGAGTTCAAACGTCAGTCCAATATCTCGTGATTCACTAAATGATTGATGAGAGTGATCAAACGCGGTCGGATCTCGCTGATAAATTAAACGATACAGCTCGTAGTGTAGTAGAATTCTCTACGTAATACGGTTAAGCAGCCAATCACAGAGCAACATAAATTAAGGTTAGAAAGATGAAAAGGAATGAACTTTTGTGATAAATTGGTTTTTATATAACATTTTCGTTTTTTCTTATTCCTTTCAGATTTATACCAGAGGTTACTTTGCCTTGTATATCTGTTACAAATACTCCAAATATATATCTATTCAGTATATCGAGATTCGACGTTTAGATACTATTATATATATTTGTATATATTTTACATTGAATCATAATTGTAATAGTTATGTATATTATTACTTAATATAAACACACGTTAAACAAAAACATAGTATTGCCACATATATTACAAGGTGTAACTGCGACTTTCCCCGCGGGTCATTTATAAAAAAATACCTATAGCACACAAACTCTCACTCCCACCCCTTCAACCCTCGAGAGGCGAATTAAAAAAGCCGATGTCCTTCCCTGGAACTCAAACTATCTCCATACAAAATTTCATCTAAGTCGGTTTAGCGATTAAAGCCTGAAGAGGTAAGAGTTACTTTTGCATTTACGAAATCAAATTAAATTTTACATTTCATTGTATTAAAGCAGCATTTTATTAGGACACAGGTTTCCTATATTAGGAAACCTGTGTCGTACTATATATGTATAGTAGATCTTCAATATATTATATTGACAAGTAACAGTCTTAAAATCTCCCACAGACTGAGGAAGATTTAAGCTTATTAGTGAATATAAAAAATTAAATCGTGACAATATTAAAAGTATTAATACAGTATCGATTTTATTCTAATTCAATCTATTCTACAAAGGGTACAACATTTTATCCAATTTCTAGTCTTTTTACAAGAATTCGTTTGATATATAAGAGACAAATTTGGAAATAAATTTAACCTAATACGATAAGGGTGGACTTTGAAGAGGGTGTTACCCGACAAAATAACTCGTACTATTTGCGGTCTATTAACGCTGCGGGAATTTTGTTTTGTGAATTTTTTCAAAAGTCATTTTTAATTTTAATATAATAACGTCGTATATTCATATATAACACTATAGTTCGCTTCATAATCTGATAAATAATTAACGATGAAAATTGAATAAAAAAATTACCTTCTAACATTAAAATTTTCCGGTTTATTTTTACTATTAGTTTTGTTGTTTTTATAATTTTGACATA
The DNA here is from genome assembly GCF_037043105.1 of Vanessa tameamea. NCBI lineage: Eukaryota > Metazoa > Arthropoda > Insecta > Lepidoptera > Nymphalidae > Vanessa > Vanessa tameamea. The sequence continues at coordinate 11,032,214 of NC_087323.1, forward strand.
GAAATAATTCATAATTCTCATCAATGGCAGACAATTTCACCTTTCAGTTCAGTTCAGACCTTTTGGAATAGAGCGCTCTATGACGTCAACTGACGCCTTTAAGTACCGTTAGCAATGTCATCAAGGTTGTTTATATAATATTAAATGATTTTATTTTTCAACCAAAATTTGTACTAAAATAGGAGACAATTGTACAAGCAATTCTGTTCAAAAAAACCCGGTGTACCTACTGTTTAAAAAAGGGGCGAGAAGTATAGAATTGCATGAATTTAGTATTGAAATTAATTTCAACAGTTGTGTGTACAATGAATTAGGGTACTCAAAGATAATTATAAAAAAAAATTATATAATCGCATACAATTTTTTTAATACTAAATTCATGGAATTGTTTTTCTGACAGTACATACAATCACTGCTTCGTAATTCAGTTATAAAAGGTCCTATCGTAACAGCATATAGATGAGATACCTAACATTTTCAAGATCGACGGCATATTTATATAAAATAATTTTTAATTAAAAAAAAAAAACAAATCTCAATTAACAATCATAGGCCACGATTAGACTATGAGCTCAGTATAATTAATTGTCATTATACGCAATTATAGCCTCATTTGCGTCTAATTCGCAATCCAATTATTAGTATACGTAATGTTTTATTATATTATAGCTCATTACTATGTTGATCATACCTTCATAATATGTAAAACAACTATGTCTGTTACATTAGAATTACAGATCTTTTATAATGTAGTTTATATTAATAATGTTGCTATATAATTCATTATATCTAATATTAAATTAACATATCTATCTATTTACTAATCTAATTGGTGGAATACACTCAACATAATTTAAACAAATTTCAACGTAATCTTTTAAAAGATTTATCAAGACAGATTAAATACCAAACTTGAATACGAATGTTTCTTTTTTCTTATATAATATATTAATTAAAAAGTTATTCATTTCCTTTTTAATTTCTACCGATGACAATGAGTATAAATCTGATCTTGGTCGACCAAGGCGGCTTCTCGTACACTAACTAATCGCAATATGTTAGACTGCACAAGTTTTTGCAATCACTAACGCCTCAATCTTGACCGGGAAGAGTTCCGGTGGAGACAGTTGGGGTGTAAACATTGTCAATTTTCAGACTCCGCTGTACTCGCTCAACCCGGATTTTGAACCTATCACTTCCGAACTGCGGGACTTTCATCTAGCCACTACACTAACGAGTTAATTTACACTTTTCTACCAATAATAGATTCAGTTTAGCTGTATCCGTTACCTTAACATCCTATAATAGATTCCATTGAACAATATGATATTATTCTTTCGTGCAAACCACACGCTGTCATTTATCGTTAGTCTTGAACGAGAAACATTTCGATACTTCACCGAAGTATCACTAAACATCACAAATTTCCCGCGGGATAACCGTAAATTGAGATCTTGTTTACATCTATTGTGATAAGCGAGCGAAGTTATTTTACACTAACAACGTAAATATGATTGATAACGATAAAATTAATAATACTCTCCCTCTTTACGTTTGTTTTGATTCAAAGCCGCTATCGGTATATCTGTCCAAAATGTCATAAGTATAGAAATACTGTTATTAATTTTACATAGATTTTATGAAAGGCTATGTCGTGTAGATTATTATACTTTATAAACTTTTGAATAACGAATTTATTCATCATAATATCTGTAAAATAGACACGTTTAAACGAACGTCACAATGCCATATTGAAATATGTCTGACCTTACAAAACAGTCGTGAATAAAATAAAGACTTATTTTCATAAATAAATACAAACACAATCGAATTACGTACGTACGTTCGTAAACACCCACACGCACACAAAGTATGATGAATTCGACAAGCAAAACGTTTAGAAACAAATACATTTTGTTTCAAACTTTACGAACCATTACCTTTTATTTAAAAAAAAAATCCTCATTCAAATATAGGTACCTATATTTTTTTTATTTCATGTATAATCAGCAAACTACTAAATCTAAATATTTACAAAACTTCTTGGTAAACATTTCGTATACACAGCACGACACTAAAAAATGGCCATTCAACACTTTCAAATAAAGAACACATTCGAAATGGCAATTAGCACTGACACTGCCGAACTGAAATTGGAGGCAAAAGTGACACTAACTTTTTTTAAACTCACGAAACGTCACTCCAACGCAAAGTATCGTGGCATACTACCGATTCCGCCTGTCGCCCGGCCCTACGCGAAACCTAGTTACTCGTACAGTCGGCTGCAGAAGTGAATGAACAAAGGAGAGTTTTGTATAACTGAGATACAAAAGCAGTGTAATAGCGCACCAGTTTTGTAAATATTATTTCGTTAATTTCTTTTGTAGGCGACTGTGTAGGCGTTCTCTTGTCTTAATAAATCGAAAGGTGACAATCACCGAATGTTTGCAGTTTAAGATTTGTGCCATTGTTTAATTTACTTATTGGGTCTGCAAAAATTTACTTGGAAAGTACAAAATAAGTTCCTTTACCCATCCAACAATAAACTCAAGTCAAAGTAACTAAGCCCGCAAACTCCTTAAATATTCGCTGACGCAACCAGACCGCCTCCCCTACTACTGTTTACTGGAAATTATGAAACAGTGTGTATTAAACAAGAGGCAAATAACCGCATACGTTACGGCTTCCCAGCGTTATAAATATTAATTGAACGTTCATTATTTCGTTTCAATCGTAACTTGTGTAAAATTGTATTTACATAAAGTGAATTTTATATATAATTTATTACGTTAAATAAGTATGAGGCTAGTGAATAATAGCCGAATGAAAGGAACTTATATGATAATTATTTTTAAGAAACAATTTTGAGTCATTTATATGAGTATGAGGAGATTAAAATTTCAAGGTCGAATTTGTATGCAACGTTTATATGTAACGTAAATCGTTTCTTACAAAGGGATGTTTCATTCCTGTCACTTATATAAGTGAACAGAATGAATTAATGAATGAATGAATGGAATACGAATAAACGAACAAAGAAACGACTATTAAATTTATCATTATTTTACACTCACGTAGAAATAGCTAATGACCGAGTTACGAATGATTTGAGACAAAAACCTTGAGATTGATGAGTTTACTTTTAATATCAAAACATTAGAATTGTTAAATGATGTCGTTAAACGGTAAGAGACGAAGAAACGACCGTCGTTATTCGAATAGATTGGAGCGAAGCGAGAAGTGGTGACAAGATTTAGTGCAAGCCCGATGTGTAGACATACTTGTCAATTGTTCTACGGAAACCCTTATTTTGAGTTACATAATAAACATAACATAAACATAATCAGCCTGTAAATTTCCCACTGCTGGGCTAAGGCCTCCTCTCCCGTTGAGGAGAAGAGAGTGCATATTCCACCACGCTGCTCCAATGCGGGTTGGTGGAATACACATGTGGCAGAATTTCGTTGAAATTAGACACATGCAGGTATCCTCACGATGTTTTCCTTCACCGCCGAGCACGAGATGAATTATAAACACAAATTAAGCACATGAAAATTCAGTGGTGCCTGCCTGGGTTTGAACCCGAAATCATCGGTTAAGATGCACGCGTTCTAACCACTGGGCCATCTCGGCTCTTATTTTTTTTTGAGTTATTTCTTGTAAATTACAAATACTGGGTATAGGTGGTCAGTGTAAAGTTACGAAACAATCATTAAATCAATCGATCTATACTTTATGTTATAAATGCGAAAGTTACTGTCTGTTACCTCTCCACGTTTGTATCGATCAAACGATTTAATTTAATTTTGGTATGGAGATATTTTGAGCCCGGGGGAAGGACATAGGTTGCTTTTAATTCACCCCTCGAGGGGGTAAATGGGAATGGGGGTAACGGTTTTTCCGATACAGGTTAAATTTTATAAATTTCAAAAGAAAGTAAAGATTCACCTAGTAAAAATAATTCAAGATAAACTTTTAAATTAACATTTTGGACAACATCACATACTCTGAGCCCAATGTAAGTAGCTAAAGCACTTGTGTTATGGAAAATCAGAAGTAACGACGGTACCACGAACACCCAGACCCAAGACAACATAGAAAACTAATGAACTTTTTCTACATCGACTCGGCCGGGTATCGAGCCCGGGACCTCGGAGTGGTGTAACCTACCCATGAAAACCGGTGTACACTACTTAACCACGGAGGTTTTTGTTTTATAATGAGATAAATTTAAAGTTACTGAAACGTAGTAAATGAACTTATGCAGTGATATGATATATCTCTATAGACAATGATACCTGATATAATCTGAGGCATATCTGGCATTCCTAGCGTTACAAAAGCGCTGCAAACCGTGGGATATAAGTTTAAGTTGTCACTACCGGAAAACAACAACAATAAATTGTTATTAGACCGAAGCATAATCGGTATATGCGACATTGAATACCTTAACAAATATTAGTATAATCCTGTGTTTCCCAAAGTTCATCGAACCACTACTCATCTAACAAAACACTTCCAAATTCGGATTTAGTTTTCACGCCGAAAGGACATAACTAGAAGGATGTATCAACTTAAATTGTAAACAATTTTAATCGCAACGACTTTCAAAAGTCGAATTTATTTTTAATATTAATCAACTGAAAATCTTGACTCACACAGGCACACGAAGGGAATGAGTACTCGCAACCCACTAGTGCAAGTGCGCTTTCTGTAAGAACTCTTAACTCACCGCAGAAAACGAATGTCAGAAATTTATTAATTATTATAAAATATACATGCTATATAAATACATTGAATGTAAAATCTTATTTCGAGACGCGAAGCGAGTCTTACATAAAGACACTAGAATAATTCGTCTACGAACGTAATATTTTGTAGTGTTAAGCAAAAAGATAATAATACCTAATAACATCGAAAATTATCGTACATTTTAATTATGTATTATTAATATTTTAAATGCGTAATCATTCCTTTGAATTTCAGAGTCTATAATTTAAAAAAGTTAGATAGTCTTAGTAAACATGATAGAGAATTAATTGTTATGAGGTATATACGCTTCTACTGCCTCTGAAATATTAAAACGAGTGAGACCCGGAGCCGTTAGTGAAAATAAAGCTTACATAATTCGAAAGGTATTACGACAATGAAATACACAAAAAGAAAACATTTGAATCTTAGATATTATTAATAAAGTTTACTTCCCATTGTAATTCTACCAACGTTATTTATTGAGAATGCTCGGCGTGTTTTGGGAGTCTGACGTCATTGGGGACGTCATTTTCTACTCCATGGCGATGGGAATCCTAATCTTCCCCGTAATGAGTCGACCCGCTCCGTTCCGTCGATGAATTATTTTCGTTAAGCTGAACACATATTAATTCTTTTGTTTTCGTAATAGCCGACGGTATTTTATTTAAATGTTAAAAATATCTTGTAGTATATCCTTTAGTCTAGTCGAACAATCTCGCAGACGGACGACATAATTGCATATTGATTTCGTGTATAGTGTGTGTCTAACTTAATAACTATTTTTAATATTGAATATTAATGTTATTTTTATTTAAACCACTTTGTAACAGCAAACAAAACCTAAGTTGCAATTTATTTTCAATCATAATATTTTATTGGTTTTAATATACGTATAAATCTCATATATAGTACCGCTAAGCAGCAATACTCTATTATTGTGTTCTGGTTTAAAGGTGAGTGAGCCAGTGTAACTGCTGACACGAGGGACATAACATTATTTAATTTTCAAGGTTGGTAGTGCATTGGCGATGAGGGGAATAGTTAATATTTCTAAGAGCGCCGATGCCTATGAGCGTTGACAGCCCATATTTACCCGTCCGCCTAACTATATCATAAAAAACCCCATTTATGACTTTTTGACAAATTTTACTATTATTATCAAGTTTTAGTATTTAGAATATATTTTGAATAAACTTCTTCTACTACATGTAGAGTACACGACTTACGAAATCTTCTCGAAACATAAAACACTCCTTTACTGCGATAAAATTTCACGTTATCCGTATAATAAAGCTTATCCTCGCAAAATGTGAGGTTCTAACTTCTATCCGTGTGCCCTGAAATAAATGCTTACAGCAAACTTGAAAATAAACTCGGACTTCTCGAAAAAATAACAAGGGTAGAATCCTTTTAGCGAATTACAATGTCATTTATCTATCAAATTTGTTACTTCTGCGTGAATACTTACTAATATAATGCGGAAATATAACCATCTTTATTGTGATGAAATTCCGTATTAATATGGATGAACTATGAGGATGGACTGCGATTTTTTATAAATAGCTAGCTGCTCTATACTGTTTCACGTGAATTCGGTGAAGTTTGCCGTTTTTCGTGTTCGAAATATGAAAATTTGTCGTTGATATCATCGGGTACACGGCTGTCTATAATTTTTCTCAATATATGGGCTATCTAACGAAAAACATTGGTTAAATAGTCCAAATCGTATTGCTACGCTCTTATTAGTCCTTTAAAACCAGCAAACTCTTCTTCTCTCAACTTTTTGACTTCACGTGTGGATAAAATAAAAATACGTTCTATACAAATAAAGTCATATGTTAAAACTAGTGAAAGTTTGTGTATTGGGGTATTTGTAATTCAGTCACGCGAACCAATGGACGGATTTATAATAATAACATTTGGTTCAGGAATCATATCGTGGAACAGATCACACAAGAATTCTAAATTCAAATTGTCTAGATTTAAAGGAAGTCAAATACTAAACCTTTTTCGAAGCGCACTGCATCTTTTGGTATAAGTTTAATGTACCTTTATTGGTTTAGGCATTGCAAAAAAATCGTTTCCTCATTTATTAGTAACTACTCGTTTTTTTTTTTAAATTATTCTAATAAAAAAAATATAATTTAATTCACGGCGAGTGTTTTATTTTCACTCATTCAAAAATTGTTTACATTTATGACAAATTCTTACGTATGTACACGAGGCAGCAAGTATTCTTTGATCTATTCACTGACGAAAGCACGCCGCACTTTAAATTAAATCATGTTTAATAAAATAAATTTAGTAAATAAAGTATATTTCGTTAATGTTTTATAAAAAGAAAATCAGGCACGTGAATTTATCATTCGCTTGTGTCTCATTTAATCGGCGCATTATGTAAGCTATATAAGAAAAGGATTTGGCAGTCTGGCAGGCAGATGGACAGCCTTCCTTGAGACTGCTTTTACTGGTGAATTGCGCTGAATATAATCGGGTGGTTCGATTGAAGCGCTTAACGTTAATTCCCTTGTATTCCCGACACCCACGGGTTCGCTCTAATCATAATGATATCAATGTCAAATGTACATTTGTCAAATTATCACAAACGATTTGAAGAATACAAAAGCAAGACAGACGCAAAGATTGATGACATTTGGCATAGCGCAATAGAAAATAATATTTACTTGGTGATAGGGCTCTGGGCAGTCATCATATATTCTACGGCTAAACAGCAATATTGATTTTGAAGGGTGAGTGAACCACTGTAACTAGAGGTACAAGGGACATAACATCTTAATTTCCAAGGTAACGCATTTGCGATGTAAGGAATGGTATTTTTCTACGGCGCTAATGCGTCACATTTTAAGAGATCTGGTGGCTTTACCATAAAAATGATGTACTTTCCCATAAAAATCCAAACACCCAGTGGTCCAGTGGTTATAACCCGTAACCGATGAAAATGAGTTCAAACCTCGCCTGTTTACAGTTTTATTACACTAAAACTTAAGTTTAAACATTTTCCAAATGAATTAACTTCGTGTATTTAGAATTTTATTTTGGTTTTTGAGACAAATGTATTAAGAAAAATAAAATAAGATTAATCCATTACACAATTCAAAAGAAGTAGGTACAGCGTTAAGGTGAGATCGTTATCACAAAGGAGTTCCGAAAACACTTCAAGTACCTCGCATCACGACCATGTCAAAGACACCGACGTCTACGCCTTGCCCATTTGAATACTTGCAATACGTGAAAACAGGACAATTTTGAATACTTCACTCAGATAAAAATAGAGAATCCAGTCGCGTCGAATATCTATTTTTGCTATCCAGTTTTCCCGCGAATTATGTCAGCAAAGTATCCACAATGAGCACCCGTTTAAATCCGTTACTACGAATAACGAGAACAATTGGCTTTAAAACTATGAACGGGATTATAAATGGCATAAAATTTTACAGATTTTTTTTAAACCAACCGTTAAAAATCGTAAAAGTTAAAATATACAATTGAATTGGTTGAATTGGTATAGTTAACATTTATATATATTCATATGGTAAATCTGTAATGGATCTGTGTCACTGTAGGATATATATATATATGTATATATGTATATTTACACATGAATACAAAAGGAAAAATCACAATGTTTTCGAATATTTCCTGTCTGTGCGTCACGTCACACTATGATCTAAAACTCGTTATGTTGATTTATTATTTGTTATAATATTAAATTATGTATATGTATTACAATTTCCTTTCTATTTTAATCTACTAATAGACAATATACAAAAAAATAAACGAAATACAGTGGTCAGCAGTGGTTCGGACCTTTTCAAGGCAATCATTATAATAAAGTGGACCAAGGAAGGTGAACGAAAGTTTAAATCTTCAGCTATGCTAAAATCGACCAGGAAAATTAATGAAGAAGGAAAGATAGAAGTTGCTCACTACCCAGAAGCAGAAGAGCGTAAAATACACGAGCGATCTCATATAAACGTCCCACGATTGTCTTTTATACTAATGAGAACACACTCGAGGAGATATGACTGTTTTATTTGTTGAGCCTAACTGAAAAACTACTAAATAAATATACATAAAACTTACATCAGAAGATGCAAAGCGTTTCGGAGAAGGTTTCATTGTACAATATTATTATAAAAGTATCCACGATGGTTTCCGCTTTAACTAATTTCTTGATGTAACAAGCGTAAATTTCATGTTCTAGTATTTTATAAAATTTATGCATTTATTTGAGCATACAACCATAAGTAAGAATATTCTCGATAAAGATCGAATCTATCGAGGTCAACCTGATTACATTTAAATTACTTATATAATTACTTGGTGGTAAGATTTTGTGCGGCTGGGTATCCACTCATCAGGTATTCATCATATAATACGGTTATATTATTTTATGGTTTGAAAGGTGAGTGAGCGGGTGTAACCACAGGCACAAGGGACACATCTTGGTTCCCAAGGTTGGTCGCGCATTGGCGATGTAGGGAATGTTAATATTTATTACAGCGCCAATATCTATGTGTTTCCTTCTTATATTATTTAAAAAAAATACAGGACAAGTCGCTTTGATTGACCTTATTATATATAAAATGCTTATTATGTAAAAAATAAATTATATAATTTAATTTAGAACTTTAATATGCCTACGGATATTAAATGTAATTACAAATGATAATAATATAAACCAATGTAACTACACTGACTCACTCGCCCTTCAAACCCGAATAATACAATCATTCTAAGCTTAACGTAAACAAAGCCGTTATTGCAATGAAATCTAACAAATCGCACGAAAATACACCGAAATGAATCAAATGGCATAGTTTATGAACAAAATGTCCGGCGTCTAACAAAGAGGGCAAAGAGCAGGAAACTCGATACAAAACATTAAATAACAACAAAAGAGACGCGTGACGTGTCACACACACATACGCAATTAACACTGATGTGTGATTATGTTAGTGTGCAGCATTATTATATTCAGAGTATTCCAGTTAAACAAAATATAACATAGTTGTTAAGTATTGTACTATTGATTATTAATTGGATTTTTTAAACATTATAAAATGTTCCTTGATTTTGTTTCGCGTTAATTATTATAGTTTGTGTTTTACATTCCTGAACTAAATACGCCGAACTACTGACGAACCCTAAATACGAAGTACATTCTAATGCAATATAATGTTAAGCTAGTCCCAGACACACGATGACGAAAGTACTAAGTACATTGGTATTGAGATAAAAAAGTATATTAAGAAGATCGGCTTAATTTCAAAGGGATTTATTTTTTTAGATAATATGATATCGTATTGCTGTTTCGATTTGATGGAATTTGAGTCAGTGTTATTACGTTCGTATTTAAGCTTTGCGCCATACAGTGCTAGTATATATAGCATATTCCTATATTAATATAGCATATTATTATAATATAATGTATCTTTATAATACAACACTATTACTCTTAACTTTATATATTTCTCTTATATAATAGAGTTTATATAAATAACTTTATTTAAAGTAATTCTTTATATTGCTACCCGCACTAATATTATAAAAAGGTACAATTTGTTTGTTTAGTAATTCCCGGAATCCAATTCAAAATTATATTTTAAATATCATATCGTTTTCTTTATTAATAAACTGCACCATTACCAGCCAGTTCGCTTTTAAAAAATATGTCTATGGTCTAAACCAATCGAAGTAGGAATAAAGATAAACAAACCTTAGATATACGTATTTGCTAATAGCTCGGCTGTATTGTGCACTACTAAGTTTTTTACTAATATATCTTTATTAATAAACAACACTATTACAATTAACTACTAAAAAACACTTTATTTTTACTTCCGAAATTCCGATAACAGTTTAGTCGACGTTCAAAACGCCATTTTTTTGCAAATCCATAGTGAATATCATAGATTAATCAAGCTCTCAACCAACGATATCGCGTCAATTTTCTGTCAAATGTTGTTTATTTGGCTTTTTTCCTGTTATGATTGGAATAGAGTATATGCACAAAGTTGAAATTAGGCCTTTGCTCATCTTTTATCAAATAAAAAGAAATAGCTAATCTCATCGAACGAAATATCTTACATAATTATTATCTGCCTTAACTTACAAATGAGTTCGTTTGAACTTTAATAAGATACGTTTCGGCGTTGAGTTCTCGAAATTAGACTATATTACAATTAAAGGAGTAGTCTATATAAAAAATATATTTATACAAAAACAAGTCACTAACAAATATATAATTTATTTACTTGATATTCTTTCAGGATTTATTTATCTTAATTTACGAGTATGTAATACATTTTAATGTAGATTTTGTCTTCAGAAAAATACAGAAGGAGCGCGCGAAACATTACAATGAAGAAACAAAAGAAAATACAAATTAAAAAGCGAATACTAAACACCGTGTCGTTTGCATTTGTTTGGGTTGATGTATTACTTATAGGAAAGTTTCAGTAGGCATACAAAAAAAGTCCCATAAATGTACTATTAACATAATATACCTAGTACTAGTACAGATTTATAAATTCACACAATAACTGTTGTTTTTAGTGATGACGTATAAAAAATAGGTGCAACCATATATATTTTTAATATTTAATTTAAAATCGTTCGCTTTTATGATGTATACTTTAATTCGAATCCAAATTAACAGCAACAAAATAAGACTGAGGACATATTAAATAAATGAAATCACTTTTGTTTATGTATTTAGTAAAAAAAAATAATGACGGTACATTATTTTTCATTTTAAAAACATATCCGGAATAACAAGCGCCTGTTCGCCAGAAATACCGCGGTCCGTTTGGTCGGAATGTAAAGAATTTTTCAATAACACTGCCAGGGAGTTCTCTAAACTTTGCGAATTACATTTTAAATTATTATTTATCGCATCGTATTTTTATAACGGCTATTGTTTGTAACAATACGTTTTTATGCCCTTTATATGAATGGGTTTTATTAGAAAACAAAAATAAAATTTCATTGTACCTAGCTTACGTGTCGTATTGCTGTCACGGCTTGCTGCCGTTGGAACTTCAAAACGAACCTACAATATGTGTATACTAAAACCTTATCCGAAACACGCTACATCTTCCGGTATAAGTTTTGTATATGGCATATAGTGGCTTAGTACTTTTTTCTGTTAGGCATTACAATAAAAAAGTATTTTCTTTGATTAGTACAGAAGAACCAGGATATTATTTACTACTAGCAATACCATCCCGGCTTCGCACGGGCGCAAATTAGTAATTAAGAAAATGTTATAATATAAATATAATTCATACCCAGTAGCACTCGGGAACATTTTTACCAATGATTTTTAATTGAAAAAATAATTAGTTCATTAGTTTCGGACATTATATCTCACATACAATAAAACAAATTTGTATATTACTTTATAATATTAGTATACGACTAGCCGTGCCCGCGACTTCGTTCGCGTCAAAAAAGTTACTGTTGTAGCCTAAGTTACTCCTTATTACATCAGCTATCTGCCAGTGAAAGTCCCATCGAAATCGGTCCAGCCGTTCCAGAGATTAGCCGAAACAAACATGCAGACAAAAATTGAAAAATATGTTATTTTGGTATATGTTCCCTGTACATATACATAGACATTTAGGAAAAAAACGGTTATTTTAACATTACAAACAGACACTCCAATTTTATTATATTTATAGAGTATAGAAGTTGAATACAAGTTTGTATACCGATTGAGCAAAAGAAATTAATTTCCAAAGTGTTTCAGAACACCGATATGACAAACAGTATTTACCAATATACATACAAGTTTGCTGCTATGAGCGCATTGAATTTAAAAAAAAGGAATGTAGAAACAACCGTGAATAACCAAACTAGTACCAATATTTATTCTTTCTCACCAAAGTACGTATTTCGGTTACTAGTTAAAAACTCTAAACATTTTTACCTTGTTTATACATAAGAATCGTTTCGTTCCTAAATATAAAAAAAAAAAAATTTAATAAAATAAATTTCGAACGTAACAGTGTTTCTTTTACCAAAGCATAGCGTGATTCAGAAAATAGAATAAAGTGAACAACGCCATCTACAGACCCTGTATTGAGTTAAATTGTATTGAGTCTTTATTTTTTTTAATTTTGTAAAAAGCAAATGTATAACTATCAACGGATATTTATAATATATAAACGAATACCTTGCCCTAGAAAGGTTGTTTGTCGAAGTTGAAAGTTTGGAATTAATCATTCATAATAAGATAAACTAATCTCGCTCTAAGCCTTGGAATATACCATATAAGGTCAGATGAAACCGATATATGTTTGAAATATTTTATTATTAATTATAATAATTATTTTAATTACATCGACCTCAATTTAATTAGCATATCACAGGTATGTCATCAATTAGAACTGGCTCTATAAATTATACGTAAGTCAATGGATCTGATTTATTTAAAAAAATAAACAAGCTCGAGCAGACCGATATGAAACATTTTCCGTCAGAATTAAATGTATTGCCAAAATTCTGCATTTATTTATAATCGGTGAACAAAATTTAATATACGTACTTCATACGATAACTTAACTTCGTATTAGTTTAAAATTAGTTTTTCTATAACTTTTCGTATCAACAACATTTTTTAATCATAACTTATAATGAACACATGAACTAATTTGAATTTAGTTTTCCAATTTATATTATGTAAACAATGAAAGTTTTACTTCATTGCTTATATATTATATAATATATAAATATATGTTGCTAATTTATTATGGCTATTTATAAACTTGTGGATTTGATATTGCGAACAAGATTTGCTCTCGTATTTTCGGTAATTCTCGAATAATATATATGATAACAATAATCAAAGTCAGATTTACTTATCTGACTAAATACTGAACTCTGATTGGTCGCTTATAGCGTCATCGAATGCCACAAACTAATGAGTATTTAGAGTACTAACTAATTAGTGCTACTGACTTTAAACGGCGATTAAAAACGACGTTAATTTTTTGTCAACGAGGTAACAGCTGTTTATATAATATGTATAATAAAATAAATGTCATTCATATACTACACTGACCTGATATTTTTTGATGGAGTCGATCTGGTCCCTCGTGATGTCGTGTGCTGGGGGCCGCGGTGGCGCATCTCGGGGGGCCTCGCGCGGCGGCACCGCTGGCGCTCCCTTTGCTGTGCCGTTCACCTGCTAATATTGACATAGTGCATATAGTTGGTATATGATTTAATTAAAATAACATCACAGAGAAAGTAAAGTAATCTACACTTCAAATGCTTTAATTAATTAACAGAAGCTCATAACATATGCATCCATATGTATAATCGGCTTAGTATTTTCGATAAAACATACTACATACGACAAATCAACTAGCTCGTATATGACAAGCTGTATATTTTGTTTTATTCATTTAAAATATTTTAGTTTTGTACAGATAAAAAAAAAACATTATATACTTTATACTTAGACAATATAAACAAAGTTATTAGAAGTTCATTAAAAATAATGGTTATAGATTCAAAATAAACACAAATTTGTCAAAATTCTGGTCCCAAATACCCTCGTTCCATGACAGATTTCAAGCAGGAATATAGTTAAATACAGAAATTACATAAATTTACATGTTATGTATAATAACAACTTACATTTCTAATATAAATTATAATAATGATATATTTTTACATATAAATTAAGGACATGCTATAACGTTTACCAAAAAATACATAATCATCTTTCTAAATTAAATAACATGCGTAGAAAGTTCATCACTTAAACTATATTTTATTGAAAACTCACTTTAAAAGTCTTTCTGTCAGTCTGTTGCTCTTTTACGGCTACATCACTACGAAGAATTGGATGAAATTTGGTATAAAGCAAGTTTGAACTTTTATATGCCTAACATTAACCCTTAAAACGCGACCAATGGAATATATAAAAAATATATATCCTTTTTGTTGCTTATTTACACAATTAAAAAAAATACTAACTAGAAAACGTGTGTTTTTTTAATATTTTTAAATTGAGTTCTCAAACATACTTTATTATACATAACGTTATAAGTCTTATATAAAAATATAATTCAGTATATAATATATAACCATGAAAACCTGAAAAGAAAAAAAAAACTGGTTAAGAATTAATCTGAAAGGAAATAGACCAGTTAGATTTAGGATTATATTTAATAAATACATAGTTAAGAGGGTATTCCCGAAATAATATAAGACTAAATAATAAATAAATAAAAAAAATATTTCTATATCTCTGATTATAGATATGTCTAGATAGACTGTCAAAACTGATAAAAATATTGGCCAAAAGTTGTACTACGACACTAAGCACACGCACACTGGTAAAGCAGTATGACGTTTGGCGAGTGTCAAGCGTAGCTGTCACGCACACCAAGAAAATAAAGTTGGCGACGTTTTAGTTCTTTTGTAGTGCGACAATCTATCTACATACATAAATATAAATAATCTAAGATGTAAAATATATCATCTAAATATGTTAATAAAAGCTATTTTTTCTTTGATAACAAATATCAATGTCATAAATATATAATTTTAATTTATGTATTTAAAGAATCGCACAGATAAGCCAGCGCTATTTTGTCCATAGACAATAGTTATTTGATGGCTTAGCTTTATTTTCCTTTTATTATATACACATATATATATTTGTAAATAAATATCAAGTCGTTGCTGTATGAAAGTTAATATTCTATAATTTAATAAAAATATAATTTTATACGTATTATAAGCCTAATTATTCGGTTTTATTACCGATTTATCTTAGTTATGAGTCACTTCTTTGCAAACCAGTGGTAGATTTTTAACGATTAATAAACTAGTGTAATGCTTTCATATATTAAATAAAAAAAATGTCTTTGACTTGGCTTTGATTTGATCAATGTTGGCAGATTCGGTTGTGATTGACAATCACTTTTAATTAGGTAAATAAAATAAATAATTTCTATCGCTTAATTAGATCTCGTTACCGCGGACAGTAGCTTAGTGCAAGAAGCGTGAATGATACTCTAATGTTAATGAAAGTGAAGCAAGAGAAAATACAGTAAATATTTAAAATCTTGATTATTTACGATAAAAATGGATCATAATTAATTATATTATACAGCAGGTCGGTCAGTCAGGTGAAAAGAAGGTCTTTATAAAATACCAGCAAAACTTACGATTACCAGTACTGTATTTCATCTTTTATTCGATGGTGAAAAGAAACAACGTGATGTTATTCCGCCCTATATATCAAAACATACTGGGAAGGGCTTTGCCCAGCGGATCGTCTTATTCGAATGATGAGGAATTGTGTCTAATAAGGGCACTTTAATTAATTTAGTTTCCATTGAATACAACGTTTAGTCTATAATGAGTAAAGCCCTACATATTGTAGCTTGAATTTTTGCCGTAAATAGGGAATCGGGAATTCTTTCTTATGATTTTCATTACGTATAGATTTATTATTTAATTTTGGAAATTCCACCCACTCATCAGATATTCTACCGCCAACCAGCAGTACTCAGTATAGTTGTGTTCCGGTTTGAAGAGTGAGTGAGCCAGTGTAACTAGAGGCACAAGGGACATAACATCTTAGTTCCCGAGGCTGGTGGGGCATTGGTGATGTAAGGTATGGTTAATATTTCTTACAGCGCCATTGTCTATGGGCGGTAGTGGCCACTTACCATCAGGTGACCTATTTGCTCGTCCGCCTATCGATATCATAAAAGAAAAAAATATCCTTACTGAAATATTTAAGTGCTTGTCTAACGGATACGTACGATATCTTGGCAGATAGAAATATTAATAAATAATTATTTTATACAGACTAAGTGAAAATACATTTTTACTTTTATTTCTTATTTGATTGTAAGTTGTAATAAGCTAACTATTTATTTTCATTATTCTTCAAATACTTCAGCTTAAGAGGCATAAAATATTTTTTTCAAGAATTTCCTTTAAATTGTGTTTTTTTTCTAAAATTTTATATACCGTAATGATCCCCCAGTTTATAAAAAATAAATATAAATAATCGTAAATAAATGCAATACACATCGTGAAACAATTATTACATACTAAATATATGGAACATAGATTTCGTAGTTATGATATTGCAATATTAAATATCTTATTAAATAGTCTCCTCAATAGTTGTTTCAAGAATGTAATAGACAGATTAATGAAATCTTAAAAGTTTTGTTAATCCCAACTCCACTTTATATGAGTAATGCTTGTTGAAATACTTAAATCAATTTACGTCATAAAAACTTGACAAATATTCAACATTAGTTTCCTTTTTTCGAATTCATTATTTTTATTATAATTTATTGTCGCCTGAATTATATGTAAATAAAAAAAAATGTTAGGGCACTAATCATAATCGCGTGGGATGGTGGCAAGAATGCTAGCAGCATTGAATACCCGTTGGATCGCAATTCAGATCCTTTGGGCAAATAATGAACCAGTCCTCCTGTCACCAGTGAAGGCAATAAGACGAAGTGTTATACTTTCAATTAAAAAAAGGGGTAATCTTTTAAAATTTCGGAGATACACTTCAGAAATATGATTTGTCTTATTCGCCTTGTATCTCAACAAGCAGTACCCTCGTGCACCAAACCAACCTATATCCGGAACTACCCATCCCGATGACACCATGAATCATGCGCTCGTGTTTACCTGCAGCGGATACTTTTTGTCCGCGGTACCGGGATACTTGGGTGTACTTTTGACGATTTGCACAAAACTGTCAGGCACGTCGACCGCCACCTCCCTCCCAAGCAGTACAGGCGTCGTGTCAAAACCAGGAGGCAGGTTATAAGAAGCGTACACCGCCTCTCTGATGAGTACGGAATCAGTTCTCGCAGAGTAAGCCACGCCCACCCTGCAGTCTAGCAAAGAATCCTCTCCATTAGAGATCAACAGTTGTATTTTATGATCGCTCAAATTTTGAGTCACGTTCGACGCCACGGATTCCGATCTTTCTGACGTCAAATCGCACTTCGCTGTTTCTGATGAACCCTTACTTTTCTTGCTGCCGAAACTTACTCCGGAACCGTCTGAGCTCTGGGGTAAGGAAAGCAGTTCCATGGTGCTGTTGTTTTTGAAACTGCCTGACCCGTCAGAGCTGGGCCCGGAGATGTCTATATTGCTTTGAAGTACGGTGCTCTGTTTACTCCCAAAAGATGTCCCAGAACCCCCGGAGGATAGAAGAGGTTCGTCATCCCTTGTCCGGAGGCGTACCTGAGGAGGCCGAGGGGGCGGGTACCGGGGTGGTGTCTTGTTCCTCGCGATGAAGCTGTCCGGGACGTCCACCGCCATTTCGCGATGTGGGCCTGAAATGAGAAAGTACAAAATAATCAAAAAATTATATCTATTTTTTATTATAAATTGGTTTAATATTAAACACAAATTATAAGAAGTTATTCGCTAAAATCAAGATAATATTCATGTGATTCTACAGGTGCCTACATCACCTATCAAAGGTGCACTTCTTTTTAAATCTTCTAACAGAGAGAATCGAAGTTTAATTTGAATAAAGTGTTTAATGAACCGGAGAGTAATGTATGAAACCGCGAATAAAACAAGTTACTTCTGTTAACTGTAATTTTTTTCGACTAATAAAACATAATAAACGTCTATTAATTTGTCGGCAATCATTTAAAACACATCGTATATTGGGAACTGAACATATTTCTATTCCAAATAATACTATTGATTGATTTCAAATCCTTAAATAAAAACATCTATATTAATAATGCTGCAAATTTTGTATGGCTGATCTTGGCTTAACTGCAAGTCCGATGTGTATAATTATTTTTACATTAGATAGTTAATTTATTGAGGAAGGTAGCCTATATTACTTAACATTACGACTCTACGGAGTCGAGCAATAACTATAATTTTAGCCAATATGACAAACTGTGTGAAACACGCTTGTATAATCTAAATTTAACGAGGGTTAAGCAGCGGGCCAAAGCTAGTATTTATATATGTAGGTATAAAAACACTTTCAGTCATTAAAATTGCACCGCGTTATGACATAAATTTAAATGATGTAATTATTTTGCAAGGAATTCATTTGATGGTTTTTAATTTTCATTAACAGCCTGTAAATTTCCCACTGCTGGGCTAAGGCCTCCTCTCCCTATGAGAAGCTATGGAACATATTCCACCACGCTGCTCCAATGCGTGTTGGTGGAATACACATGTGGCAGAATTTCGTTGAAATTAGACACATGCAGGTTTCCTCACGATGTTTTCCTTCACCGGCGATCACGAGATGAATTATAAATACAAATTAAGAACATGAAAATTCCGTGGTGCTTGCCTGGGTTTGAACCCGAAACCATCGGTTAAGATGCACGCGTTCTAACCACTGGATTTGGATGGTCTATAGTTGCTACTATTATTAGTTCAATGTTTTATACATTTTCCGAATTCTAAGTAAAATGAATTATTAGAACATGATAGAATTGATTAATAATTTACTAGTGTATTACGTACATACTTCTAGGATTGAAACTGTTACTGAGAATTCGACGGAAAACTCATTAACTATTGGACCAACACGGGGTTTACACACACAGAGATCTGCATACACAAATGACCAGCGACTCAGTAAAATAAGTACTCATTGATATAATACGTAGATTGAAATCGTCTTACATCGTTTGAACCTTGAAACAACATTGGCAAGATCTCGTCCCACTCCACTGAACTGTGACAATTTTCTCTTTGAGACACGGAAGTACAATTCCCCTTGAATTGCATGCATCATACGTTGCAATCCACAGATGATAAAACTAAAGGCACATGGAACGCGCGGGACATTAACGTGAATCAACAAAAGCGAATACAAAATTAAAAGCGAGTGCAAATTCGCGGTACGTTCCCGTTTTGCTATAACGCCAAATCATGCTGTCACTTTCATTATTGAGGTATTAAATAAAGACGCGTCAATTCGCACTAACGATAATTTGTATTCGCTTTACTACACTAAAATGTTCGGTGCGCACATTTGTTTTATAATCATGTCAAAATAATTCTTGCTATTAATTAATATCATTAAGATCTAGTTTATAATTTAAGCTTATCCCACTGTGGTAATAACCAAAACATAGTATGTAATTACATCACATCAAAGAAAGATATCCTTAAGTGTAGATTTCGGGTTATGCCGGATAAGCATCTCAAAATTTTCGCGTAGATAATTAATTTGTATTTATAAATCAACTCGTTTTCGGAAAGAAAACGCATTAAGAAAACTTATCTGTGTAGTGTGTATCGGATAATTACTACTATGGTAAAAATAGTTCTCGAACTTTCTTCTTAAAATAATAGGAAGTTTTAGTCTTAGCGGTGAGACTTTTACTGTTACTTAACAGTCAAGTGGACCGCCATTAGCATGCACTTAAGGTACTAAATTATGTATTTAAATTCCGTAAATTCAGTCACTGAAGTATGAACTAAAGTCTCTTGAAATTAATTTATACGAAGCAGCACTTCGCGTGGACTTTGGACGAGTGTACCTTATCATTCAAGATATCTCACTTTCACAGGATAAAAAAAGTAATGATCGTAAAATAAAGTACGCAGTAATTTACGTCAAGTCGAATGAATTCATTTAGCTATATGTAGGAGCAATAAATTGTTGATTCGACTATATTTACAATAATGCTTAGTAGGCATTTTGAAACAATATAATTTTTAAATAAAAATAATCATACGCAAAGCATATAAAGGTTTCGTATTGTATAATTAAAAAAATACGACTAAATTAGCGACATTCACCTAACATTATACTAATTATATTTAATATGATGGTTTTATATAATATATACCAATAAGATACCATTCAATTAAATTACAATTTTATTTTTGTACATAGAAAATAAAATAATTTAACTTTTTAATCTATACCGAAATCGTAGTATGACCAAGAGGCATTCTTATAAAGCCAAGAACGTCAGAAAAAATATATTTATACGAACGTGAAGTCATTAAAAAATAATTTATAAGAAAATAATCTTAAGTATTCTTGTAATTAACTTATATGAAATAAATTTAAATAGTAGAACATTTAAGATAACTTTTAAATGTATTTTTTTTATTTTGATGTGATATTGTATCTACTGTTGGTTGACTGAAAATAAAATTAAATATGTATAGATTATGTAAGTTAAAATAATGTGTCTCAAATGTACATGCGTTTATGTTTTTTTTTTATTATACTTTTTACTTTTTTTAGGCACAAATACTCACTCAAAACTATTCTTAACACTAGCAGGCACTTTAAAAAGTCAATTAACGTCAGTCTAGCGCTCAAATATTTCAACATCCCGAAATGTAAATTACTCAGAAAAGTACAGTAGTTTTGCTTTAAATAACAACTTTTAACAAATTTAATAGTGGAATAAATTCAATTTTAAGGAAACGTTTGTTGGTTTCTAAAAATAAAACAATCATAATTTATATATAATGATGTCTCTTAAACTGTATTCCGATTAAGATTTGTATAAAATGACATTAAAATATGTAAGAATAGATAATAAATGATTTTCAATGTATTTTTACAGTTTAATCCAATCAAAAAGGTATATAAGTATTAAGTCTAATCTTATTTGTTTCTTAGGTAATTTATTTTTATGACCTTCAAAACATATTATAAGCACCGTGTCGGGCTGTTCCAAGGAAAATGGGTGAATATTTTAGGGATTCATAGGGTTCTATTTTTAAACAATACCCTTCTTAAACATATATTTGTAGATGGTAACACTATTTTTAACAATAATATATAATAAAAAAGTATGTCAGGCAGATTTATGGTACATTTATAACTTTTTAATTAAAAAAAATCGAATTATTCTTCACTTTTCGGTACATTTTCTGTGATGATTCTGATGATGATGAGTCATGATTATAAAAAAATAAGTAAATATTATTTCTCCTATAATTTATTTACATGCTATTAATAATCCAACAAGTTCGCAATTATAACCGGTAAATATATTTATAATCGACGCAATGAAAAAAAAAAATGTTAAGAATTAGCAATACGGCACAATATTTTCCTCATTTTTTATTTTGTCCATTGTTTCGCGAAGGTCGCTCGAAGCACGATATTGTAAATCACTCGAAAAACACGCAATATTAATGTAAAATTAGATGACTTTGATTCGGAGAACTCGAGACAATTGTTTGGATCATAAAACGGTATTACAAAGCTACATTTACAGGTTCGTTTACTCTTTTGGTGTAAGATGTCCACAACTGGGCTTAAGTTGTTTTCCTTTTAAGGACAACGATGTAGAAAGTTTACTAGAACGTTCCTTTTAACCTCAACCATCGATCATATCGTTGTTTTGGACGAAAAAATTAAGCCAATTTTTAACACTTTTTTATTTGATATAGGTTAACGGACTGATTTATGGGTTAGTGACCCCACCGAAACATTGGCATTGTAAGAAATATTAACCATCGCTATTGCACCACCAACCTTAGGAGGTCGACAGGAAGTCAATATAAGAAGAAGAATGACTAAGATGACTGTCTCACTCACCCTTCAAACCGGAACACGACAGTACTCAAACTCAAATTCCTTTAATCGACATAGAAGCATTACACTTACTTATTGATGGTCAAATTAAACACTACCACCGGTTCGGAAAAAGGAACACCCTGACCTGAGAAGAACCGGCGAAAGAAATTCAGCGGGTCTTTTTTTTTTTGTCAAATTAATTACATACATAATTGTATATGAATAGAAACAGCCAGGCGGCGATAGTTTCATTCCCAAGGTGTGCTATCAAACATAAACTCACTAATTGTATAGTAACCTTTCGCTCACAAGCTTTCTTTAACAATTTTTTTAATTTAGCAACAGAAGCATTTTGAACGCTTTCTGAGATCCTGTTGTAGAAGCGTATACATTGCCCCACAAAAGAGTTACTGACTCTATGCAGTCGAGTAACAGGAGTAACAAGGATTGTGTTTGTTCCTTGTACCAATGGTATGAGAATCACATTTTCTCATAAAAACATGAATATTTTTCCGTACATACAAAACATTACAGAATATATCTTGAGAAGCAACAGTTAATATCTTAATTTCTTTAAATTTATACCTTAATGATTCCTTGGCTCCTAGGTTACGCGAATAGCCCTCTTCTGCAGCACAAATATAGTACGGATAGCGGCTGCGTTACCCCAAAGCACAATACCGTAGGACATTATACTGTGAAAGTAACTGAAATAAACTAGACGAGCCGTATCAACATCGGTAAATAATCTAATTTTTTTGACCGCAAATGCCGCAGAACTCAGTCTACCCGCCAATCCTTTTATTTGGGGGAGCCACTGTAACTTGGCATCAAGAGTAAGGCCAAAAAATACACTTGTTTCAACTGGATCCATCGATTCCCCATTGATAAGTACATCGGGTTTTATATTTTGCACGTTTGGTGAGCTAAATTTTACAATTTTAGTTTTTTTATTATTCAGCCTAAGATTATTTACGCTAAACCAGTGTACTATATCAGACATAGCATTGTTTACATCGTCATACTGTACCTGTTTCCTATTAATTTTAAAAACCAAAGAGGTATCATCAGCAAACAATAGTATATCATGTTTGTTCCCAATCAAGAAAGAGCAAGTCATTTATGTATATGAGGAATAGAAAAGGTCCAAGAATTGATCCTTGTGGGACCCCCATACCAACTGAGACCCCAGGAGACCTTGTCCCTTTAACGTCAACCCTCTGAATTCTATTAAGACAAGAAGTCAGAAGGTCGAGTGCACATTCTCTAATTCCATAGTGATATAGTTTCCTAACCAGAGTTTCATGTTGCACACGATCAAAGCCTTTGGATAAGTCGCAGAAAATCCCTAAGGCATCCTGCGACCTCTCCCAGGTTTCATAGATATTTCTTATAAGTTCGATACCTGCGTCGGTAGTCGAGCGACCCCTCGTAAATCCAAATTGTTTTCTATGAAGCAGATTGTATCTATTGAAATATGCTAATAATTGATTTAGAATATTTTTTTCAAATATTTTGCTGATGGTTGGTAGTATTGAGATTGGCCTATAGTTGTTAGGATCTGAAGAGCTACCAGATTTAAATATTGGAATGACTTTACTATGTTTCATCAGGTCAGGAAATACACCACGTTGAACACAATCATTGAATATTATTGCAAGATAAGGTGCAATCACATCAATAATTGAATTAATCACCTTTACAGAAGTATTAAGTGGTGGTACCTACCCAGACGGGTTTACACAAAGACTATATGAACCAATCTGGTTAATAATTACGTCTTTTATTCGCTGTATCATCTCAGCTCTTTTTAATTATCCCTTTGATCCGTAACAAGGGTTTCAAGTTCATGTCTAATCCAGTGCAACACATTGAATTTTTTAAACTTAGCTTACAAAACAAAGTCTAATATCAAAGACGACTTTTGGCTTGTTATAAAAAAACTGCCTTTAAAGGAATTAACAGTTACCGCTGCAGATAAAAAGAAAAATAACACAACAGACTGAAAGTTATTAACACTTTTTCATATTTTTTTAGCAACCTCAATATCGGAATTCATCTTAACTGATATTATATTGTGTTAGATATTCTTGCCACGAAAGCTATTCTCAAAGGAGAATAGGCAATACACGATATGTTATTGTGCTTGAGTGTGTTCACAAACACAGATGCACACTCTATTTCCTCACTATCGTAATCCACTGGGACGGCAATCAGATACGACCCGAGACAATTCAGGCGCAGGATCGACGGCTTTACGTGCATTCCGAAGCAAGGGTTGATAACCAACTTCTTAACTTCGTGCTGTTGCAGAGAATTTCACGAAACAGGAACCCAACATATAATTGTGGGTTTGAAGCCTTGAGATCTGTAGCCTTATAAGCCATAAATTAAGTAATTCATGAGGTACATATTTTTAAAATACATAAAGCAGATTCTAATAATAAGTTAAAAGGAAGAATAAACTAACAATTTTTCTTTGCATTTCTTATACACGTTAACAATGACTTTGATCGTTAACAATACAAGCAATTTGGTACCAAATGTAGTGCAGTACGCCGTAACCGTTGGCGAGAGCAGTGTGATGCGTTCTTTTAAACTCGAGTGAATAAGAATAAACCACGCCGTTCGTGAGTGGACCGTATTTAAATAACACGTGTTATAAATATTCAATAACATATTTACTTGAATGTAAACTGTAGTGTATGTGACGTCATTAAGCCTGCATACTCGAAGGCGTCTCTAGGTCATGGTATCCAATCGCCTACTACGATGAAAATTAACCGTGTAGTGAAAGAAACGTGCGCACGCGCCGCGTAGCAAATCCATTGTGGCGAAAACCGGTAATTTGACGCATAAAGGCCTACTTCGAATTTTTCGTTCTCGTAATAATAATTATGATTTTGCATGCTTTCATTTTCATGACTGTGCTATCATATTACCCATAATTTTAATATGTTCCTCAATGTGTACGTAGCTTATGTCCTCCCTTGCTTCAAATCTCCTTCGTACTAACTACTAACCGTGGAGTCTTAACAGGCAAACGGACAAAGTTACTCTCGCATTTATAATACTAGTATAGATTAAGGATTACAAACCGGTGTCTGTGAGTGACAGCATAGTGAGCATGTCGGCCTCGTCATCCGGTGGCGGGCGTTTCTCCTCTTCAGCGCCGAGTACCACGATACTGGAGCCCGACCGCCTGCGGGGTCTGGAAGTTGAAAGACATGGACTTTTATAATAGAACAACAATAATTTAATTATATTTAAAAGCGTTAATAGTGTATTGGTTCACGGGTATAACATTCGATTTCTCCACCTATCCGCGTTGGATCGATTGGTGGAATCAGCTCCGAACCAGGAGCTCATTTCATCATTAGCGAATGACCTCAAAGAGAGAGGACCAAGCGTTACACCAAAAGTGGATAACTTTCGGATTTTAATAGCAGGATACACCTTACCGTCACTATTTTCAAATGCTCACAAAAACTAACTTCTTACTTCTAAACGAACTGAATCTTTTTTTTTTTTTGAGAAACGTAAATAAATGATTTTACTTTCAACTAAACAAACATATGATTACGAGGGAAAAACTCAAAATGCACATCATATTATAAAGATGAGACGAAAGCGTCCCCTCCCATGAATTTTCTTCGTGAATCTTATCACAGTACAATAAGGTTTAAAATGTAATGTTTTATTTACTTTTCGTTAGTTTGGAGGGCGAAGATGTAACTCGGAGGCGGCGACGCGAAACGACACGCTATGTGCACACGACTTTATGTAACGGATTTATAATTCGAAATTTAAATATCTAACGTGTTGCCATATAGAATTGTTTGAATTTTTAATGTGAAATGGGGTTTAGTGAAATAGTGTAAGAAAAATTAGAAACCGAAACAAAATTCGTTTGTTCGTTTAAAAAAATAAATTATTAAGAAGTTTGCGAATATTCATACAATTGCAAAGACGTTTTTTTTTTAAATATATTCGAACAAAACGAAAATGACAAATGTTAATAAGAATTATTAATTATATTATATTTGTCATTGTTTTGGATATCATTCATTTACAATGTTACTTCTACTCGTATCTTAAAAATTATGTGCCGATCAATCTTCTACGTGTCTTGTCTGTCATACGTGACATATGCAGAATATTTTAACTAAAACAGACACCATAGCGATCAAACAAAACAAGGATCTACGAAAGAAATGTTGAAATATATTAACGAGAGAAAACGGTTAATTTCCAAAAATATATCTCTCTTATATGCTTAGATCTTTAAAATTCCACGACAAATTTTGATGCGGTTTTTTTTATAGATAGATTGATTCAAGAGGAAGGTTTATATGTATAATACATGCACAATATAGTTAAGTGTTTCTCTACTATATTGTGTTTTTTGTGAATATTTTTAAAGATATTACAGATTTAAAACGTAGGCATATAGCGGTTTGTATTGTCAAATGGCTGAAAAACTGTGAACGTTGTATTCTGTAGTATATTTAGTGACAGCATTGCACCCGTACGAAGCAGGCGCGGGTCGCTAGTTATTAATAAAAAATACTATTACAATTAACTACAAAAATCCACTTTTATTTTACTTTCAGAATTCCGATAACAGTTTGGTCGACGTTCAAAACGCCATTTTTTCACAAATCCATAACGAATATCATAGATTAATCAAGCTCTCGAACAATGATATCACGTCAATTCGCTGTCAAATGTTGTTTATTTGGCTTTTGTCCTCTTGTGGTTAAAATAGACCATAAAATGTCTGTTAACTTGTATATAAATGAGTCGAACAGTATCGCATTATATTACTCTAAAACCAATATATAAACATGTATTACATTTTTATTTTTGTTGTATTACAAATATTTCAATGGTTCAACAAAATTTATTTAAGATCAAATCTACACGATGATTCAACGTTGAAACAATTTCAACGCCCACAAAAACGTAATCTCGTTCCTTCTACAATGCCGTTGAAATTTGTAACTGGATTATTAAATTGTTGCACTTTAATTACTCAAGGGAAACAAACAAGTCGAAATACGAAATGACAAATGTTACAGACCTGGCGGTGACATTGGCTGAGCGGTTTTTCCTTGGACTAATCTCGGTTTTTCCTTGGACTAATCTCTTCAGGTTCATAAAAAAAAACTTGTAAAGTGTCAATATTGAAGTGCTTTTAAGAGCATAATTGTTGAGAAAAAGATAAGTGTTATTTATAAGTTTATCATCTCGGCAGATATTTATAGACTGTTAATAGAAATTATAATTAAATAAGTTGTTATTATAGGGTTGACATACAATAATAAGCATTCAAATTTAAAATTAATTTAACTAATTATTATTTATTTAGTTGTTAAAATGTTTTGAGGAGAGCACTGTTTCTTGAAATATAGATAACCTAGCTCAGGGACAGTACGTTTGATTGTATATTTATAAATGAATTGTCTTGTTCTCACAATTTATATTATTTTCCTATACAAATTATACTTTAGAAATTTAATTCGACATTTATGCAACGAAATTGTAAAGTTTCTATAAAAAGATAATTATTATATAACGACATTTTTTTATATACATAATTTCGAAACAAAAAAGACATTTGTAAATAATGGCCAAACGAAAGCTTATATTAAAAATATATATATATTAAAAAACTTCAAGACAGCCAATCAAAAGCAAGAATGGCGCAATTTACAATAGAAAATATTATACAAAAGTTCAGGGCGAAAATAAACACACGCAGTACGTAGTTAAAACAAACTGGGCGATTTTTCCGATTGTCGACTAATCTCTCCACAACGAGCCAGCTTTGTGCCAATCGTCTCGGCGTTGGCGAATAAAACTAAGTGTAGGTTTGGCCTAGATTGCAAACGCACGCGATACCTATCTCAAACGATAAAAAAAACCTATACTTAATAATCTGCAACTTATTATTCTGACAACCAACGCAATAAGAATCAACAATATTCTAATATACGTAAAATATATTTATATAAGAGCACAATTTACAAATTAATAAAGAACCTCCTTCTATTTAATGTCGGTTAAAAAAGTTAAATAATTCGTCTATAATTCAGTATTTATACGAATCGATTTAAATGGTATAACACTCGCCTTGCCACCACTAGTGATGGGAAGGCTGTATAATTTTTTCTCGAGGATCGGAATTGCGATTCAACGTTTTGGTGCTGCTTGCTTTCTCGCCACTGGAACGGTAGTCATGATTTCTACAGTAAATATTATTAATTTTTATTTCTGTTATAAATGTACTAATTTTAATAGTTATTATGTACATTTTACACATATTAAATTAGCGAGAGGATTTGAAGTGATATATTTAATTATAATTATCTAATAGTAAGTAACAAAGGCAAATCTTGCTGAGTTATTTTCGCCGGTTTTTCTCAGGTCAGAAGACTTTACTACCAAACTGGTGATAGATTTCTGGCAGTCAATAAACAAATGTTTACCTTGAAAACTTTGTGTGAGTGTTTATTTATGATCACGTTAATCTCAGGAACCAATTTGGAGATTCTTATACATTTTCCACAATAGATAGATTAATTCACGATATTGATAGTAGCTCAAGTTGGAAAAATCTTGCCGCCTCACAACTTTCCTGGCGTGTAATGTGTAAATCGATAAAAGCAAAAATAATGAACGCTGGAATTGTTCCTCTTAAACAGTTTCGAAAGGCCTACAGCACTATATGTATGTCTCTATATGTGCAATCCCTGCGAAGCCGGGACGGGTTCCTTTATAAATAAAACTTAGTTGCAAGATAAGACCCATAGAATAATAAATACAGTTGAAGTTGAATAAAAGTTAGTAATCGGGTGGTTCGTTGTGCAAACTAACGTCATGATTTGCAGTCGATAGCATTTGTTCTGAAGGTAGAAACAAGTTCCGACACAAATATTAATAAATATAAAGAACTTTCACAGGAAAACGTCATATAAATATTTATTCCATTTCAGGGTACCTCGAAATACAGAGGTTTTTAAAAATCGAAGCATTGCAAAAGGAAATAAAAAAGCGTTAAAATGGTTTTTATTAAAAAGTCCAATTTGTTTTATTTGCCTAAAATCTATTCACTTATTGAGCCATTCACTCATCCACATATTCACTATTTCTGTAGCAATACGAATATACAAAAACAGATCTGGACTAGTGTGGCTACACTTTGTCAAACTATATTGGACGTACGCAGTATGTACCAGGCGCTCCTTCTAGTACAGACTTCATAAAAAAAATAGCGAGAACTATGGAACAAAAAATTAAAAAGTTCCATTTTTAATTTTTTTTTACAATAGGTCTTCTTACACTAAAGAGGTACTAAAAAAAGAGGTAATACTTTTTAGGTTTCACATTCGTTTTTCTATAACGCAACATTAATAATGCCGATAATGTTGTGAAAAACTTTGATACTTTTCACGTTTTTAATTTCGAGCGACTTAGGTCGAGTTTACTAAAATTACTATCCGCCAACAAGACATTAAAAACTACCATATTAAATATTGAGGAAAGCATTATTACATTTAATGTATTCCCTACGCTAATATATATTATTTATCTCATGATAAAGTTTGAGATATAAATGAAATGAATAAACGTATCCGAGCAATGTTTGTGGTCATCCCACAGCCCAACTCGCAGCCATTTGTGGATCAAGAGCTCAAAGCGGCGATGCAAAATTTATACGACACTCGTTTAAATGCTGGATTTTCTGAATTTGTCAGCTCTGTATTAAATAAGTAACAGATTTTATAAACTTATCTCATGCAAATGTTTTTACATGGTTGAATGTTTTAAGTTAAATTCTATTTTTTGATTTTAAACCAATTATGTATAAAAATGATATAGATACCGAAAGATGGAATACATTTCGGAAAAGGTTTTATTTTCTAATATGAAGACATATATGTATGTAACTACTGAGTTTCTTGCCGGTTCTTCTCGGTAGAATCTACATTCCGAACCGGTGGTAGCTTCACTTAATATAGTTTGTTACGACGTTTCAACGATGCTTGTACAAGCCTATTTGAATAATGTATATTTTGATTTTGATTTTATGAATACTTTTCTGTATGTCATTCTCTCAGCAAATACTATCATGGAACGTTACCCATTCGTAGGGAACATTAATATAATATGAGAAAGCGTAAACCGTAGGAACCAAATAATAATGTACATATGTACATCCTGCAAAATTTCCCAGAACTGGGCTAAGGCTTCCTCTCCCTTTGAGGAGAAGGTTAGCAGCATATACCACCACGCAGCTTCAATGCGAGTTGGTGGATTCACATGTGGCAGAATTTCGTTGAAATCAGTTGCGCTTGAGTTTGAACCCGCAATCATCGGTTAAGCCGTACGCGTTCTAACCACTGTGCTATCTCGCCTTTAATGTACATATATGGATTGCAAAAGAGAAATACGAATATAATTAAGGGTGAACAGGTAATCGAGAAGGTCTTAACGTTATAAGTAGAAATTGAAGTGAATGCTTCCATGTCTTCAAAACATATACCTACGGCATCTCCAATTAAATGTGTTAAAGTGAGTTTGTTTGTTTGCCTTTGACGTCTTAACTAATCTAACTAACCGATTATCATGTAATTTTACAGACTCGTGTACCTCCGCTCTAACAGCCGAGCGACGCGCGGAAACCAACAAAACAATGAATGATTATTTTATTTTTAATATATATAATCAATAACCGCAGTCAGATAATTCAGGCACTGTTAATTTTAAGGTCGATCAAGTGGAACAATCCAGCAATTTTATTTAAAATCGTTCTGTGGTCCGATTCAATTTATTTACTCGTAATTACAGTTTTTCAGCATCGACGATTTTGTGAATTGAATTCAATTTCGTGATTAAAACGATAACTCCATTATAATGAACATTCAACGATAATCACTCGCAGTGTTACTTTTAATATGTTACATGAAAAGACTTAAACTCTGATGTACCCATGTATGAATAATGAAAAGTTTAACTTTAACACCGATATCAATAAGCTAAACTTAATAATACATTTTTAACATAGCTTTTATGGACAATGTATGTATATTTAAAACAACTATTTACTTTACATAATCTTGTTTGTATATATTGTTTGTATATAATAAAATAAACGATATAGATCGCTTTAAAGCGGTATTAGAGTGGAGCGAACTGTATGTGTCGTTCATAGAATTTATTTATACGTTGTTCTATTTTTAAGCATTATAGATTTTCATTCTATTTTTAAGTATTATATGTTATAGATTTTCAAACCAAAAATATCGAACTAAACACAGCTTCAAGTGAGCCTCGATAGCCATATATGGTCTTCCGATGTGACAGGTCCGATCCTGACCCCTGTTGAGCTATTGTCATCCCCACTCCTAACCGCTTCACGCTTAACTGAAGGAGAAAATAGATATTCGATACTTGTATCCTGTTTCTGGATGTATATATTTTTTTAAAAATAAATGTAAATAAAACTTTACAACTCTCGTTAAACAAATCGTGCCGCTACGATAAACGGTCGTTAATACTTTTAATACAATAACAGAGTATGTATTAATGGCCTTGGTTGTATAAATATTTATCCTTTTATATCGTTGGGATTGACAATATTTATATTTGAAGCTTAAGTACATCTAGACTAATATTATAAATGCGAAATTAACTCTGTCTGTCTGTTGCTCTATATCAAGTCGGTATCGTTTATTTTTGGTACGAAATTATTTTACGCGACTTAAAGCAAGGCAAAAACCTTTAATCTCTCTCTTTAAAAAAATTTGTTAATGTTTTTATTCACACGGGATTTTAATTATTAATTAATTGTTCTCAAACATTCTTTCTCTTCATTTCATAGTGTCTGTCTGTTATATATACATATAATAAAATTGGAGTGTCTGTTTGTAATATTTAAATAACCCATTTTTACTAAATGCACATGTATGTATACACGGTAGATATACCAAAGTAACATTTTTTACAATTTTTATCTGTCTGTCTGTTTGTTCCGGCTAATCTCTGGAACGGCTGAACCGATTTCGACGGGACTTTCACTGGCAGACAGCGGATGTAATAAGGAACAACTTAGGCTACTTTTATTTTAGAATTATATATAGAATAAAAATAAAATCACGCTACAATATCCAAATAACTTAAATTCAAACAACGCGTACAAAGTCGCGGGCACAGCTAGTTACATAATACATCGCGAAAACAACTTCGTTCCAAACGATTATTATTATTATTACCTTTTACGATTATGTTTAATTGCATAATCTTAAAGTCGTTTACGTAAATCTGTTTATTAAAACATAACTGAACTAGGTTTTGCTATTAAAATCTTATCTTAATAGATGAATTACTCTTACTGATTGACGAAAATCTAAGACCAATTCGAAAATAATAGGCGAATATACATATATTAAAATAAATAAATACGTATATATATACCTACAGCCTTTAAATAAATACAACGAACGATAACCACATAATTTTTATATATTTTAATCTTATATTATTTTTAGTGTTCGGTTAACATATAATTTAGCTTGATAAAAGTCAAATACGTGAATGAGATATAGGGTTATTATGAGATGATACATGAACACACACAATAGAACTACCTGTGTCTCCACGTGGGGGACAGGCATTGTACACGTGTAGACATTTCTGATCTACCGGCATGATTGGTGGAAAGCGATACAGTTTAATGTTTCACGAGTATACCCACTTTTCACTATGGAAATCTTTGTTTATTTTTTTTTCTTTGGGTTATTTAAGTTGGCCTATTCTGTAAGTAATATCTCGAAACACACCTCAGAACCAGATTGTATAATTCCAGAAGTAACAAGCGAGTTTTAATTGCAATAATTAGAATTATTTAAAAATATATTTTTATTTTTATTTTTTTATTCCTAAGATTCTGTATTTTACGTTTGTGTTGTACAAAAAATTATATTAACATAACGTATCACCGTCAGTCGGTTTTGAATATTTCATGGATCGTTTTAATAATGTCAAGTCTACGTGAAAAATAGTCTATGTTGACTAACGAGAAAATAAAAGATGAAAAATGTAAGTACATGAAAACAATCATAATATTCAAAACGTTCAATGTAAATGTAAAAAAAAAATGAATTGTAAAATAGTTAATTGCAAGTCTCGTTTCGAGTCTTAAAAATCTATGACGAAGTTAAAATTTATTTGTATTTATAGATACGGTCTCTCACCCTTTTTTTCACATCTGACATGGATCAGAAGAACATCATCGTCTCGCACGAACAACGTCTGCCTACGAGCGGTGGTCAATTCGTATAAAGAAAAAAATCATATTCTCACAAAGGTACACTCCACGCTAAATTATCGACGCGCATTGGAACGAATGACGTTCGTGCTTGCAATAAGTGTGAGACGACTAAAGCAAGAATAAATAAGAGTGCAAAAAAAATACAAATTAGATTATATTTGTTAATACAAGCCGATAATTCAACGTGGAGGACGCACCTTCGTGAGTAAACAGATCTATGGACTTGCAAATTCATTGACAAAATAATGATCATACATTCAAAAAAGATACCTCAAACCTAAGAACAAACGAAGAAAGTCAGCGGGCTAGATTATTGAAATGCCTTGAAGGCGATCGTTTCATTTCCAGTGTTATCATTTAGATAGATATTCAAACATCTTGTCTTATATATTTATGGAAGATTCCAGATCTCATAGTGAATATATATTTGCCAATAGAACTGTGTAGTTGTAATAATTAAAATTGCGCAAAAAAAAAAAACAAAACAATTTCTAATGGACAGCAAGATACGGCGCTGTCATGTTTGGTTACCCTACATCGGAAGTGTCTATACAATGGCTACCTGTTCTCAACGTGGGGACGCGACAGGTACCGCTTTGTGAACATGTTCCCTACGTGTAACGTCTGGCTCGTTCCATTGAACGATGCCAAGATGTTATATTTTACGAATTGTTCCGGTTAGGTTGTTTTGAATTAGGGACGTGTCCGAATTCAATAAAAGA
The DNA here is from genome assembly GCF_037043105.1 of Vanessa tameamea. Lineage (NCBI taxonomy): Eukaryota > Metazoa > Arthropoda > Insecta > Lepidoptera > Nymphalidae > Vanessa > Vanessa tameamea. The sequence goes on from NC_087323.1 coordinate 11,066,592, forward strand.
TTGATATCCATTATTTTATCCGAAATGAATACGTCTTTTTAGTTCGTTTTGAATCTATAGATAATTTAACCACCTTCAAAGTAGATTTAGAGAATTTGATTGTTACTTTTAAATTTTTGAATAAACGTTGGGTTTAAAGTTTTAACTTTGTCTCATTTTCTAAAAGTACAATTTTATTGCTTAAGAATTTGTTTTCTTTACACAATATAGCTCGGAAATTTTTTTTTGTATATATATTTTTTCAATTGGTTCAAAATTTCTACTAAATTTTTTATCATTTGACAATATTCTATGTTTACAAAATTCAAATCAAATATCAAATGACAATAGCGACTGTTATCAGAACACATCACACTTTGTAAACTGTGTCTGTTTAGTTATCATTTTACTAAAACTAATGTCATATTTAAAACGTGGTACAGTATTTCGTAAAAAATTGAAAAATTTAATTTTAGCCACTAACAATTATTTAATACAAATTGTTCTCAAGTGACTATCTAATTGCCTTTTTTATGTTTTTAATAAAATGCTAAGTTCGTGTGTAAAGTTATTAACAGCAACGTTTAATACACTCGCAGGCTATTAGCATAACTGTCTCATTAATCCTGTGCCCAAGTTGTATAGACGATGAGGTCCCGAAGGGCCCGTTAGCTTATTAGGTTTTTCTCTCGAGAATTTTTATTAACTAATTTTTAGTACTAGATAGTAGCCGGTATTATCTCTCAACAAGACACGTTAACCCATCCTGATCGCTCTCCGGTCGTATTTGATCGTCAAGTTATTGCCATTCAATCAGGCTGTGAAAGTTAAGGTACACCGAGGACTCCCTTGTCGTCGAACACCTATGTTGTCGCACTGTATCTCCAGCGTCAGACTTAACATTAAGATAGTGGTAGATTTACTTTTAATTCAATCCTGCGACACGAGACAAAAGTATTTAAATTAGCCGACTTGAATAAAGAATATTTAGATTCTTGGATGGACAAAATGTCAAGTGAAACACGGTCAAGAGTATTTTTAATACATTTATGTAGAGATATGGTTCTTAGATTTTGTGAACCAGCTTCCCCTTCTCCGCCTTCTGTCACCAATGGCAATTAGACAGAGTGTTTATCTTGTGTCAGTATCAGTGTGTTATATCTTTTAGTAATGTCTTTGCACTTTTCAAGTGCAAGTAATTCAGATATGAACATTTGGACCTTTTGTTGGTTTCAGCATTATACACTACGATTCGATCCCTTTATATTTCGTTGATATGGGGCAGGACAAATGTAGCACCCAGTAGGGTTGTTGTACCCAGGGATATAGTTCCGTATCAGTTCATCACGTTTGCTATTAAATTTCAAGTGAATGGAATAGCAATGTGCGATCTGTTGCTCTGAGTAGTCATCATCGCCTTAAGACTGTAAGAAATATTGAGTATCGCCTACAACCTGGGAACATAAAATGTTACGTCCCTCGTGCCCGTAGTTGCACTGGCTCACTCACTCTTTCAAAGGCTGAGTACTCTTAAACTAGAACATAATAATGCTCAGTATTGCTGTTCAGCGATAGAATATGAAAACATGCACTCAGCCGATCTTACACAGAGCTACCAATAATTTTTCACCGTCAGATCTTTTGAAAAGATCACGACCAACTTTAAATACAAGTTACTAAGTTTTAAGTCGAAAACTTACAACGGATAAAGCGAGGAAGCTTATAAACAACGGCTAAGACATTAATATTTACCAAACACTCTTCACAATGGGCATTGTAAGGCACAACATCCTATGTTTGTTATAAAGCGAGAAGTTAGTATTCGTTGATTTGCATACAGAATATATATATATTTAATAATGCAATTTCTAAAGGAAAGGCAGTCTTCCTAAGCGTTTAAAGTGAAAAAATTAAACGACACTTAAGTTCAGTTTAATGTCTGTATACACATACATCTCTCTTAAAATAATGTTTATAAAAAGTAACAACGTCACAACGCTACAACATATAAAATTCATAAATACTATATTTAAACTAAGGTTCGACATACGGTTTCATTCTTTTTTAAACGATACATATAGAGGCGGACGTCCAAATAGTTAGTATCCAATCTGATGGTAAGTGGTCCTCACTGCGCATCAACATTGGCGCTGCAGAAATATAAATATAAATTTCTTACATCGCCAATGCGCCAGCAACCTTGGAAATTAAGATGTTATGTCCCTTGTGTCTGTAGTTACACTGGCTCACTCATCCTTCAAACCAGAACCTAAAATACTAAGTATTGCTGTTTCGGAGAAAGATATCTGATGTGTGGGGGGGGGGGGGTTACTTTCGAAGACGGACTATACAAATCTCTATTACTATATAAAATTTGTACTCAAAAGTAATTAATCCTTTGCTTAAAGTACACGAGTAACTCCGTTTTTAATTACGAGAGCAATATTACCAAAACTAAATATCATTAAAAAATAATGAACTGATTTCAGTCAATAAAAATAATATTACAATTTACAATTAACCGTTACGAAAGACCTTTTCCCGTTAAGCACCGTAATCATCAATGTCAGCAACAAAAGGACGGACGACAATAGATGTTAGCTAAAAACGAATCATTCAGGTTTGTCCGGATGTATATAACTCTGGTCACGTGACTTCCGGGCACACCCGACCGACCTTCGACTCAGTTTAGACATTTGGAAATCTATCCGCCTTTCGCGGGCTTCGTGTGCCTTCATGGAAAATACAAGATTATTCTAAGTTGAAAACAAATATATAACATGAGGAATTAAATCTGTAAACAAGTGCATATGACATATTCGTGACCACTTCAGTATACTGCCACAGGAGCTAGTTATTATTATTCACTAAATAAATTAAGCAAGGCAAAGGAGCATCAGTTTGCTGCTTACTTCTTGTAAGACAGACAGACAACACTTCGACCATAACCTATTAATATGAAGAGTGCTGATAAACAAGCAAGAACATACTTTTATTTATTTATTGTTATTAATTTTATTATTGTAATTTATTTTTATGTCCACGACTTCTTAAGTATAACAATGTAGTTATTAAGTAACCTTACATTTTATTCCATTGTAAATTGGCATAGAGATAATTAAATTAACTAATTGGATAATCATGAAACCTAATGTGCCTCTAATACGAAGGATTTTGCCAATTTAATAGATGAAAACATTTATTTAATTCAACGATACTTATCGATTCAAAAAACACAATGAGTCATAATAATTTATTAACCACAAATAAACTCATTCAATAATATTTTACAAAAAAAAAAAAAAAAGAACAAACCTTCACATAGATCCTCAAACACACAAAGAAACTTCACATTAATTTAAAAAAAGAACACTAATATTAACCTAGAAACTGAATAAAACGTAAAAAAAATATAATTATACTAAAAATTGGGCGTTCTAATTTCGATTTCAGAATGTAACAGCTAACTGTGACAGGTACGTCAGACTGACTAATTGTTTCACCACAGATAATGTAAACGATAAACAAAATACGCGCCAATGGCTTGTGACATGACGTCACGTTCAATACGAATTGTCGCATTTATGATGGATGCATTGTGGATTTATAGGAAAAGGAAAAATATATATTTTATTTCACTATTTTTTTATGTATGATGGCTATAAGTTTTGCGTCGATGTATATTAAACTGAAGAATATTTAATTTAGTTATATTTTATACCCAAGTGTACTTTGGTATAAATATATTAATATTATATATAATTAATATATTAATGTATTAATTAAAATTAACAATTTCTTCTAAAATTTCTTGAGGGTCTTTATTTAATACAATCTTTGGTTTGTATTTAATTTAATATTGATTGCATTTTTGGAATGAACTAATAAGATACTCGTATGTTCAATAGATGTCCGTCCCGGCTTTGTACAGAAAAAAACATTCAAAGCTTTTCCTCCCATTTACCTCACTGACTCAGTAGCTTAGACTGCGCGTAGAAAGTCAGTCAGAACAAATGATTATATAAGTATGTAACATATACAAATAATTAAACAGTAGACGATGCTGTCTAAGCTTAATTTTATTAAATGTATAATAAAAAATAAATAAACAAAAACAATATTCACTCACAAGTGTGAGTTTAACTACAGGCACAAGTGACATAACATCAAAGTCAAGGTTAACGCCGCTAATCTTGGAGGTTAAGGGTCCGTTTTAAGAAATGGTTAATAATTTTTACATAGGTACTGTCTATGGTTGGTGGTGTACTTACCATCAGGTGGCTATTTGCTCGTCAGCCTATCAATGTCGTAAAAAAATGGTTTCAGGAAAATAAACGAAGACCATAGCAGCTCGCTACACGTGAAAAAAATGCATTCAAATAGAAATTTTCAAAATAATTAAATAAATGACATACTATTATACAACACATTGTTATCAGTGACGTAACACCCAAGCGTGACACTTGGGAGAACATCCAGCGGTTGGAGAGCAATGATCCTCTCATTAGAGCCGCACGATTCTTGTTTCTCAAGAGTCACTTCACTGGAAGGGGCTCGTTTGCAAGCAGGAAATCATTATAAATTCTTTTTTTTTTTAAGCTAACATTTTGTAATTGGACATAACCATAATGTTTTTTTTCAAATGACGGATGTGCGAATGCATCAGTCATTTCGACCGGGCATCAAAAATCCCTCATCCCTCATAGAAAGGCCTCCCGCGGATCAAAAATCCTTTCAAAATTGTGGCTCCGCGCGGTAACACACATATAACTATGTAAATTTTTAAATCCGCAATCATCAACTATATTGTAATTAATTAGTAAGTATCTAAAAACACCTTCTCAGAATCGTTTGCTGATAAGATGTGTTTGGATTCGTGCGACTTTCTAGCTTTACACATAACATAACATAAAATTATCAGCCTATAAATTTCCCACTGCTGCGCTAAAGCCTCCTCTCCCTTTGAGGAGAAGGTTTTGGAGCATATTCCACCACACTGCTCCAATACGGCTTGGTGGAAACACATGTGGCAGAATTTCGTTAAAATTAGACACATGCTGGTTTTCTCAAGATGTTTTCCTTCATCGCCGACCACGAGATGAATAATAAACACAAATTAAGCACATGAAAACTCAGTGGTGCTTGCCTGGGTTTGAGCCCGAAATCATCGGTTAAGATGTACGCGTTCTAACCATTGGGCCATCTCGGCTCTCGTTATACATAATCAAAGAATATTCAAATAGTAATTTAATTGATGGAAATTCTCAGTTTCTTACCGGTTCTTAATGGATTTTACATTCCGAATCTGCACTAGCTTGACATCATTATCATTACATAGTATAAAATAAAGTCGCTTGCCGCTGTCTGTCCCTATGTATGCTTAGATCTTTAACATTACACAACTGTTTTAATGCGGTTTTTTTTAATAGATAGATTGATTCAAGAGGAAGGTTTATATGTATAATACATGCACAATGTAGTAGAGAAACACTGATAATTTTAGAGGTTTCTGATGTGATGTCGTAAATAAACACATTTTTGCGCTTACATTGCAAACGCTGGCTGAACCCTGTGAGATAGATCAAAATAATGTACTACAGTATTGTGCACCTCAAAAAATCTATAAAAATGTCCGCGATGGTGTATGCCTATCTCTTAGGGATAACCCACAATAACCATTTTTATCCATTACTTTTTACGAGAAATAATGGTTTATTTTCGAAGCGAATTTAAAGCAATACAGCATTAATCCTTACCCAATTAAGTACCTTAAATACATTGTGAATTTAATATAGATCAATATGGCCCTTTACAGCATGTAATTTAAATGAATATTTTTCAAGATATTACAGATTTAAAACGCAGGGAAATAGCGGTTTGTATTGTCTAATGACAAAAAGCTGTGAACGTTGTAAGAAATACTGTTGTATATTTATTATCAGCATTGCACCCGTGCGAAGCCGGGGCGGGTCGCTAGTTTAATATAATCCCGTAAATAGACGTTTCAAAAAATCTTGTGTAACGACAACTTGAAGGAATCCAATTGATATAAATCTAATTATATTTTTGCAAAAAAGTTGCTCGAGTAATATAATCGCCCGCAGTGTCATTGCATCGCTAAAACTATTCTTTACGTAATCATACTAATTGTCGACCGAATAACTTCAACGCTTTAACGGTAATCTCTGCTAGAATTAGATTTGGGAAAACCTAGATTCTATTTTAAAGCTGATAATGATTGCATTTCAAATAGCTTTGTATATTACGCCATAGGTGCCACATTGACGTGGTCAACTAAGTGACTATCCTAACTCATAAACAAATATTCAGATTATAAATAAAATTATTTATTACGGTAACAGTAATCTGGGAAACATATTGTGTAAATAATTCAATATAATGTAAAATACATGAACGTAACTTATTTTAAAAACAAAATATTTTTTTGTCAATTTGACGTTTAGTATGAACCCTACCAAACTAACTGAAAATGTTTAACATGTAATTTTTACTCGAGATTTTAATATCAATAAACCCAATGACTATAATATTATTTACCGTTAAACACACTAATATTTGAGCACTAAAATTTGATTCAACGACGCAAAATCCAGACTTGAAGTTATTTAAAATATATTTCAAACGTAATAATATATTTCTATATATTATTACGTTTGAAATATATTTTTTGAAATACATTTCTATGTAAAATGGAAATCTAGTGAATATTACTGCGAGCTATTAAACACTCTTTTCACATGCAAATGGCGAAATTCAAACAGTTCCTAGCTTTCCGTGTATTAATTACTCCACACAAACTATATAGGTACCTACATAGCTTGGTGTATGATAATTAACCACATATACTTTAACAGGAACTTTACTCGGTGGTAGGACTTTGTGCCAGCCCGTCTGGATAGGTACTACCCACTCATCAGATATCCTACCGACAAACAGCAATATTTAGTATTTCTGTGTTTCGATTTGAAGGTCTAAGCCATTGTAATTACGGGCAGAAGGGACGTAAAATCTCAGTTACCAAGGTTGGCTGCGTATTGGCAATGTAATAAATGATTAATATTTATACATGTAACCATTAGCCATAAGTTACGATTTGCCAGTCCGCCTGCATATATAGAAATAATATTTAAAGAAACAATTGAATTAAAAACGCAACCGCATCACTCGGGAAAAGACAAATTCCAGCATATCAACTTTATGAAAGCAGAAGCTTATTAGACAAAGGAATTGTCAGGGATTTCAGCAAAGCCAGTGAGTAGTGACCTAGTTTCCCAAGTAGACATTTACGTATATTATTTTAGCTTCAGCCGGCGGTTTGAACCACGCTTAAATAAACTTGTTATACGCAAATAACACATTTCTATTGATCATTATAAAAGCACATACTATATTTATTTATCTATATAAAATTAAAAATATAGTTTTTCGACATATCTAATAAAAACCACATATCTTAATATATTTTATTGTATAATAAGGCGGACACGTAAATTATCCACCTGATAAGTGGTCACCACCGCCCATAGATGCCCACTGGCCCTGTAATAAATATAAACCATTCCCTATATTACCAATGCGCCACTAACCTTGGGAACGAAGATGTTATGTCCCTTGTGCCTGTTGACACTGACTGGATCTTCACACGGGAACACAATCTTACTAAGTATCACTATTTGGTGGTAGAATGTCTGATGAGTAGGTGGTACCAACCCAGACGAACTTTCACTAACCCGTACCACCATAATAATAATACGTTAATAAATATTTTGAATTAGTAACATATTCGTAAATATATGAATACTCGCGTCATTTCTTTTGTAATCAATAAAAATATTAAAGTGTAAAACAATTAAATCAGTTGTAACTCGTAACAAAAATAAACTGTGAATCGTTCGTTTGAATGCAAAATTAAATTTACGAATTAATAAAGAATTCCTTATCCTATTCGTTGACAACGTCTGTGACATTTTTTTTTTTTTATTATTATCGTGACGTTGACACGAACTTTATTTTTACAATATTAGTAAGATCGTCTTGGTCATTATTCTCTCATCTTATTCCTTTTATTACTGTAATTCGTAAAGTTTTGTATAATCATTTTACCAACGTCAAGTAATGTTTTGTAAATGAAATGCATTATATATAATAAATAAACATAAGTATCCGAACGTCGATAAGCTTAAGAAAGTAAAGAAATCGTCGTATGTTATCTAAAATCAAACCATGTGACGTTGCAGCGAGACGTTAGCGAATTATAAATGAATTGCTATTACAAACGAATCGATTTTCATCCATTATTTACGTGTCTTTTTTTTTAATTTCCGTTGGGTTCACGCGTCGCCGCATCGAACTGTCGATGCAGTTCAAACAGTTACGTTCACATCAAAACAACAAATATTTACGCTTTACGGATGGTCTGTCAATATATTTTTAATAAATCGTTTAGTTTGTGTATGTAAACATTGTTTTTTTTTTTATTGTATATTTAAGTAATCCAATTTAAACAGCCCAGATATTTTACCTTCGTCATACATATTTGAACTACGTTTCGCTACTGGATTCGCACGCGTGTTAGGTTAGTAGTTTTATGGTTAATAAAGTACCTTATGTACTCATACAAAATTTCCTTAAAATACGATGATTTAGCCGTGAAAACGTAACAGACATTTCGCTTTTGCATTATATTTAATATAGATAGTTAAAAAGTATAAACATCAGAAGATAATTTTTATTTTACAAAATGAATATTATTATAATTATCTATCCCTGGCCGTAGATATAGGAACAGTACAATAGCAGTATATCATAGTTCAATTTGAATGGATTGACTTTACGTATGTTCCCAAAACCCCAATAAATTGTGACCCGTCCAGGAATTCAAACCCGATAACTTACTATCTGATATATAAACTAGCCACTGAACTAGAGAAATGATAAATGATGAAACAAAATATGCAAAACATTATATATCCGTCCCGTTTCAATTTTATTATTCACAAATAGAATATTTCAACTAATATTGTACGATTGTAAGTGAAGTTGTTTGTTTGTTACGCTTTTACGTCTTAACTACTTAATAACCGTAAAAAAAAACTTGTCAAAAGTTGACGATGGAGATCATATATAGCCAGTTAGACAATTTTAATTTTTTTTTTTAATTTTAAACTTTATTTTAAATAAAGAACATACGAGAAACGAGTTAAATTAACGGCTCGACGTCACGAATTATGTTGAAAGTGTGAAAGCAAAGTGCCTATTTGTGTTTTACCAATTTTTGAATAAATATATGCGGGCGATAACACTTTTGGTCTTATTTAACACCTAATTACTATTACTCCGACCACACAGTACACATTTATTGACATAGTTCGTACTATTAATTTAGGACAATTAATTACTCATTGAGCCGAGATAGCCCAGTGCTTAGGACGCGTGCATCTTAACCGATGATTTCGGGTTCAAACCCAGGCAAGCACCACAGAATTCTCATGTGCTTAATTTGTGTTTATTATTCATCTCGTGCTCGGCGGTGAAGGAAAACATCGTGAGGAAACCTGCATGTGTCTAATTTCAACGAAATTCTGCCACATGTTTATTCCACCAACCCGTATTGGAGCAGCGTGGTGGAATATGCTCCAAAAACCTTCTCTTCAAAGGGAGAGGAGGCCTTAGCCCAGCAGTGTGAAAATGTATGTGATGTTATGTATGTGATGTTAATCTAATTACTTATAACAAAAGGTTATGGTAAAATAGTTAAATAAAGAATAACTTGCAATATCTGTTATTCATGTCTGGTGTTGTATTAAACATTAGAGCCGACGTAGACTAGTGGCTAACCCACGGACTAAGATTTAAACAACACTAGGAAAATACCTTACACAAACAGCGACAACATTTTGCCCAACAGTTGGACTGTGAAGAATTAATTCAGTGTCTTGCTTGGTATGAAAATGACTATGAAAAAATACATAACAGTACAATCGCCTGATTCTCATAACTCACTTTAAATTTAATTGAATAGAATATCTCACTAACAATGGCCGTCAATACGAACAATTATTTGCACACCCCGTGAAGACGCTGCTTATAAGAAACGTAATAAGGCGGTTTACACACGCACAGATATACTTGCGAATTATAAAGGGAATTAAAAAAAGTCTAATGATATGTTCATTTACAAACCTTATCATGACTGTAATTGTGTGAGTGCGTGTAATTATTTGTGTGTGTAATTATTTTGATTTGATTTATATTGATACAATACTGATTTTTTTTTATGTTATAGGCAAACGAGCAGGTGGCTCACCTGATGGAAAGTGATTACCACCGCCCATGGACATATGTAACACCAGGGGGGTTGCAGGTGCGTTGCCGCCCTTTAAGGAATAAGTACGCTCTTTTCTTGAAGGTTCCCAAGTCGTATCGGTTCGGAAAAACCGCCGGCGAAAGCTGGTTCCACAGAGTGGTTGTGCGAAGTAGAAAATGTCTTAAAAATCACGCTGTTGTGGATTTTCGGACATCTAGGTGGTGCGGGTGAAATTTAGAATTTTGACGAGATGTCCGAAGGTGAAATTCAGCTGCCGGGATTAATCCAAACAATTCCTCGGAACATTCCCCGTGGAAAATTCGGTAGAAGATGCAGAGTGGTCCAACATCTCTACGCAGAGCCAAAGGATCGAGCAGATCAGAAAGGGCTTAATCGTCGATAATTCGAGTTGCTCTACGTTGGATACGGTCAAATGGAAGGAGCTGGTACTGGGGAGCACCCGCCCAGAGGTGAGAGCAGTACTCCATGTGAGGCCGAATTTGCGCCTTGTATAATCTTAGGCGATGGGCCGACATGAAATATTGTTTTGCCTTGCTGAGCACACCGAGCTTTTTTGATGCCAATTTGGCTTTGCCTTCCAATTGACCGCGGAACTGAACGAGGCTCGAAATATCAACGCCAAGTATAAGTATATATCATCTCTGACGTAAACGCACACCTCAGCTCGTGGTACAAAGGAATGTTCCAATTTATACCCGGGGTAGGAAAGAAAAGTTGTATCGGCAGGAGAGGATATCTGGTATCAGGAGAGGATGTCTTGGTAAGAAAGAGCAAAGCCGGCCTCGCCGTCTCAAGGTGAAAGTGAATAGTGTTCCAGTTGGAGTTGAGTCCCCTTATGTTGCAGAAGTCCACAGTGAGGGTGGTTGAGGTTGCTTTATGATGCCTGCTCCGCTTGCCCCGAACAGTGGCGAGCGCAAAATTGTCCCCTCCAGAATTCGGAGGTTAGCGTGGGCATCCCTGCTCAGGTGGTGTACGTCCTGAGCATGGATGCCCAGAGAGGGATTCTCCACCGCAGTCGCTGATGGTACCCTCCTGGTGTAATGTAACCAAATTCTGCACAACCATCATGTTTGGGTGGGGGGATCGGGCCTCCCGGACTCTCACATACCAGACAAAACGCGGTAGCATAGCTACCACTTTACGCCGGTTTTAAGTGAGAGAGTGCTACTTCTCTGGGCGTGCCGGCCCATTCGGCTGCAACCCGAAGGTATGCAGTGTGGCACTACCACTTGAAAAAATTGCAATCAAATATAATTGCAACATTCCATATAAAATAATTAATTTTTAAAGGCATATGACTCAAACAATGTATTTTATGACTTTATAATCCAAGCACCATTGAAATTACTCCACACACGACCAAAAATGCACACTAACAAATACTAATAACGTAACACATTTAACAAATCCACACACACAAGAACGCCACGTTTATTATAGAAATATGCGCCCAAGTGCTCAACTTGATTGTCAAAATATTAGCATATCATACATATTTCTGCGGCTGTATTACAATGGATATTATTCTAGAGTCTGCAAGCAATTGCTGCCATAAGCAATGGATGTGAGTCAAATAACTAGAATACCGCTATACGGTCGCTCTTACAATACGAGTACAACAGCTACAGTGCAGACATTACAGCTGTTACTCGGAATATGAGATATCAAATTTAATACAAGAATTTGGCGTATTCGTTTGTAGAATAAAATGATGCAGATAATTTTGTCACGCTTTTTTTCGTTTGGTTTTACTGGAAAACCTTAAGTTTTACCGTAGTTTGATCTTTTATAATAACATATATATATATGTATAATATATATATAATAAGATTTAATTATATAAATAATTATGTTTGCAATGGATTGATTAAAATCTACTCAGTTTCCTGTTCGCAATGTAGGTCTCATTAAAACAACTTTTAGAAAGACACTTCTAAAGTAACAACACACGCCCACGCGACAAACGTGCGTACAAATAAACATTGTGTACATGCCCTATTACTCCGGAACATTATCATGAGTACTAAGCTTAAAACCCATACCGCCCTGTCCCGTTGTCTGACTGAATAGCGATGGAGTACATCTTAGCTCAGCTACTCACAATGGCCGTGATCGCAAACCATTATTGGCACACCCTTAAAAGGCGCGCCGCGTGGGAAGCTTCACTGCTAAGGCCGTGTACACACATACACGTTACAATTGTAACGTGAAGTAAAATCACTCATATCCTTCATTAGATCGTTTATGATTTTTGCTATGTAAGATACGTAATATTTATAAATGTTTTGATACAATTTTCGTCGCTTTAAATAATGGATATTTTTGCAGAAAGTTCGCACATTGAAAAGCCGTAGAAGTTTTGTCTGATCGGGGCTTCTGTAAATGTAATCAATATTTAAAGACCGACTTTGTAAGGTACAATAAAAAGGCAGGAACACAAAAAAAACTATGTTTACATCACGGCGAAAACTATAAACCCAAAATATTTATTTTATTGGAAAGGAATTTCAAATAACCTATCATAATTAATAAGACAAAAATCATCGTTTTAAACTAACACACACTATGATTTAATTACATATTTTATAACTGAAACTATTAAAATAACCACCACTTTTACTTAGGGGTTTAGTGTTAGCCCAGGGGTTTAGGTTCTTGGGGTACATGTCAGTCACCTCCTCGTGGTGTACCCTGGGCAACGGGGCCGGCTTGAGCTTGCTCGTCGGCCACGGTTAAGACTGGCGGGAGAGATGCCGCGGGGCCGCCCCTGGTACGTCCCTGATCGGCGTCAGGGCGGGCCATGTGAGTGGCCTCGTTGGCTAGGAGGGAGTGGGAGGGCTCGCTACTCGAGCCTCCCAGGTGTTTTACACCGGCGGTCAGCGGCGGAGCCTACCATCTTATCCGCCGCAGGGCGTCAGCTTCGTTGACGCCCAGTCAACGAGTAGTGTACACCGGTTTTCATGAGTACGCCACTCCGAGGTCCCGGGGTCGATTCCCGGCCGAGTCGATGTAGAAAAACTTCATTAGTTTTCTATGTTGTCTTGGGTCTGGGTGTTTTTGGTACCGTCGTTGCTTCTGATTTCCATAATACAAGTGCTTTAGCTACTTACATTGGGATCAGAGTAATGTATGTATGTGATGTAGTCCAATATTTATTTATTATTATTACTTTGAAATGTTTTTTTTCGGTTGGAGAGACATAACATACCAGTTCCCAAGGTCGATTAGCGACGTAAAGAATAGTTAAAATTGATTACAGCGCCAATGTCAACGAGATGTGGTGTCCTATTTGCCAATGCTATAAAAAAAACATCATATTTAACAGTCGTACAAGCAAATTACTTGTATAAGCAATAAATATCGTGCCGTCGACAAGTTCACGTCGTATTAGAAACGTATCAATGCGTCATTTCGAATTAACACCGTTAACGGTGTGAATGGCTTTCAAAAATCACACCGAGCAGGTAAAGAGTCTGACATTTGTATTTTCTATCATTAACACACATACATGTGAGAAATAATATCTCAGAGTCCAAATATATCTTGACTGCAAAGATATTCTAGAAGAATTAACTTGGTATTTTTGGGTTGGGTTGTATTTATATGTAAGCTCCTTCATTTATAAATTGATATGGTTTTTTTTTGGTAAAGACATACTTCCTCTTTGGTCCCATTTAAATTTGAAGAAAACATTTGTTTTGTTTTTTTTTTTAAATTAAATCTGATATTATTTCCACACGCTACTTTGACGCTAGTGGGCTACACAAGCAAATGTAATAATTATTTATAAAAGTCAATATCACTTTACAACATTCCACCATCGTGCTCTGCGGTGAGATCAGCTTGCTCTTTGAATAACTCATCAGTTCAAAAAATGCCACACATGGAATGAAATCATTCAAATTATTTGGCGATGAATGAACGCGATTAAAAATGGACGGCTACTTTTCCTTAAAACAGCTGAGAATAATGAAAGTCAAAATACAAGCGGCTAAAGCCGTTAATTAAATAATTCTGAGATGACAAAGCTGTTTAATACATTTGTGGAATAAGAGTTTATACAAGATGTTTCTAGAATTTTCAGACATACAAAATTGCAATGAATTTTATTATTTTTCTCTAAAAGGCGCCACATTTCGGTTCAAGAGTTTCGATGTTGGCAACGATTAAAATCCCGCGCCTCGGACAGCAGGTTAAGCCGTTAACCTTCTAGTAAACTTCAGTCGATACAATAGAAAATACTCATCACCTAATGCATTATAATATTTACACAATTGTATGGTAGGAGATAAGTCCCGATTTCGACGGCGATAGTATTAATAAACGACATTAAAAAAAAAAATGTCGATAAATAATCTGACTCAATCAAAATAGCTGAATATTCATATTAAGAACCTACAGAATTAAGCAAATGAGATTCAACAAACAAGAACGAAAACTTCTCTTAGTGTTGAAAACTCGTATAGTACGAATATAAACATTTTCATCCTAACAAATTATAAAAAATAATAATAAAATTACCATCATATATTTTCTTGACTGGCAACACTAACAAAAAAAGATACACCAAAGCACATGTGCATAGGAAGTATATAATATTATACGGAATAAACACTGCAAGTGTTTGTGAAAATAATGTGTAAAACGTTGAATTCGTTTAAAATTCTACACAAGTGCATTTTGAAACAATGGCTTGTGTAACTGCGAGAGAAAGTAAAAATTGCGAATTAATTCATACGGGCCGTCTCATTTCTCCGTGTGAATGGTACTTCTAAATGTTTTATGCGTGCTTTCTTTTTGAACGGTCATGTCAGTGGAAGCAGAGCTTACAGTACAATAACTCATAGTTGTTATAGAAAGAGCGTGTTTCCACTAGTCGGGTATCCGGTACGTCAAAACGTCGGATGCTCTAGATTGAACGTGTTCAAATTGTTCGTAATTATTCGGCATCTATTTATTGTTGGGTTGTTGTGTGTCTGTTTTAGTTAGACCTTTGACTCAGTTATATTTGTATTATTAATTAATTATGTTTATAAAACTTAATTACCTACTGTATATATTCAGTTTCGTCTTTGTAATATGGCCGTAGATTCCGTAGCGAGCGCTCAGGAACGCGATAATTTTTTTGGAACATCTCACGTCTTCACCAGGAAGGTCGAACTTCCGGGTGAAAATAACATGCCGGGTGATTTGACAGTACGCACGGTCGACTAAGTCATGTCGGATGTCGCACGCGTACGACTGACTTATACTAAAAGAGGCATCCAAGACCCGACTAATGGAAACGGATCGTGACAATTTATCTTTCAGATATGCTTGAATTTTGCAACGTCAATTAGCTTGATTAAAAACTACTTTTATAATAATTCTCAGTTGTAAATAGCTCATTTATGATATTTATTTTAAAGAGGATAGCTTATTCTTTACGCTACCATATACATCCTAACAGAGCACCACAGATAACAGATTACCAAAAACAATAACAAAAATAAATTGTCGAAGGTTTAACTGCCGGACGCTTGACACTAACGTTACTAAGGTCGATTAGACAATTTAATTATTTATTAAGGTTGATTTCCCCATAGGCTCAATACTGACTGGCTATTTGTAGTAAATACGAATTATATAACAACAAAAACTACCAAAATTTAGTTCTAATTGCTTAGAGATATTCAATACAGTCTACTAGATGCGTAGAGAAAAAAACAATATTAAAAGAAAATTATTAAATTTTAAGTTAAGTCTCTGACATTAATTTCCCACGTGCGTTAAAGTGTATTCTTTTGAGGAGAATGTTTGCAAGTGGTTAATAGTCGATACAATTAGAGCAAAATTTACTCAGAGTCGTGCAGTTTTTCTTTCGATGTTTTCCTTTGCCTCCAAACACGAAGTGTATTACAAACATAAATCACATGAAAACTTAGTGGTCCAGTATCGGATTAACCGCTGGGCGATCTCATCTCCTTTTAACACGTCGCCTGTTTAGGTAACGTTGTATATGTTGGATTTAATACCCAACGTACATCAGCTTCCATAAAGTATTGTATTCTATTAATATTATAAGATAAAATTTGAATAGCAGTTCGTTTGTAACCGGTGATCCTATGAATATGTCATTATAATTTTAACCTTTCAAGCTCATACTTCTAACATGGGTTTAATCCGATTAAATTTAAGCAAACATATGGGACACTCGGAGCGTTTTTTCTATCGGAGTATCATGTCGAAAGACTTTCATGGCAGATTACAATTTGTACTCTCTGACTATAAAATATAAGTCAAATTTATGTGAACAAACATATATGGAAACATTAAAAATAGAATATTTATCAATTACAAAAATATGTCGCATTTTGTATGATGTTTCTGAACGTTGCCGACAAAATATGTTTATATAGTTATGTGCTAAGAGACAGGATACGGTATGGTTCATCTTATCTTTATTTTATTAATGACTGTATGCTTTTTAAATATATAATATATTGATTGCAACTGTATAAACTTTCAACTCCGTTCAACGGTTGAACGTTCAGGTTGACTTCAACCTGACGAAGGATGTGTGATCGCATATAATATGAACTAAAATAGGAATTAGTTGTTGTATAATTATGTCAGTGAAAAGATTTTAACCTTGAATATAAATTGAAAATTGTTATTTATATTAATAAATTAAACTTCAAAAAGTAATGTACGAAATAGAAAAAAAATAAACGTGTACAATAGTTTATAAGCTTGGGAAGCTTCAAATTAACTTATGACCCATTATTTTCACAAATTTACTGACGTACAACAATTTATTCCAAATTCAAAAAATAAACACATTCCTGAGATGCACTTAGATTTTTCTAGAACATATTTTATTGGTCCCCACGCAACGGTTTCAAGATGGCGTCGCGTCGCCTTTCCCGCCACCTGACACGCGCGTATTGCGTTACGTTACACGATGCGTTGCAACCTGCTGTATCTCTTACAGCTGCCTCGGGTAAATCAGACTGTGACTTTAAAGACGCATGACGAGAAACTTGAGTTGGACTTCTTGGCCCTTTCCTTGGCCCATTTTCTATTTCGTCGTCAACGCGTTTAATTCGTAAAATACTTAGTCCTCTATTTTTAGGTTTAAGCAGTAAACCACTTTGTGTTTTGACTTGTCTGACAGATCAAAAAGTAATCGTATTTTTTTTTATTTAGAATATAATTTAGTAAAACAGGTTATTAAAATAAATTTGAGCTGTAATAACACACAATTTCTATTTCTTGTTTTATTACTTCTACAACGTTGATTTTAAATATCTAATCTTTACTAGAGATGTGACAAACTTACCGTGTTAAGTAATTTTATCAGTTATTAGAAATATATTGGAAAACCAATTAAACACTGTAACAGTATAGGAAGTTACCAAAAATCGACTATAAACCCAGGTGACTAATAGCCCAGTTATTTGAACCATCAAGTAACAAGCGACCGATAAGGCTTTGTTTACCGTATTATCGTGTGAGCACGCCTTAATCTCACTAAGGAATTTTAAGTCTGACCGTCCACCGAAATTTATGTTGCGCAACGAAATATATCTGTAGATAATCTTTTAACATTTGTAAATTATGAGATCAATACGTGATTTATTGATCTCATAATGTACAACTGTATTAATTATCATATTTATAGTTTTACATACATTTATGTAATACGTAATCATTTATAAGTATTAAAAATATAATAATGATATATCTATCAGACAATCGTTGCATACTTAGTTTCGTTTTTAAATTTAACAAAAAAATTCAAGTCATTGTTGTTCTGTATAATTAAAATTTGTGGAAAATATTTATTAAAAATTTAGACAAATTGAATCTACGTATATGTTGTGTTGGGATCTGTTGAGTAAGTTATGTTTTAAAATAACTGCGTTAATCTGAAATAATATTATAAATGCTTGCATACTTGTTGAAGGATTTTCTGTGAAGAAAAGCAAATAAGGTACCTAGCATCTGTCACCCTCTCAAACGCATCTAGTTTCAATATAAGCTATATTAATATTATAAATGCGAAAGTAACTCTGTCTGTCCGTCTTTCTGTCTGCTACTGTCACGGCTAAAACTGAACCGAATTTGATTCAATTTGGTATGAATCAAGGTTGAACTACGAGTAAGTATTTGTTTTCTTAAGAGCGCTTAACGCACCTACAAGTTTCTGGTGCTGGAGATCTCCATAAACGGTGATAGTCACTTTATATTAAGTGCGCCTCATGCTTGTTTGACAGTTACTCCATAAAAAACGACACAGGCTACTTTTTTATATTCTTAAACTTGACTAATAATCCCTAAAATGTAAGCAAAGTCGCTGACAGCAACTAGTTTTCTGTATTTCTAACTATTTTGTTTGTCAAATGTAGGTACATTATATATAATATCGTTAAACAATAGCATTGCAATGTTTCAAAGAAAAGTAAGTGCGTCAGTAATTACAACGGACGTATTTAAATGACGTGTTCGACGGCATATTGTCTATTTAAAGAGTGACCATTGCCAATGGCTCTAATTTTTTACATAAAAAAAAAATTAAAAAGTAATTTATACGGTTCACTAGCTGTTTCTGCCCAAATTAATTTGAATTGGTGGATTAAACATCCATTAATCTTCAAATATTCAATGAGCATTCATACAAATATAATATTTCCTGTCCCGTTGGTCTGGTAGCCGACATATTTTATCCTATTTATTTTTATCTGTTCTTTGTATGAAAACAATAATCGTAAAAAAATACATATAAAAAAAAAATATCGCCGAGTTTCTTTAGCCGGTTCTTCTCAGCTCCGATGTTAATTTCCGAACCGTTGAGATTTTTGACTATCATTAAGGAAGTGTACACTTGTATATTGAATAAAGTTTTTTGACTTTGACTTTGACTTTGTTGGTACGCGGACAGGCAAATGGGCCACATGGTGATAAGTGGGTACCACTGCACTTGTTACTTTAAGAAATATTAAACAATTCGCATATCACCAATGCGCTACGGAGCATAGCACTTTGGTCTTTAATAGAGTGCAATATAAAACTACACGTTTGATGTCTAAACGTGTAAATGAGTGCACATATATATGGGCATACACTTGTGCACTATAAACGCTACCCTCCCCGGCTTCGCACGGATGCTATGCTGATACTAAATATACTACAATATGTAATTATATACAACGTTCACAGTTTTTCAGTCATTAGCCAATACAAACCGCTATGTCCCTGCGTTTTAAATCTGTAATATCTTCGAAAATATTCACTTAAATTAAATGTTGTAAAGGGCCATATTGATCTATATTAAATGCACAATGTATTTAAGGTACTTAATTGGATAAGGATTAATGCTGTTTTGTTTAAAATCACTTTGAAAATAAGCCATTATTTCTCATAAAAAGTAAAGGATAAAAAATGGTTATTGGGGGTTATTCCTAAGAGATAGACATATACTATCGCGGAATGTTTTTGAAGATCTTTTTAAAGTGTACAATACTGTTGTATATTATTTTGATCTATCTCATAGGGTTTAGTCAGCGTTTGCAGTGTAAGCGCAAAAATGTGTTTATTTACATAACTTTAGAAACCTCTAAAATGAGCAGTGTTTCTCTACTTCTACTACTGTGTATTATAATTATAAACCTTCCTCTTTAATCAATATATCTACTAAAAAAAACCGCATCAAAAAATCACCCGCTGATTGTCCGAAGATTAGATGACCATCATTATTGTCATTATTATTATACAAAATCTCTAATACACAATTCGTTACGCTTTCGCTTGTCTTCCATGAAGTAATGGAAGACAAACTTTAATCCTGATGAAGAATGTTAAGACGTTATTAAGTTCGGAAGTTCATTATTTAGAAGGCAACGCACAAGTTGTTCCATATAAAGCGCCTTAGCTTCGTTACAGGATACAGGAGATTATTGTAACTTGAGCGAGGTAGTTGAGACTGTGGCATCTTCGGTATTTATACATGTGACGAGGCACATGGTCTCAGTTGGATTTGTGGTAAAAAATGGGAATGTTAGTTGAAGATTCGAACTGGAGTCACTATTGATTTTTAATCATGAACTTAATTTTCAATACATTACATACATTACATTAGCAGCCTGTAAATTTCCCACTGCTGGGCTAAGGCCTCCTCTCCTTTGAAGAGAAGGTTTGGAGCATATTCCACCACGCTGCTCCAATGCGGGTTGGTGGAATACACTTGTGACAGAATTTCGTTAAAATTAGACACATGCAGGTTTCCTCACGATGTTTTCCTTCACCGCCGAGCACGAGATGAATTATAAACTCAAATCAAGCACATGAAATTCAGTGGTGCTTGCCTGGGTTTGAATCCGAAATCGTCGGTTAAGATACACGTGTTCTAACCACAGGACCATCTCGGCTCGTTATAATTTTCAATACATAAATTAAATTCGGGATAGACACAGATTTGGAGTGGGTTCGATACCGCAAGCCGACCAAGCGTGCCCGAAGTTTGTGCTATCCACTACCTTGACCTTAGTTTGAGTTCATGTCATTGTGTCGTTATAAACTGTAAAAACTCTTCTAGGATAGTAAATCTAGTGAATTGAGATATTATCTATCTATCAGGTAAGTAATTTTGTTGCTCAATTATCTGTACTAATTTTAAAATATTTTGATGTTCAAGTATGGGCTGACGTCATCGTAGGTAAAAGAAACACCCTCCTTTTTAATACCATGTTATCAAGAACATGCGGTATCTAGCTTATTTAAATCTGCGGTACCACCTAATTTTCATCGTATTTATATTTTACCTACAAAAGGATAAATGTTAACGGTAATAGCAATAACATATAAACTCTAAGGCTCCATTCTCAAGGACAAGGGTTTATTCCACCACACAGGTCCAGCGGGGCTTAGTGGATCAGCGATTCCGAATCGTTCTGCAAACGATATAACGTAGCCTTTATATAATGTAATTTATCATGTTTTATCTTTAATCATGGTGGTCGGGTTTAGTGAAGATGCAGATTCCGGGGTTCAATGCTCGTTCAGGTTTTTGTTAAGATATTCTCAGTAACAGCTCGGAACTTTTACAAATCGAATTCATCAATAAAAATTTTTCTTTTCTATTTTTTTTTTTTAAATAAACAATTTTTAGAAAAAGTATCAATTTAATTACTATGTTATCCGTTGAAGTTATTATGCATATTATATCAATTATAAGTTTCTCTTCTGTTCCGGTAATAACTTTACTATATATACTATAAAATTATGACTTAAAGTACTTATAAGGCGCTTATTTTAAAAAGTTAAATTTATTTTATGATGCCCTTTTTTAAATAAGGCTATTTCGAACAATAGATAATATTTATGACGCACAGTCTCAATCGGTGCTTGCTGATTTTCCTTAAGTCTTGAACGTGTTTTTTAAACGTAATTAAAAAAAATTGAAAATTAAAAAACTTGACAACCCTGAATATATGAATGAATTAATTTATAGCCAGTCACTCAGTATGATGTAAGGATTCAAATGATACCATACATCAAAATCATACATACAATTTAATTTTATATACAGCTGACTTTATTTTTATACTTGGGACACATAATTAATACCTAGTTACTTACGGTTTTCTCGATAGAATCTACATTCCGAACCGGTTAGAACTTTACACTGAAATTAATCCTATAACATCCAACTTGAATGAAATATATTTTTATTTGATTAAATAAACAGCTGATATGATATTAGTTACAACGCATGAATGTTAAGCGAAGTTTACGGGTTCATATGCTTAGTTTCTGTTTATAATCATGTCATGTTCAGCGAGCTATTAAATCAGCGTGTCCGAATGAGCTCCAAATCCTCTTCAGCAGCAGTGAGGTACGCGCTATTATTATTTTATTAAATAGATTAACCTGGAAGCGATCTCATAAATAAATTTAAAAAACCGCTACTCATCAAGAATCAAGCAAACAATAACAGAGATTAACTGAGACGTCTTTAAGATAAGCAACAATAGAATAAAACCTTCGCAAAATGTTACCTGGAAACTATAAAATCCGGCGTTTCTCACGAATGCCGAAACGAAAACAACAAAGCGTAGCCTCGCATTCCGAAGTAATCGCTGGAGATTCCCAAAAAAAAAAAAACGTCCAGGTAGGCCGTTTTCGAAAATGACGTAACTAACCGAGGAACCTTGAACTCACGTTTTGTTTCGATTTATTTGGAATACCATTTTGAAATAGCCGTTTTGCTTTTGTCTTATTTGGTATTGTTCTGTAACATAATCAACTTCCGTGATTGTTGAAATATGTATAATTATTCTGTAATTGTGGTTATGTATGAGGGTTGATATAAAATTAAAAGTATGTTATTATCCTTCAAGAATCATTACATATTATAAAATAAAGTCCCGCCGCCGTACGCGATAAACTGCCAAAGGGAATTTTACTTTATCTAATGGACGGAGTGGTTCATGAAGAAGGTTGAAGTGTAAAATTCATTATGATTTTGACTAAATTGACTGAGATATGTTGATGATTGTTGAAGTTATCAGAACAAAAAAAGCCAACAAATATAGATGTATATTAAGATCTTTTAAAACGTTTAAAATTATGAACCAAATATATAACGGCATTGGAAAAGAAGAAATATATATACCATACATTTGGAAAATAAGGTTTAAAATGAAGTAAACCTCATTTTCAAAAAAAAAATTGGCGTTTTAAACTGTCTTCCTGTCCACTGTTTTTATATATATAACGTTAATATATTTTTTTAAATTTACAAACCGAATGTTGTATTGTTTCAAGCCAGACAAGTCACTTAGCGTCAAGCGGTTTCAAATTCGAGTATAACTGGTAAAAAAAAAACTTAGCTATTGAAAAAGTACAAATAAAAAAATAAAGACACAAAATGTGCATAACTTTAAAAGGGCACTTGTGATATACGAGTGGTTCCCAATTTAGCACTCGAAATACTTATCGGTTTCAAGTTTAATCGTTTTAAATTAAATGAAACTGGTTCAAGCTGATAATTGCTTTCGTATTAACGACACTGCTGAACCAATTAGGCGTACAAATTAAAACTTAGGTATGGAATGATGTCATCGACACTATTATAACATTTTCTAAGAAATGCTCTCGTCACTTATATTGCCTCTATTTTAGTTTCTTGTCATTATTTTTGTACATAAATAAAGTTATCAATAACTTATATGATTCTTTCGCAACTAGCTACCCGCCCTGACTTCGCTCGTGTGCATTTTATTAAGAAAATTATATTAATATAATTTATATGCTATAACACTTTTTTTTAGAATTGGATCTTTATTTCAGATACTATCAAATGTTACCGCTATATAATATAATATATAATTCAGACATGTTTTATTGGGTTCAACAAGACAAGCAATAAAAATGAAACAGAAATCATCCAAAATATAACTTTTATGACACTTTAGGTTTTGATCCTCAAAATTCTCACCCATCACTTTTGTACACTGCCTGTTATGACACTGTCCTTACACCAAGCAGCAGCTATACTGTAGCCGGCGTAACTTCTATACCGTTCAACTAACCACCAAGGTAATTTGTACGAATATACACAGAAATACACAGACAGGACAACGTCTACTCGGTTATACTAACAAACTAAAAACAATTAGTAAACACAGAACGTTAAGTATTTAAAGATAATTATTATCCATAAATCTCATACCAGAAGCGACGCGTTTGGGAGAAAGTTTTAGTAAATAATAAGATATGTGTATAAACAAAGCAGCTGCACTTTGCAGTTTCACCCGCTTTAAATTTAGACCAACGACGTGACAAACGTGAATTCCATGTGCTTGAATATATAAATAAATATATATTTACATTGCAGTATCGAAACAGACATCAGATTAACATATAAAAGTTTCTCGATGATTCTTCTCGGTGGAATTTAATATCTTGTCGTAGGTAATACACAACATATCAAACAAAAAATAGTAATTTCCAACGTTCTATAAAAATCTGTTATTATAATAACTTTATAAGTATGTTTAATAAGAGGCGTAGGACGATAATATCTGCGTTGGAAGGCTTTGGAGGGGCTCACTAGGTGCGGCGGAGACATCACTTAGCTCAGATGGATTGTTGTATAATATTTTAAAATAAAACATTTGCTTATTTCCCTACATATAAAAATGAACTATACATAACCTTTAAAAAATATAGATCATTTTATTTGAAGATAACTTGTTCTTGAAAACAAGACAAAGGATTGTTATCGTTTTTCATAAACTGTAAGAAATCTGAGCCATTCCTTGCAAATAGATCTAAGAATTCTAAAACTAAACCTATCTACATAATCTACCACCATTATAAACTAAACCGGCTTATTAACTGTTTAAACCGAAACACAACAATAAAAAAACGATTTGACAATAGATTAACTGTTGTTAAGAAAGAAAAAATTTAAAGGTGTACTTAGCTAACATCTCGTATGGAATGCCACGATACGATTATTATTATGTAAATATTATACTTGTCAATTAAAATAAAATTTTGAGTAAATTATGAAGATATTCTTTAAAATAATACAACCGAATTAGTCATTTCTCGTAAAATACGTTACGGAAATACCGTCAATTATAACATTTGAATATATTAAAAGTTTACTTTCAATTTTTTTTTTTTATTGTATCAATAAATGTATATTTATAAGAGAATCGGTACGAGAAACGATTTCCGGAACGCATCCAGAATCCAGATTCTATAATCCTACATACATCGAATATTAACGTGATATCGCGGGAAATCCGAACGCATACGGAATAAAGATCTGAACCATACAGCCATTGTCTCCGTAAATCTATGAGAAAAATATATATACAATGAAATATGTACCTTATCGTGCCACCATAAATTCTCTATTCACTTAGCTGTAATATAAGTTATGACGTCTATAAAACCTGGCATAAGATATGATAGTTCCCGTCCAGTACATACAGCTAAGCTATGATACGAATTTTAATGCAACATTCCGCTTTTAAGACTTGTCACAGGTGGTAGATTATGGAAATTGACTCCCAGACGACGGTTGTATCTGTCAGGTGCTGTGGCCTGAAATATGGAAGACAAACAGGTACGTCAATGACCTCGCACTGTCAACTGTCACTTAGACAGTTCAGTTTGCAAATAAATATAAATTATAATAGTCCAAATGAGTGTCATATTTTGTTACATATAGGTTAGAATATATGTGTTGTTCTAGGTTAAGGATTAACAAGGAAATTGTTGCTACTATAATTGTCTTCAAAATTTTATTCACTTATCTCAACCGTACCGACCAATCTCATTCGGTTCTTCTCCATCCTACGTGACATTGGCGAAATAATCTGTGCCCTATCGAAACAACTAGAAGCAATTAAATTAAATTGTAATTATAAAAATAATATAAACAATATTTGTTTTGTTAACCCTATCTTACTAGTCAATATTGCGAAACGTAGTCTATGTCCTTATTTGCATCGCACTGTGTTAACATTCGCTTTCAACAACATATAATATATTAAGTCATACAATTAATTTAGTCTCTCAATAGTGTCGATGGATGGCAGACCGATTCTAAAAATGCCTTTTCGGAAGGGGACGTCGTCAGTGTTGTTACAAATTTTCTTTACAGAGTTTTGTCATGGATGTCTCGTTCAAGAAGTTTTACATTAATGCGCCGGAAATTATTGATTATACGTGCGTCTGGATAAGATAGTAAAACAGTATTATAAAGGCTTTGAAAAGTCATTATTTGGTACCTTCAGAATATGTTGGATGGACAAGGTGATGTTGACTTGTTTTTTTTTATAAATTCAACGTTAAATCATTTATTTTACTAATTCTTCAATATTTCTAAGAATGACATTTGATCAAAAAATTACGAATTTATTTAGTAAATTGCTTCTTAAATATCTAAAAAACCCTGATGTCATTTTACCTTCGCATTGACATTGGCATGGGGCATTCGACAAACCTTGACACTCAATGCTGCCAACCGTGAGACCTAAAATGATTTGTCTTTGTAATGAATGAAAAACAATACAAACTCTTTGCTCTTAGCCTTATTTACCGACTGATTCTTAAATTGAATACAATAAATTACTTTAAATAAGGAATTCGAAAAATTAATGTTACCCATGCAATTTGCAGTGAAAATATTAGTTACGTTGAAATTATAATGGTTGTCGAAATCCGCGTCGATAAAAGAGAAAGTCAATATAAATTGATTCGTAGAACTCAATTATACACTAATAACAACATACCGACAAAATACTCAATAATTACCAACGAGTTCTAATGGTTGTTAGTATTATGAAAATCGAAGGTTTTTTTTAACAATATCAAAGAAATTCTGGTTTCTAGAAACTCCGCAAGTAGAAACAATGTAGGAATCAACATTCGCTTAACTTTATCCTATCTGCATGGCTTTACGCCTACCCTTCTTCAGAATGCGTTTTACAACCTACCAGAGGTTGTGTTTCCGCCAGCACACGAGTTGAGGCGCCTACGTGCTTGATTATTATTAGAGGCACGTAACAAAAGTTCCCTCACTACACCCACGAGGTGGGATGAGAGGATATATTCTACTCTGATAATGGTAAATACTAAATACATACAAATTGAACACAATAGCCAAAGATAAATTCAACAATTAACCGAAAATTTAGTCCTTCGTCCGCTTGACACTTGAAAACTTTTTCGAAAAATTAAGAAAATCTGATGTAACTTATAAATCTTAATATGAGACTGCGTGTAACTTGCGAGACGCAAAACCTTATCAAGTTATGTTACTTCATTTACTCCATCGTTCCTGGCTGTACATTTGTACGTAGATCTATATTCGTTTTAATTTTAAGTATTGGCTAAAGGATTTCTTAATAACTTAGCTTAGTCCCTTGCTGCTCCATTGCGGATTGGCAGATTTACCCACAAGTCCGCGAATTCCCTACGAAACATAATTATTTGGCCAGACTTTCAAGTCAATATCAAGGTCATCTTGTAATTGATAAATAAATATTGTAGTGGCAAATACAGAAAGTCTTATGAACTTCGCATTGCGAATGTTTAATCATACTTTTTGATTCTACGATGAGAATTTAAAAAGAGTACAGCTCCATATCGAATTATTAATCATATGAGTATCATATATAAATATTACTGATAATTTACTATAACATGTTTGGCGAAAGTATTTTCTCAAACCACTTCTAAAGTTTTAAAGGATGAATTTATTACGCGATTCATATAACATCTGTTTTACTTAATATTCAACAACAAATCGTTAAAATAATTTCAATATCAACAAACCATTCGAATCACAACACGATTACAATTAGAAATATAAACAAAAAATAAGTAGGCTCTGTAATAGCAGGTTGGTTGTCGGCACTAAAGATCGCCCGCGGCCTCTGCCATCGGTTTCCCATGCACGGACAGTTCCATGCACTCTGGCGCATCGCATCGTGATAGACGATACCATTGCGTACGTGGTTCGAATAGATAAGAACAACTACAATTAGGTACGTTAGGATTATGTCTTATAATCAAATTATCGAATATTTACTATATAAGCCAATAGAAATAAGGATTTTTTCAATTGTCAGTAACCTAGTAGAGTTTTCGACCGTGGCCACAGAATACATTGCTTTCTCATTGATAAACGTAATTTTATTGCAATGCAAATGCAAATTAAGCAATAACGGCAATTGAATCTTGTTATTGTAACGTACCTACGTTTAAATCGTAAAACAATACATTCGTGTAAATAATACGTTACCTCTTAAACAGTTTGTAATGCATCCTTTTAGAACGTGATTTATTCACATTTCACAACACAACACTATCACGATTATAATATTTATTATTCAAATTCACTTGTATTTTTTAACACTGAAACTCGCGACACAACCGCTCTTGAGCTAGATAGAAAAATTCTAATTTAAATTGAAGAAGTGAAGAAGAGCGAGCGAACTCGCGCGCGTGAAAGAGACGGATATAAAACGGGTCTCGGTGCTCCGGCGCACAGGTGGGGGACAGGTAACAACCCCGCGTTCTCGAATAGACTAGGGATTTTTTTTAAACAATTCAAATAACGACAAGTGTCTCCGGGGGTCGCGTTCGGACTGACTATGAATCGGAAAACCAGCGTGATGCCGAGTCAGCAATATCATCACGTACAAGTCTGAGGCCACGCTTCGACGATTGTAGGTACGGTTATGTGTACGATAATAATATAAAAACGAAGACATAAGAACTTTTAAACTATACGTTTTAATGTTTAATCTACTGAGACTTTTTAGGGAGAATCCATATTCCTTGCTGTCGGTAAGGTGACGTTTTAATGACAGCTTTATAAAAACGCTTAAGTATTTTTATCATTGATATAGATTTATTCAATCACGAAGGCGCGCCCCTCCACTTTAAATTAACAAATATAATGTAATTTGTATTTCTTTGCTGTCTTTATTCTTAGTCGTCTCACGAACACTAAAGTATATCTTAAAGGATATAAGGAATACAGCAGAGGGGCGCGCCATCGTGATTGAATTGTAGATCCTTAGATTAGTATTTATATATCTAGATAAGTGTGTCGCACTAAAGAGCTAAAACGAACGAGCCAACTTTATTACCTTAGTGTACGTGACAGTACCTTAGTTAGTACCTTAGTTTACTTTGTGGTAGGGCTTTGTGCAGGCCCGTCTGGGTAGGTACCACCCATTCATCAGATATTCTACCGCCAAATAACAGTACTCTGTATTGTGGTGTTCCGGTTAGAAGTGTGAGTGAGCCAGTGTAATCACAGGCACAAGGGACATAACATCTTAGTTCCCAAGGTTGGTGGCGCATAGGTGATGTAAGCAATGGTTAATATTTCTTACAGCGCCTTTGTCTATGGGCGGTGGTGATCACTTACCATGAGGTGGCCCATATGCTCGTCCGCCAACCAATGCCATAAAAAAAAAAACTCACCAAACGTCATACTAATTTACTAGAGTGCGTGTTCTTAGTGGCCAACTGTTGCCCACTATCTTTTTCCACGCGTTCTCAGCTTTGACAGTCTTTATAGACGCACAAAAAAAATAAATTAATTAAAAAGTAATTCTAGCTTGAATAAATCTACTTGTAAACATTTTAAATTTTCCTTAAGTTCTTGATCAATAGTTAAATCTATTTTGCAAACATAACCTAAAATAAAATTAATTAATACTTAATTGGTGATAGTTAAAATTATTACCCATATTTTACTCTTAAGGGTAGCATTTTTTTAAAAGTTTGCTTTATGATAGCCCATCGGTTGTGTTTAATAATAAATAAATTGCGTTGGTATTTACAGAACTGATATGAAACGACAGGCAAGGTATTATCTCAATAAGTACTTTGACGACATAATTTGTTTTTTTTTTTTATTTGTACAAGTAAAAATCAACATATACTTCTTGTGAAATAATTATACAGCCAACGACAATGACTCAACTACATGAGCTAATGTCAATTGTAATCAACATAACTTCGTCTGCTTAAACTTGGAATTGAACTCTTTGGTTATTCATTGAAAATAAATGAAATAATATCCACTTCTTATGCACAGAGTGACAAAGAAATATATGGACTTTTTTAAATAGCATGTACGACAGGGAATGACACAATAATGTATTGTGTTGACTACAGGGCCGGATCTACCATAAGACTTTTTGGGCTTCAGCCCAGGGCCCCGTGGATACAAGGGCGCCCCAGCTAAGTCAAGTCAAAATCAAAAATAGGTGACAATGCGAAATAATCCATAACTTTATTAAAATAAAAAGAGAGTATGGTTTGCAGGCCTGCGAGTACTAAAATTAATCAAACCTATTCAATTAATTTAATTAAAGTCTACGTTCAGATATGTCTTAGGTAGGCCCCTAAGTAGTGTTAGCCCAGGGCCCCCTAAACTTAGGTTCGGCCCTGGTTGACTATATATTGAGTCATTTATTGCGACTTTACTTGGCGGTAGGGCTTTGTGCAAGCCCGTCTGGGTAGGTCCCACCCACTCATCAGATATTCTACCGTCAAACATTATTTATTACTCAGTATTGTTGAGTTCAACTTTAAAGGTTGAGTGAGCCAGTGTAACATACAGGCACCTGTGCCTGCATGTTACACTGGCTCATAACAATTAGTTTCCAAAGTTGGTGGCGCATTGGCGATGTAAGGAACGGTTAATATTTCGTACAGCGCCATTGTCTATGGGCGGTAGTAACCACACACCATCAGGTTATTCGTCGACCTACCTATATTATTAAAAAAATAATAATCCATAACAATATATTACTCAATCTTTATAATATAACTGCAATATATTTCTAAGCATCATTTCTAGACAGGAAAAGTAACCGGGTTTTTACAGAGCTTAGAAAATACACATAACTGTGTTTCGCGGTCGGCCACCACGTTGATTGTTGAGATCACTCGGCTTGAGATCATTCTATATACAAAAACCTATTACAATATCATATCTGTAAATATATTATTTAAATGTTTGCCTAACCGTTTTACGTCTGGTAATGATAAGTTAATACTCTATCGTTGTAATCAGTTATATTGTAAACGCGAGAGCGAGTTTGTTTACTTGCACGTTTGTTACGCTTTTACGCCTGAAGTACAACCTTTCAGCATGAAATTCAACAGAGAAAATACACAAGGTACCTAACAGCTGGAAACGAATACACGGATACTTACAATTCTTGTTGCTTGTATTCTAGTTTAGTGTAATAAATATCCATTTATTTTGATTTCACCATCATTAGTTTTTTTTTTATTCAGTTATTTTACTCACATCTTAAATCAAGCCGTAAAAGGTATCAGTCTTTGCCTTTCCAAGAAAAAAACAAATACATCATAAAAACTGACGCAAGTCTTCATTTCAGATCAATAACATTATGTTTTCGGTATTTCCTAAAATGACTTGTGTTTGTAAACTGATTGCAATGTTCTGAGGTCATCGATACATCATTATTTCTGAGTAATTAAAATAAGTTTAATGTAACCGGTTGGAACCGGTTATTGATTAAAAGTCAGTTAAATAGACTTGAACGTTGATTTGATGGTTTTCATTTAACTAAAGTTGACCTTGAGAGGAAGTGAATGTAATAAATTAGTTAAAGAATTGACGATTGAAATTGACGAAGTTTTAGTTTAACTGCTCTTAATAATCTGGACTGAATAAGTACTATCGTTATTAATTATTTCTGAAAAAAAAAAAACTTAATTCACTGCAAGCAAACTTCATTATAACATTGTTGAATTACTTGGTGTTAGTTTGTATTGTATTCTTTTCACACATGTGTTTGTTAGGATATATTGGGCAAAAAAGTTTCGTTTAATCAATGCTTATGCTTTATCAGCGTAGTTTGAAGTTAAATAACAATAATAATCATTTAAATACGTAGACGGTAATGGAACAATTCCTCATTGTTACATATAAAAGTTATCGTTACACAAGCTTAAGTATCTTTTCCAAACACAGGTGCAAAAAACAATAGCCGAGCAAATAAACGAACATGTGCGCACGCGTGCATATATTTCCCCATCATCTGTAATTATTCTGAGGATATGTTCTTTAAATTACAACGAGCTGGAAAATTCTTATACGTCTGCACTCGAAGTAATAATGACCGTGTCCAGTTCCGATTCAAGGACGGTTTTAATGCAAAGGCAATTATAGCAGAGGAACGATTCAAACTCGTAAATATTTAATTTTTCATTCGTGTTATGATCGATTCTATCTAGTCAGATTTTGACGACCTCCGTGGTCGAGTAGTGTGTACACCGGTTTTCATGGGTACGCCACTCCAAGGTCCCGGGTTCCATTCCCGGCCGAGTCGATGTAGAAAAAGTTCATTAGTTTTCTATGTCTTGGGTCTGGGTGTTTGTGGTACCGTCGTTACTTCTGATTTTCCATATCACGAGTGCTTTAGCTACTTACATTGGGATCAGAGTGATGTATGTGATGTTGTCCAATATTTATTATTTATAAAAAAAAAACAGATTTACTGTTAAAAATAATTTTATCTATTGTGTGGTGTGTACTGAAATAACTAATTAGAAATTAATATTAGAATTTTATTGGAAGTTAATGCCAAACGGGAAGACTGCTAAGTCAAAAGAAAGCCCAAAGCAGTTTTGTATGTGTGTGGTGCGGTGCGGAGGCACGTACAAGGAGAAACTAATTAAATATAACACTGGATATGGCAGCGATTTGAATGAATGGAATTTAAATATACACTGCATTGATCCTGATGTTGAGGCACGCATTTGCCTTTTGCTGTTGCAGAGAGAAAAGAAATTCCATGGTTATCGCAGAAGATATTTTCCAGATCCTAATATATTATAAATTATCCCGTTCCGTGAAAATAATGTGTACCTATTTAATAACGAAAACTCCAGCCACATCAGATCATATCAAAGCAGTTTCCAGCAAATCGAGAACCTCTTTTTCTAGAAGTCAGTAAAAAATATTTAAGGAAATAGCAGATGTAGGTATAACCCGCAGATAACTGTACGAGACACCATCCTGTCATCCGTTTTCCTTGTATTGAAAGCAGATATTGAAACTAGTTTTTTAATATCTCGATTTAACGCTCGTTTTTAACGTCTATAGTTGAAAGTGGTTAATTAATTTATATGAACAGACGTGGACTTTTTATATGTATAAATTATACTCACATGGCCTGTCATAAAGGCCTGTTAATGTACCAGCTCGACTATGGCCCTCCTACTTCTTGAAGAGAAGGTTTTGAGGATACATATGCAGGTTTCCTCAAGATGTTTTCCTTTCCGCTTTTAGGGTTGCTTGCCCATGATTGAAGCCACAACCTTCTTTTAAGATTCACGTATTTTAACCACTTGATCATCTCGGCTCATAAAATACAACCCACTATACTATGTGAGAGAAATTATTTCTTAAAAAAGAAATATTTTGTAATTTTTTTTTTTTATGTATCAATGTGTCTTTAATAATTTGATATGAATTTTTTTACATCCCAGATTGCAAAAAAAATTTAAAGGCATGTGGAGCTCACGGAACGAAACTTTCATTCGCAGTTTTCTTTTCGTCATTATTGCTTCCCTCCGAAGTTGCGAGCATTCCAAGACAGAAAAAAAAAACAATGTAATCTAATTCTCAATTTGAAAATTAATGTTATTTTTATGTCTACACATATAATAAATCATTAATAATTAAAGATACGTAGATAATGACGCCCAATTTATGGATTCAATATCGATAGATAAAACCAGACGTTATGGATATGTCGTTTTGGATCTGGATATGGTTGCGGATATATGAATATTATTTTATCGGTTTCAGATACGGTTACAGATATGAAATTATTTCGGATTATTCGATTGTTTCGGATAATTTCGGTTACGAATATTCCATTACAACAATGTAATCTTATATATTAATAGCGTAAACCGATTTTTGTCCCATTGATTATGGGACGACAGCTGCACATAAAGAATCGGTTATGGTCTCATTTTGAAGAGCTCCAGCCCTGGATGTGCAGAAAAATAAAGATTATTGATTGCAATTTATTAAATCGTTATGATTTAACAAAGAATTAATTTGAATTTAAAGAGCGGAATAAAGTCACTGGCCACTTAGAGAGCGGCGCTATGGCTGTATAAAAAAACAAATGTAAAGCGTACAAACAGACGTCGTCAGATTACAATAAAATAAAAATAAAAAAAATTGTCATATGTTTCGAAATTTGTAAAAATCTGTTAAATAAAGGAAAAGTGCGACCACTCGTAATAATAATTTATAGAAAAATTACAAGATTATAATTTAACTTTATTTGTTGGTGTGTGTGTTGGTTGCACAGAAAAAGAACTAATAGATTGAAAATACAATAAGTTACTCTCTTCAAGTAAAACACTACACATAAACAAAATTATAAAACTTATATTTTTTATCGGTTACGGTTACGTTTTAGAAGCACCATAACGTCCTCAATAAAAACGTTCATAACAAATCTGTCATCAAAATAAAACAAAACAAATGAAATTGACCGATATAAAATAAAATTCATATAAAAAGGCAAGCGAACACATCCCAATCGCAGACCTTGAGCGCAATACAGCGAGTTTAAATTCCGCTGTTGCAATTTGTAACATTTTCATAGTCAACTTTTCTATTACTAATTGTGGCTACATAAATACAATATTAGACAAGCTATTTCAAATATACAACAAATTCCTTTGCAATTAAAACCCTGCCAAATTTGCCGCACGTTTTACACGTCTGTGCAGAAAAGGAGTGTAATGTTTTCAGGGTTTATATCTGTGTGCATATTTGTGTTTCTTTAATCAACCATAACTTTTAAATACCTGAACAGATATAAATGTATGAGGAATCACAATCCTTACATCATCCCGAGTCAATATAAATTCATCCATGATAGTCTTGTTTTTTTTTTTAACATAGTTATTTTACGATATATCAAACCGTATAGGTTCAACTTTCGTCATTTTTCCGTGCAACTCTTCTGATTGTGATAAATGATGTTGCAGAAAGCTTAGTGCAATCGCCCCTGGATACATCCCAAGACCTTGTATTGTTGTAATCCGATTATACTCGTATATAAAGTGAGCCAGTTTACATACAGATTGAGATTCACAGGGACATTTACGGTCTTGTTTATGAATTGCTTGATGGACTAGAAAGAGCGCGCTGAATATTCTAGTGGAGAAAAATACTGCTCTCACTTTAACTTTTAATCGTTGACGTATAAAACAAAAAATACATCAAAATCGCCTTTGTATTCGTCCTTACTTTTGTTGCTTCACTTTAATGTTCAGCGCGCTCCATCCTCCCCATGTTTTCTAATCTGAGTTTAAAGGATATTAACAGCATACATTTTTTTTTCTGATCGTGCTCACTGTTTATACTTCGTTGAATTAATAATTCACTCTGACTTTCCTTATGAAATTGACACTAATTTTTACATATTTATTGTTGTATTCGGTTATGCAAGTAAATACAAGGAACCAGATTTGATTATATAATGCGACTCATGATTATTTCCAATAATTATTCAAATTCAAGTTAATTTCAACTCTTCAACTTTTTTTTTCTAACTGTACAAAACACTAAGCATTCGCTCTATGCAAATTGAAATGACGTTTATAAGCATATTGTTTATTAGTACGGGTTATAAAATATATAAGATACGCATCATAAAATAAAACCGACTAATGAAAATCAATAACATTAATCGACAATCGACTTAAAATAGTTAATCAATTAGATCACGAGAAAACCTTGAACGATCGCAATTTCGTTCTCACTTTCTACGACGAATAAAGATTTTATGAAATTGATTACAATTTATTTGTATTAAATAAACAATTTCTATTTGGAACGACAGAATCAATATATTTTAAAATAAAAATCTACCATAAATTTTAGACAAAAAAAAGAACCTTAGGCTAAGGATCCGGCGAATCTGAGCAAGATGTGTTTTGTTGTCAATGTCGGTTTTATTTTTATCCAGTATCCATTAGTCAATAGTTTACTTTAATGTTGTCTTGTTTAAAATGCTAACAGCATTTTTTAAACGAGCCTTGATAATTAGTAAGAGAGTTCCAAAACGACTTAATTGTTTTGCTGTTTCCTTGAGTATTCCTGCGAAGTACATAAGCCCGAGATCGACTAAAAATATCCTCATTTCCCACAATTAAGAATAAAATTCTTAAATCTAAAAGTCTATCAATCAACAACTTACCCTTTTTCGCCGGGTCCTAATTTATTATTCTCAACGACAGCCGTCGCCCGGATCCTGTGGTCGGGCTGCTCGCCCAGTAACTTCTCACATCTACCGTTGTTTAGTTGCTCCCTTACAACATTGTACGCTTCACTTTTATCACTTGTCACTTCACTTTCCTTCACTTCACTTTCGACAACGACTTTAACACTTTTTTCACTCGAATCCTTTTCGTGTTTCTCTTGTTCTACTGTTATTTCTACGACTTCTGCCTCTTTTTTCTTATCTATTTGAATACCGTTGGCTATGATTGGAGCCGGTTTGGCTTGTAGTGATTTAGGTTGAGATTTTGGTGACGATATTGTCGGCTTGCTCTCAATAGCTCCGTTTTCGTTAATGGACGTGACGTATACTGTGGAGTTGGCGATGTATCCGTTCAGTTCTTGGCGATTCTCTGGCTGTGTTCGTTTTCTTTTATTTAACTGAAAGAAAATCAAAGTAAGTCAAAATTTCAGACAAAATTTAAGTTAAGAGCATAGTTTGTAAGCGTGGGAATTTATTTTAGAACACACACATAGGTACTTTCCAATAATACACTTGCATTGTGCAGTGTATCGTACGCACCCTCTAGACAATTAGTTGCTTGTTTTCGTTGCAACGAATAAATTAAATTTTCATTGCGCGTTCATAACGTAGGATTTATAAAAATACATTTATTTATGAGTAATGTATTAGCTATAAGGCTGTCACTCGCAAACACAATTATAAATTATTTGATAGCATAGGGTGCGGTCAGAGTGCATTAAGATGCCTCATATACATTATGATTTTTATTCTCTCTGATTCTACTGCTCTCCTCTAACTAAATTATTATTTTCTGGATATTTTAAGGTTGGTAGGTATAACGAATTAGGGCGTTAAGACACATTAAATAATCACTTACTTAAATTTTATAAATAAAAATAATGGAGGTAAATATTAATCAGTTTTCTTTTTAATTAACTAAAAACTAAAGACATAAATCTTCTTGGTTAAACAAGTCAATTAAAATTATTTTATATTACACAAAAATCAGGGGGGCGGCCCGCTGACGGTATCTGGTCATGAAAGTTACTAACTAAGTATAGCATCAGTACAAAATGGAATGTATATCAACCGTTTTTGCTTAGCACTATGCACTATTTTAATTAAGCATTTATATAATTAGGAATTAAGCAGACGAACTAAACGACATGAGTTTGGGTATGAGTTGGCGTTTGTTTTAAATTTCGTATTAAGAGAAAAAAATAAGCAGGGTAGTGCAAAAAATACATTACATTCAGGTTCATTCGGGTATTCACTGTGTTCATCCTTACAATTTTGTACTTTTAATTCGACATTAGGGGAAAATAGTTACCCTTCGTACACTTTTCAGATTTTATTTTTT
Organism: Vanessa tameamea; assembly: GCF_037043105.1. NCBI lineage: Eukaryota > Metazoa > Arthropoda > Insecta > Lepidoptera > Nymphalidae > Vanessa > Vanessa tameamea. Next base: position 11,104,120 of record NC_087323.1, read on the forward strand.
TACGATGTGATTAATTGTCGTATTTACCTAGTTTATGTGCTTAAGTGTAACAAATATATTATAGTTTGTTACAAAAAAGTCCAAAACTATTATGACAAAAGGTTAAAGGGTTATAGGCTTTTTTCTATATAAAATAATTGTACGAATGTACCCCACGTATTGGTATGGTAGGGGTACGTTCGTACAGTAAATGCGGTAAATTCGTACGCCATGGGGTAGATTCATACAGGGCAATTAAAAAGCCAATTAAAATCGTTCAATTTTTATTAATTATTACAAAAATATTTATTTATCAAAGAACTAACTTAATAATATGTGACTTGACTAATAGTCGATAAATCTTGAAAAGTAAAAATTAACAATTGCATCCCACGACACTCGCGCCCCACCCTTATGGTAACTTGTCTATGTGTGCGTAGACGATTCGCGAAATTATAAGACTCGGCTCGAAATAAAAACTGACGTGCTCCCACCTTGAGATCTGGGGAGGGACTGAAAATTTATTGACAGCGATGTCGAATAATAAGTCAAAACCGTCAAATGATTTTCTCCATACTAAAAAGTATGGACGACGAATGCCAAAAAGTAAGCAATATTTAAATAAAAATTACTATAATATTATGTGATGTAATAGAAATTTAACACGGTGAACTTATTATTTACACTTTTGTGTCCCCATTTAACCAAAAATACATGTATAAACTAGCAGCTTAATAGCTTAAAAAACGTTAATAGAAAAGGTCGATTTCAGTGTTTGGAGTGATGTTGACGATGAATTTACTGAGTTATTAATACAAATTTTAGAAATATCATGCGGTGAAACTTGAGATCTATCTATTAAGATACTGAATGTTTTTTTTCATCCATAATCAATGCTCCAGTTTTAAGATATTTCGAAAATAGTAAGCGCTATTTAGGCGTTCCGCAAGGACTGTCCTCTTAAGTTAAATCAAGCTTCTGTTATACTTAAACATATAAAACCTGGTATACTAGTTTGTATTGTAATCAAAACCAAATTTAAAACAGAAATGGTTGCGAGGAACTAGTTCAAAAATGAACTTGCCACATTTAACGCACATGAAGATAAATAAACGTTTGTTTTTAATCCTATCTAAGAAATTATTCTTTTATTACTTTTGAGATTTAAATGGGATTCAATGATAAGAGCTACCATTTCGCACTGAAAGTAATATCTTCATATTTAAAGCAGTACAAAAACCTGTATCGAAGTTGTCCAATATACAAATTACGTAACCGCTTAACCGAAATTCAGCTTTTGTAGATACAAAACTAATTTTAAACTTTGTAACTTGACGCCACAAAATTGCATTATAAAGCAGTTATTATAGAGGATGTTCCACAGTCGGAAAACATGGTCAGATATCCACTTTAGAAGTAATTATAATATCCCAGATTTAAGGAAGTAATTTTTTTGATAAAGTTAGATTCTTTATAGTCAAGAAGACCTAATCTCTTTGTTTGTGTACATAGTTTACTGTATGTATATAATCTGCCGGATACTTTTGTACAAATTTATTAACTAATATAAATTTCATTGCAAGATGCTACACGTATTAATTCTCGATTTATAATGCCAACTTCTTTAAAATTTTCCAAGCTGTTGTAAAATAAGTAGGTACAGGTAGGTACTCGACAACGAAACGACATAATTATAACGACAGGTAATCAAAAAAAAAATATATATTTGAATGTTTCTGCTGTATTTGTCTTTGTTCAAAATATAATAAATATATGCGATCGATATCATGTTATTTGGTCACAACACTACGACTGTCAAATTAGAACTTTCATCGAGAAAATAAAGAAATGGACATAGTATAATTATGTTAACACTAGACCAATTTCCGAAATGTTGGAGCCAAATTCTTCCTATTAAACTGTCATTTAAATTTCATCTTCAATAATTTATATCGTATAAAAATGAAGGCGATAATACAGATCACCGCACCCAGGTGAGACTTAATGTGTTTAGTTTATTTTTACTTGGTGGTAGGGCTTTGTGCAAGCCCGTCTGGATAGATACCACCCACTCATCGAATATTTAGCTTATGTTCCGGATTGAAGGGCGAATGAGCCAGTGTAACTACAGGCACAAGAGACATAACATCTTTGTTCTCGAGATTTAAGGAATTGTTAATATTACTTACAGCACCCTTGTATAAGTGACTACTTACCATCAGGTGGTCCTTTTGACCGCCCACCTATATCATAAATCAGGCGATTATTTTTATTTTTATTATAAGTCGAGCTTTTTTGTTTATGGCAGATTTGCAGGTCCATCGTGATGGGTATCAAAGGCTCACCAAACAAAAGCGCCGCTGATACTAGATTTAAGATGCCATATGCATCTTAATTCTGGCGGTCGGCGGCGCATTGACGATGGTTGGTACTTGCTATGGGCGAAGTCACGATTACAGTAAAGTGGATTTATTCGTCTGCCGTCCCAAAAAAAAAACATTACGCGATGTTACTCAAATAACGAATAAAAAAAATATATGTGAAGAGAAAAACGTCTATTATGATTCTTATCCTGTTTCTAATTTTATCTAAATCATCCATTATGTGAAGAGAAATTTTACAATTCATTCGGTATTGTTATCAACTCTATTGTTAGCCAATCAGAAATCACTTTTATCTATTTACCTTTGTTGAAAGGTTTGTTTTTAAAGTTTGCTTAGATATTAGTTTTTCATTTGTTTATTTATGTTATAATATCCGCTAAGAAATATGTAACTTATACAATGTATTAGAAAAAGTTGTAGTTAATTTATTTATATAGTATTATCAACAATTACAATCAATACATTTTATATCAAACCTTACATCACAGATTAAAAAAGAAAATTATAACTATCTAGTTCTAGTAGTTATAATGAATACGAAATTATTGTACCTCGTGTCACTACGCCTTTATACTATGCGCTAAAATACCTACCTATATGTGCAAATACTCGCAAAGATTTCCTTGTGAAATGCAGGTTTCTTTATAGTTTACTATCATTGCCATGTCTGCTGAACGAGATAAGTTCAAAACACTAATTAAGTACATAAAAAAATCCAGAGGTTATTAACCTTCTTGTCTAGGCTACACATTTCCCATACACGGAGCCATCTTAATTAGCAAGATTTAGACTTAGAGCTTATAACGGTTATTTTTACAGATCTTTCGTTGATTATCTCGGTAAAAATAATTAATGGGGCTTATAGGTACCAATTGTGGCTATCCTTAATGAGCAATAAAAAGTGTAATGACAAAATTTTTTACCAACAAGTGGTCCGTTCTACAAAACGATAATTGTTTCGTGTCGGGAACGAGATACGTGAAAAACATTTTCAAGTGTACGCCATTATGTCAGCGTCGGAGCGAGACTTATTATGAAGTTGAGAAATTTTTACATTTTTAAAAGCAATTAATTCCGTTTTTTCTTGTTTTGACTTGGGACCTTTTGTAACCGCTTGAAAGCAAACAACGTAAGGATTTTCAAACTGGCTGATCTCTAGGATGAATCTCATATTTAAAATTATTTTGGTGACAGTACCAAAGTAGTAGAGGCGTGGTAAAGTCGGGCAAAATAATAACTGATAATACTTGGTAACTACCAGTGATGTGTAACTCGTATGCCTCAACCATTAAGCCGGAACACAGACGCACAAATGTCGACTGGATTACTGATGAGCGCGTGTAACTTACTCCCACGTTTTTTCACAGCCATTTCTAACTTTGAGTATATATTGATTTTAGTTGCCCCAGTTGTAAGCAAACGTGAATTTTAAGAATCTGATTAAACACAGAAAATAGTCCAAGAATTTTCATGTTATTAAATTGTAATCGTGATGTCACCTGCAGGTGTCCAATACCGACACATAGATAATCTTTAACCTTATTTTGAAGGAGAAGATGTCTTGACCCAGCCACATGTTACATGTGGGCAAGTCACCACCGCCCTAAGACATTGGTGCAGCAAATAGGTACTTACATCGCCAATGCTCCATAAACCTTAGAAACTAAGATGTCTTATGTCTGCTACCTGTAGTTACACTAGCTCATTTAAATTCAAATCGGAACACAATAATACCAATTACTGTTTTCCAATAGAATATATGATGAGGAGGTGGTACCTGCCCAAATAGGCTTGCACAAAACCCTATCGCCTAGGAAATGTATTTTTGTACACGTTGTACATTTCATGACATATATCTAATTCAAGTGGAGTATTCAGAAAGAAAATCCTCGCTCCTGGCTCTTATGTAATACGTATAAAGTTACACATCAACCCTTCAGGGTAATGTGCTCGTTATTCCAGATTGCAGAGTTTAGGCTACAGCTCAAAGGCTTTAGAGGCTCCAGAAAGGTATAACGGAGTTAGTAACGTAGTGTGTTTCATGATATGAAATACAGCGAATGCTTGTGAAAGTAATTCGTTAAAAAACACATCAGACTTGATTAATTGGTGAAAGAAAATGCCCGTTAACTTAACAAATAATTTTAGTTTACTAATTACTGTATAATAAATAATGAAAGAAGCTGAAAAAGAAAAACTAGTAAACAGAATTGTTAAGAGCAAAATAAGAATTAGTCTATTTATTGCTTATCTCGCGTTTACAACAGTTTCAGTTTTTATTGATTTATTACTGCAATGACAAATTTACTACCAGACTGAAGAGGTTTGAGTCTAGAGCAAACCCGAGTAGCGGAGACCGAACAACAAAACCGTACGCTTTCTGATGTGTTGCAGAAATAGGACTACAAAACATCTTACTGATATTTCCTCCTCTTTAATGGCACGTTCCAGATATACATATTTCTTAACTATGTATTGCGCAATTTCAACTATCCACGTAATAAAAAAAAAAAAATTGAGGCATTCGGAAAAAAAAATCAATAGCTCGTGCTTGGAAAATGCATTGCATTACATTTTGTATAGATAGACTCTTATTTTGTCATTGATAAAATATTATCTTATAATTATTTAAGCTTTATAATGTATAACTACCTTTATAATGTTATAATCAACTATACAATATTTTACATACCTCTACAGATAACTTGGACATGTCGACTGGAGTGATCCGTTTGAGCGCTGACAGCCGCTGCAAGCGCTGCCTCGCCTGTTCTTCGACCGCGATGAGGAACGCATCTTGAATTATGTTGTGCCCGATATCTGATACTGAAAAGAAAAAATATATATAAAGTAACGTAACATAAAAAATTCTACATTAATTATTAAACAAATGTATTCATTTTTTTATTTCAATTAGATAAATGTTCCCAGAACAGAACAGAGCCTGTGGACATCGGCCTTATTAATTATCCCTTACATACGCACCACCAACTTTGGCAATCTAGATGTTATTTCTCATCTTCCAGTAATTACACTGGCTCACTCATTCTTCAACCCGGAACACAACTATTAGTATTGCTGCTGATACTGCACTACACTAATCCTATAGAACTGTCCAAATCGATGTCACCACACTTTTGCCAAACGGTTCATTATCAGGAAATTATATTTGAATATGTCACAGTAGAGCCCAGATGGTAAAGTGTCTGGAACTCAATGTAAATCCATGATTGCGGGATCTTGTTCAATACAATGGCTAATTCAGTTTTTTAAGAGAAGAAAGACATCATCTATTTTTTTTTTGTTTCATATTTAATTGAATTAATATAGAAATGACATTTCTTGAACAACAATCATGGGTCACGTTAAAACATATTTCGTTATATGAGAGAGAAAATAGATATGACGTAGAGAGAAAAAGAGACAGCGACATATTTAAGTAGTTTCACTTCTAGCATGAGTTTAGTACTGTACGCGCTAATGTTTTTTTTTTTCTATATCAAATCATGACTTATATTATTGATGCGAAATTAACACCGATTGTCTATTTGTTACATTGTCGGACTAAACTACTGAACAGGCCCCAATTTTACTGAGTAATTGTCAGTTTCAATCGTTGCCGTCCATATTCTACAAACGCGATCCAGTTGCGTTTCGGTAAAAGTCTGAATATAATTGGGATCGTATCGTAAACAATATAAATAAGTACAATTGGTCCGCAATTACGATTAAGATTATGTTCATTTTTGTGTGGAATAGTCAAATTGGGTCGTAATAGAAAAAAACGTATCGTAATCGTTATAAGTTAGTATTGGCACCCTACTCATGGAGGTACCCTAAAACCTGCATAAAAAATAATAAAAGAAATATAAATTTAACTTGAAAGGAGTCGCGGGAACCTGCATAGCTTGTAAAGTAAGTATATTTTCATAGTCGGTCGCGTCGAGTGAAAGGCGTTCATTCATTTTATTTATTTTTCGTATTCTGTATTTTATTTCAGATAAATAAAAATATTTTAAATGCACACAATTCTGAAATTTTAAACCCGCTATTTCCGCGTTTCATATCACCGAGGCCATCTCGATATTTTAATGTACTTTTTTTTGATTGAAATAAACTGTTTTCGTACCCGTGAAAAGGTCACAGTTAAAACGGGGTCTTCCAATATTAACACACGCCATCTTGACCCGGTTAATATTAAAATAACCTTAGAATTTAGCGTTGATACTACATTAAAAAGGTTTTATAAATATTGCATTATTTTCCTAATTTTTTATTGTAATTTTTGTAAGCGATCCACATTTGAACAAGATGATTGAAACTGTTGAGGATTTAGGTATTATTGGTCTCCTCTACAACAGATGAGAAAAGAGCCCAGCATTGGGAAATTTACAGGCAGTAACAATACAGAGTTCCAAGAAGAAGCACATAATAACAAAAATAGAAGTATAATTGTTACATAATTATAACTCTTACTTTACTTATCGCATAGATAAATAAGACAAGAGAAAAATTTATCATAATATAAAATAACTTTCATGCGTAAAAAATGTACTAGCACTGGTAACGCCTACATGCAATGACAATTTAAATATTTGGTCATCTCGAATTACAGCTATTGCACGTTGATATTATACGAGAGCTCTTCTCAAAATGGTTTATATTTCAACTTACAATGATTTAATAAATACGGAACATATGTACAATGAAACATTCATTTATTTGGGCCATTTTTCCGTACCCATATTATAATATAGGTATTTATTACCAAATTATGGTAAGTGACGCCATCGCAAATATACATTGGCGCCATAATATAAATTAACCATTTCTTACAACAGAAATGCGCCACCAATCTTGGAAGCCAAGATGTTATGTCCCTTGTGCCTGTAGCTACTCTGGCACACTCACTCTTCATACCGGAATACAACAAAACTAAGTATTGCTGTTTGGCGGTAGAATATGTAACGAGATGAGGTTTAATAAATATAAAAGATATCATTAAAAGTCTAGTGAATAGACCACGGTAATGGTTTCCGTGGAGTTGATTTATTTGCAATTCACATTCTACAGTGAAGAATAACATCGCGAGGGAAGACGCTTCGTTTCACAACGTCTGGGTGCTGTTTAATTTACATATGTAAAAAGGTGAGTCCCAAATGAGCCGTCTTATGAGAAGTGCTAACAACACCTCTACACTGCCTCTTCGGTCTAGTTCTCGGGTTCAAATCCCGATCCAATAAATATAGTTAATGGGTTTTCCTGTCGAAAGAAGCTGAAGCACGTACAGTCATTACCGTCTTTACCATAGGGCACATGGGGCACGTGCCCAGGGCCCCTATCCTAAGAGGGCCCCGAAGAACCAACAGTTTACCAAATTAAACCAAAAAATATCTAGCAAAAGGGCCCCAAATTCACGGGTGCCCAAGCGCCCCAGTATAGCTTAAGACGGCTCTGCGTACAGTCGTTGATTCCATTCTCTTAACGAACTTTGTCGTCTCATCAGCCTATGCGAGTATTTCTTCGCTCTCGTGATCCAATGAGACAGCAAATCTGTCTCATCAAACAGAGTTTACATGTACTGCACACACTTGCACACTATAATATGTATTGCGCAGTTGATTAGTCTCCTTTGAGAAAGATCGCTGAGGTCAAAATATGTCAGGAGGAATCATAATTCCAGACATTTAAATCGAGTGGTATATTCCTTAGGTACTACACTGTTTGAGTTCAATGCGCTGTCAAGCATGGAATCTACGATACTATATCTCTTATGCACGTAATTAGCAGTAGATTAGACGAGTGGTGGTTAGTATTGTTTCAGCTCTAACGTCAATGTGAGGTGGTGACCAATTATTGTAAAATGTTTTCCAACAAAGAAGTATGTTCCCAGCTATATTACGTCTTATATTTACAAGTTCACAATAATTAGATTTAGTCAACATTTAATTGACCTCAAAGAACAATAGCCTTGTGTAACTAATCCAGTCTGCAGCCGGTCGCTGATGTTAAGTAACTGTATCGCCTGCTTTCTCTTACATAACGAGCAGCATTCGTATTGTAGTTATAATATCATTTTAATATGATGTGTCATAGAGGAATGACATCAGAACTCAGAACATCATTTTACAGAGTATCGTTTTAAAGAAATATTTAATTCTGGTGAAGACATACCCATGTTAAACAAAATGTTAAGTGTTGGGTCAGTGCAAAAATAGATAATATGATACGATTGATGAAAAGTGAGTAACTTCCAAGATGAACGGAACAATTTAGATCTTTTAAAATTACGATGTAAAAATTGCGCATGTGTTGTGTTAAGATTTTGAGACGACCATTGTTAGCTAACAGAGAATATGACTAAACAGAAATAGAGATGAATTGAAGACGAAACCAAATAAAATAAATTAAGACAAGACGAGCGAGCGATTAGTAGTTGGATGTGTTCCATCTGACATCTTATTTTATTAATAAGCAACATTAATATTATATCCTTTGGAAAATGGATTGGTACCAAATGACTTTACTTGGTGGTAAGGCTTTGTGGTACCACCCACTCATCAGATATTCTACCGGTGTAATTAATTAAATAAAACAGGCACAAGGGACATAACATCTTAGTTCCCAAGGTTGGTGGCACATTAGCGATGTAAGGAATGGTTAATATTTCTTACAGCGCCATTGTCTATGGGCGGTTGTGACCGCTTTCCACCGGGTGGCCCATTTGTTTATCTGCCTACCTACTTCATAAAAAAAACTGACGACCAACTCAATTAAATACCGCGCGCTTTTTCGTCAAATCAAACAGCGCGCGCATTCCCGACTTCCCCATTGCACACTTCCGTCTCTTTTCAAAACTCCCACAGATGGCAGAAAAGCGAGAGGAAAGATGTTAAACATCAAAAAAACATCTCTTTTCACTAAATTAGTCTATTTGAGGTATCCGATAAACGCATAGCGAATACATATTTTTAACGATTCATACTTGCTATCTAAAGAGAAAATATTCTTAACTTTCTGAGCATATTATTCGATTCAGCAAAGTCAATAAATCCTTCCAGGAGATCGTATTATATAAAAAATTGCGCAATATTTTTATCTTTATCAATTTAAAATTTAAATCTTATGGCATAAAATAATTGTTAGATAGGGAATTTTGCTCAGTATTAGACAATACGGAAGGAAAAGTTTTTTTTATTAAAATATGTACTTTGTTATGTAATTAGTGGAAGAGTAATGAGTTATTTGTCGGTTACATGCGATGTACTAATACAAAAAAACTAAAGAACTCTTTTGTTTGTTTTAACGCCCTTATCTCGGGAACTACGAGTCGGATTTGAAAAAATATTTCTGCATCAGATAACTTTCTTCTGGAAGATATAGATTATTTAACATCAGAGAACACAGTAACGATAAAGACTATTGAGAGGGCGCGAACCAGCTATTAAAATATATTTGACATGAATCTTTGATAAAACTATGTCGCTATTACATTACAATGAAACATACTGAGTACATAATGTATTTTATAATTCATATTCAATCAGCAATCCTAAATTCTTAAACTGTCTGAGCAATGACTCAAGTCTTTGCAAGGACCGCCTTAATAACGTATAATCAACTTTATAACTATAATAATAAGATTAAAATTTGAATAGCATATTTAGAAATAGTTGTCGGAAGTTAAGCAATGGATGATTAAATATGTGCAAGCAACTATTATCCTTTGTAGTATGCGATAACAATCAGAATTGCGTGCATGTTAAAATATGCGAATGGGCAAAGCGTTGACTAATGTAGGTATTGTAACGCCTTCACGTGGAATACTAAGTAAGTGCTACACGTAGTACACGGGATGTTGTCTGTTTAACGTTTTAATTTCATTGAAACAGTCTTTTTTTAACTGCAATCATACAATCAATTTATTTTTAAGCGATGACATAAAAATAATTTAATTACTTAGAAAGGTATTTTATTCAAGTTGACTTTACAATAATGCATTTTTGAATCGTCAATATTTCAACTGTACCACCGTTTCGGAAAGTAGCCTTTAGAAGAAACGGCAACAAACTCGCACAGTTACTTTTAAATAACCAGATTTATTTTAATATTATGTTAATATTCACAATTTTTTCTTCATCCGTCCTGTGCTGGAAGAAGCCTGAGTCCAAGGTTTTTATTTTAATGAATGATAAGATTTATTCACTATTTTTTTTTATTTAATCTATCTTGTTATTTAATGATTCCAACGTGTCTGTCTGTAACTTTAAACTTTATTAAAATAAATTTTGAATTTGTATTCGTTTTTTTTGTTTAAAGAATTGGCAGGCAGATATAAAAATGAACCGATTAAACCGAAAAAAAAATAACACTTCGCATTTGGTCTCGTTTAAATGAGAAGAAAAAAAAATGTATTCGGTTTTTAAATTTATTGGTAAGTAAAAATTTTATATTTTTAGAGTACCAATGGCAACATATAGTAGCTACTTACTGTGCATATCGTTAGGATTAAATAAGG